>NW_006408560.1:3150620-3164223 GCF_000296735.1 Chrysochloris asiatica
CGATCCTGCTTCCGAAGCCACAGCTTTTCCATCATCTCCCTATCAGTAATAATTTGATCAAGTATGTTGTTGTTGTTATGAAGTGCTGTCGAGTCAATTCCAACCCATAGCGACCCTGTATAGGGTTTCCGAAGAGCAGTTGGTGAGCTTGAACTGCTGACCTTGCAGTTCAAACGACTTTGCAGTCTGGCGCCTTAACACACAGCGCCACACCAAGACTCCTTGATCAAATATAGTCACATAGATTTTCCTGCGTTATATACATATGCTATTAAAAAGAGAGAGAGAGAGACAACCCACTTGCCATTGAGCTGAATTCAACTCATAGTGACCCCATGCATGTCTGAGTCAGACTGTGCACTGAGGGTTTTCAATGGCTGATTGTTCTGAAGTAAATTGCCCGGTCTTTCTCCTGAGGACCCTCTGGGTAGACTTGAACTCCCAATCTTTTGGTTAACAGCTGAGCATGCTAACTGTACCACAAAGGGATTCCATGTATATACTATAGTACAACTGTCTCTTTATAAACCACACCAACAAAAACAACAGCTAACATGTGGGCACCTGCTTAATGCTGTTAGTCCCTGGGTTAATGCACTTGACTGTAAGGTTGGATGTCTCAGAGGTGCCTTGGAAGAAAGACCTGGTGATCTACTTGAGAAAACTCAGCCATTGAAAACCCTGTGGAGCACAGTTCTACTCTGACACACATGCAGTCACTATGAAATGACTTCACAGCAACTAGTAAAATTTACTTAATGCTCACCAAAACCCTACGAGGGAGGTATTATCATTATCCATATTTTATAGATGGGGAAAGCAAGGCACATAAAAGGTTTTTCAAGGTCAAAATTAATAAATGGTAAGGAGAGATTTGAGTCCAGATTGTGAACTCTAAAGCTAGACACTCAGAACCACCATGATCTGCTAAGGGCAGAGATTTTAGATGGATATAGTAAAAAATAAGAATACAAGTTCTACTGTCTTTGTGCTGCACCCAAATAGATCTTACACACTCTTAGACGCACACGGTCTTCACTTAGAGACCGCTGTTGGATGAAGACCAATCTGCCTATGAATGCACTTTGAAATAACTTTCATCATCCTTCCTACCTCCTGCCTTTCCTCTCTCTTTACCTAGTTCCATTCTTTCTTCTGCCTTTACCCCTTTTAGGTCCCTCTCTCTTTCTTTTCTATGTTTCTGAACCTAAAGAGGAAGCATTTCCTTGGTGGTGGTGCGGTGGTGGGGGGGGGGGGTTGTCTCTCAATGTATGGGGTACAGACAGGGTCACATGCCATACTCACTGAGAGAGAAGCGAGGCCAGGCACCCATACAGGGATGAAGTGTACATGTTCCCGTTGTGTGTGGAGAGGTAGAGGGAGGCCTTGGTTTTCTTATTGAACATGTCCAGAGAGGCCTTTTGAAATGCAGTATCCACATCCCTGTTGGTGTAGGTGTCTTCCAGCTTTAGTCCCCTGTGAAGCAGCCAGAGGAATACGTAAGGCGAAAGACCATAGGAGGGGAGGAAGAGAACAAGGGACAAGGTAACCGTTCTGGGGAGAAGACTTTGGGGAACACGTTTTTATAATAGAATATTATGGAAGCATTTTTTAACAATGTTTTATTATAGAATATTATAGAAAAACACAATGGAAAAAAAAGTCACCAATAGTCCTACCATTCCTGTTTTTATACATTTTGTTAGAAAATAAAATCATAGTATAGTCTGGTGGTTCTGTGGATTAGGCATTGGGTTGCTAACTTCAGGGTTACCAGTTCAAACCTACCACCTGCTCTATGAGAGAAAGATGAGGGTTCTTTGGTTACAAGTCAGGTTGCTGATATCAAGGTCAGAAGTTCACAATTACCAGCTGTTCCATGGGAGACAGATGAGGTTTTCTGCTCCCATAAAGATTTACAACCTCGGAAACCCTATACTGGATCAGTATGATTTGGAACCAACTCCATGGCACATATCCACCACCATCATAAGTCAAAATTGAATTGACCCAATAGTAATGGGCTTAGGGTTGTTTTTGTCTGGTACATATTCTGTTTAGCATACTTTCTTAAGTATATATATATTATATAGTTGTTGTTGTTAAGTGCTGTTGAGTCGGTTCCAACTCATAGCGACCCTGTACAGGGTTTCCGAGGCTGTAAATCTTTACGGGAGCAGAAAGCCTCATCTTTCTCGGCGGAGGCACTGGTAGTTTCAAACTGCTGACCTTGCAGTTCTATATATACGTCTTTGTGCTGTATATATATATATATATATATATATATGCATACATACATATATATATGTATATATTTGTGAGTATATGTTATGTTGTTGTTGTTGTTGTTAAGTGCCATCGAGTCGTTTCCAACCCATAGCGACCCTGTACAGGGTTTCCGAGGCTGTAAATCTTTACGGGAGCAGAACGCCTCTTCTTTCTCCCGCGGAACAACTGGTAGTTTCGAACCGCTGGCCTTAAGGTTCGCAGCCCGATTCGTAACCACTACGCTACCAGAGCTCCTTATGTATTGTTATTAGGTGACATCAAGTCAGTTCCAACTCACAGAAATCTTATGTAAACAGAATGAAACAGTGTCCACTCCTGTACCATCCTCATAACCATTGTTACCCATGTCCTGGTATGGTGCTATAGGATAAGCACTAGGTTGGTAGTTCAAACCCACCAGCCACTCCTTTATATGTATTGTGCGTGTTATTGTTAAGTGTTGTCAAGTTGGTTCTGACTCATAACGACGACCCTGCATAGAGTTTCTTAAGAGTGGTTTGTGGGTTTGAATCATCAATCTTGGGGCTAACAGTCCATTGCTCCTCCTATAGTGCCACATGCTGTTGTTGTGTGCCATTGAGTTGGTTCCAACTCAAAGCAACCCTGTATAGGATTTCCAAGACTTTACTGGAGCAGAAAGTCCCATTTTTCTCTATTCCTCCATGATGTTAATCATCTTAATAACATAATTTTTAGAGGCTGCAGAATGATTCACGGTAGAATATACCTGGCTTTCACTGATCCCCATCCCTGTTTCTCACTACTTAAATACGATAGTAAATAGCTACATGTTCTTATAAACAAGGGGAATTACTGAATCAGTGGCTCTTTAAAGGTATTTGATTCATAGTGTCCTGGTGTGATACTGTAGGATAAGCACTAGTTCACAAGGTTAGTGGTTCAAAAGTCACCAGCCGCTCCTTGGAAACCCTACACAGGGTCGCCATGAATGAGAACCAACGCAACAGCACGTAACAACATCTCACCAAAAAGGCTGCCTTGATGTTCATATTCACTATTGCCCACTCTTCATAGCCTTGCCAATACTGGGTATTCAAATATAAAGGCAATGTGCAAAAAAAAGATTCCTTATTTTTATTTGTTGTAAATGAATATATCATGTTTAAAAATATGATTAATATGTATTTCTCCTTCAAGGGAATTTCTTTGTCATATCCTTTGTCCATTTTTCTGTTAGGTGTTGGCCTTATCAATGAGATCTTTATATATTAAGATTTGTGAATATGGCTTATCCTTGGTGTATGAGATCGTTTTTGCTGGATGAGATCAGTATTATAAACTGTGTGTGATAATTTTGATCTTTTAGATAGTGGTAAGGTTTACAGTAATAGTTGGTAGCAGGGGCAGCTTGGAAATGTTAAAGTAAACAGATACTTGTAGAAAGGAAAAGATTCTCTTCTTAGTGAGAATTCATTCTTTATATTGAAGATTTACAACAATTATTTAAATGCATTGTAGCAGTGCATAAGCAGCAACATTCTTGCCCTTCATGGTGCTTTGTTAGGAGAGCTGGACTACACGGGGTGGGGCAATCAAGGCAACAAAGACTTTTAGCCAGTGACAGTGGAGACCGGGACTTGGCATTTCCCAAATTGCCAAACTGTACTGTGTGATTATTTGCTTCTGGTTGTTGTTGTTGTTGTTATATGCCGTGGAGTTGCTTCCAACTCATAGCGACCCTGTACAGGGTTTCCGAGGCTGTAAATCTTTACGGGAGCAGAAAGCCTCCTCTTTCTCCCGCAGAACCACTGGTAGTTCCAAACTGCTGACCCTGAGGTTTGCAGCCTGATTCGTAACCATTACGCTACCAGAGCTCCTTTGTTTCTGGTGGTGCGATGGGTTAAACACTGAGTTGCTAACTGAAACGTCAGTGGTTAGAACTCACCAGTTTCTCTGAGCAAGAAAAGTGAAGCAGTCTGCTTCTGTAAAGATTTACAGCCTTGGAAACCCTGTGGAGCTAGAGGGTTGGAATGGTTTATGTGTCAATCCCCAGGTGGTGCAAATGGGTAGGCACTCAACTACTAGACAAAATGGTGGTGTTTTGAAACCATCAAGTGACCCCTCAGAAGATGCTGTTGTTGTTGTTAAGTGCTATCAAGTCAGTTCTGACCCATAGCAACCGTGCAGAGGGTTTCCAAGGAGCAGCTGGTGAGCTTGAACCACCGACCTTGCAGTTTAAACTGACTTCACAATCCAGCACATTAATGCATAGCACCATACCAGGACCTCAGAAGCTAGGCCCGGTGATTTGCCTTGCAAACCCTATGAAGTGCAGTTCTACTCTGAAACATGGTTGGAATCAACTTGATGGCTGCTGACAACGACCCGTGTTTCTAGACTGTGAGACGCTCTATGCAGGAGCCAAGAAGTCACATTCAAATCTGTATCCCTAGAGTTTAGTTTGCCTGGCATGTAGCAGGTGTTCAGAAATGTTTATTATCTGAATAACTCAGCCACACTCCTTTCCCCCTTTTCTTATTTTATGAAGCTTCTTCTAGTCATTTGGCCCAGGGGTTCTGACAAGTTCCTTGCACTCCTCTGAGATAACACATGTAGACAATAGAGTGTTGGCACAGTATGGACTTAATCATTCTGCCGTGTGGGGAGATGGATATTTGCTTCCCACAGGAGAGGCTGGTGATCTAGCTTCCTTCTTCCTTACCCTCCTTGGGCCTTCTTCCTTCCCCTCCATGGGCCTCTAGGCTCTCCATGAAAAGGACTCACCTGAAGGTCTCCAGTCCCTTATAGTGGCGGGCTTGTGTGTCGCTGCTGGCAGCCAGGAAGTCATTGAACATAAGACGTGCCAGGGATTTCTGAACCAGCTTGCAGAAAGGGGTATGAAAGATCATAAACTGGAAGTCTTCTAGGGTGAAAGGTCTATCATTGCCAGCTGGAAAAAGAGGTATGGGAACAAAGATGTGGCAGGACATAGAATCATTTAGCCATACTTCTCCAAGACCTCAACCATGTCTAAAAATCTAGCCCGCCCCCAGAGAACTTGTCCCCACTGCCAACAAACACACAGAAAAGGAAATAGGCAAATTGTTAATTCATTTCATAAGTATTTACTAGACATCTTCTACATGTAAGAAAAGAAGGAAAGGAGCCAAGGCGTCTGAGTATCTATTATTGCAAACCTCTATGACAAACGTCTTCAGGTAGATCAATTTGTTATTCTTCAAATCAAACTTGTGCTGTAATATTTCCTCCATTTGGCAGAGGAGGAAACAGAGTCTCCAGGAGAATAGGTTAAGTAATATGTACAAGGTCATTCAGCATGAAACAGCTGACTGGATCCAGATGCAAGCGTTTCAAACTCTACTAGAGACTGTCTCCCTCATTCTGAGGGTAAGGACAATTTAGTGCAGTGACCCAAGGCAGCATCCATCAAATTCCATATAAGAACAAGGAGCAAGATTAAAATGCATTAAGAATTCTGAGGAGGTGAGATCAATGAGCCAATAGCAATTTTACAGAACACAGGAGGTCCAAGTTACCACCATACTCTGGGTGTTAGCAATGGTAGCCAGAACCACAATCAGTGCAGTGAAAGGGGGCACAAAGTGGCTCCTTTTGCCATCTTTAAGACATCCATATAGGGGGTGGTGACGGTGGTGGTTCAATGGCGGAATTCTTGCCTCTCATATGGGAGAGCCAGGTTCAATTTCTGGCAAATGCTCCCCTTGTGTAGTCACACCCATCCATCAGTGGAGGCTCACTTGTTGCTATGACGTTGAACAGGTTTCGCCAGAGATTCCAGGCAAAAATAGACTAGGAGGGAAGGACTTGTGATCTACTTCTGAAAATCAACCAGTGAAAACCCTGTGTATGGCAATGGTTTGGTCAGGCCCAGTCAGCTTTTCATTCTGTTGTGCGTGGGTCACCTGTGTTGAGAGCCACTTCCACAGTAGCTAATAACAACAACGAGGCATTCATGCGTTGAGATGGTTTCTCTGTATCTTAAAATAAGATTTGATTTGTTTCTGAAAAGGAAAGTAATCTGTGGTATGTGTGCATGTGTATGTGCTCACGGTGTTGGACTGCTAGCCCCAAGGTTGCCAAAACCCACCAACCACTCCTTGGAGAACAATTAGGCTCTCTGCTTCTGTAAAGATTTAGTTTCAGAAATCCTGTACAGGGTCGCTATGAGTTGGGACAAACTTAGTCACATCCAACAGCAACATACATATATAAACCACTGACTCCACAGCACTTAACAACAACAACAACATATATATGTGTGTGTGTGTTAAGTAACATGGAGTCAATTCTGACTCACAGTGACCCTGTGTATGGTTTCCAAGGAGCAAATAGTAGGTTTGAACTGCAGAGAGAGATAGAGTCCTGGTGTGGCACTGTAGGATAAGCACTGGCCTACTAAACACCACACCATATATATATATATACATATGTGGGGTCCTGATGTGGCGCTGTGGGTTAATGCACCAGACTGCACAGCCATTTGAACTGCAAGGTTGGGGGTTCAAGCTCATCAGTTGCTCACCAGCTGCTCCTCGGAAGTCCTATACAGGGTGGCTATGGCTCGGAACCAACTCGACAGCATTTCACAACAACAACAACATATACATATGCATATAGATAGATGATAGATAGATACATACATACATACATAGATAGATACATAGATAGATAGATAGATAGATAACTACACACATACACATAACACATCTATACATGTTGCTCTTGTTGTTGTTAGGTGCTGTCTAATTAGTTCCAAATCATAGTGACTTTATGACAATAGGACAAAACATTGCCCGGTCCTGTGCCAACCTCACAATTGTTACACTTGAACCCACTGCTGCTGCCATTGTGCCAATCCATCTCGTTGGGAGTCTTCCTCTTTTTCACTGACTCTCCACTTTATCAAGCACTATATCCTTCTTGAGAGACTGGTCCTGCTGATAATATGTCTGAAGTAAGAGACACAAAACTTACTATCCTGGCTTTTAAAGAGCATTCTGGCTATATTTCTTACAACACAGATTTTTTGTTGTTGTTCTTCTATAACAGTTCATAGTACTTTTAATATTCTTCTCCAACACCATAACACAAATACATCAATTATTCTACAGTCTTCCTTATTTATTGTCCAACTTTCACATGTATATTAGGCTATGAAAAATACCATACACTTTAGTCCTCAAAATGACACTTTAAAAAGATCTTGTGCTGCAAATTTGCTTAATGGGATACATCATTTGATAGTTTGACTGCTGCTTGCATGAGTGTTGATAGTGGCTCCAAGCAAAATGATGTCTTTGACAACTTCCATCTTTTCTTCGTTTATCATGACATTATTTATTGGTCCAGTGGTGATGATTTTTATTTTCTTAACATTGAGGTGCAATTCATACCAAAGGTTATGGTCTTTGATCTTCATCAGTAAGTATTTTAAGTCCTCTTTGCTTTCAGCAAGCAAGGTTGTATCATCTGCAAATTGCAGGTTGTTAATGAGTCCCCCTTCAATCCGAATGGCATACACTTCTTCATATAATCCAGCTTCTCAGATTATTTGCTCAGCATACAGATTGAATCAGTATTATAAAAGAATACAACCCTGGCACACACCTTTCCTGATTTTAAACCATTCAATGCCCCCTTGTTCTGTTCAAACAACTGCCTCTTGGCCTATGTACAGGTTTTTCATGAGCACAATTCAGTGTTCTGGAATACTTCTCCATAATGCTGTCCATACTTGTCATGATCCATACAATCAAAATGTATATAGCACTGTAGGATAAGCACCGAATCACAAGGTCCGTGGCTCAAACTCACCAGCCAGTCCTTGAAAACTTTATACAGGGTTGCTATGAGTCAGAACTCTGGTAGCGCAATGGTTACGAATCGGGCTGCGAACCTTAAGATCAGTGGTTCGAAACTACCAGCCGATCCGCAGGAGAAAGATGAGGCTTTCTACTCCAGTAAAGATTTACACCCTCAGAAACCCTGTATCGGGTCGCTATGGGTCGGAACCGACTCGATGGCACTTAACAACAACAACAACAACATGAGTCAGAACAGACTCTACGGTGCTTAACAACAACAACTTATAGAGAGATGGTGAGGTTGCAGGTAAATGTTCTTTTCACCTTTCATTTATGGATAATATCACCATCTACAGCGAAATCACAGATAACATTTTAGGGAAGCAAAGTCAACCATGCTTTGGACATATTGTCAGGAGGGACCAGTTGCTGAAGAAGGACATCATGCTGGACAAAATGGAGGGTCATCAAAACAGAGGAAGACCCTCAACAAGATGGACTGGCAAGGTGGCAGAAACAATGGACTCAAATGAATAATTGTGAGGATGACCAGGACTAGGCAGTGTTTCATCAGAGTCAATTTGACTGCACCTAACAACTACAAGTAGTGGTTATGAATCGGGCTGCGAACCTTAAGGTCATCAGTTCAAAACTACCAGCCGCTCCACGGGAGAAAGATGAGGCTTTCTGCTCCCGTGAAGATTTACAGCCTCGGAAACCCTGTACAGGGTCACTATGGGTCAGAACCAACTTGACGGCACTTAACAACAGCAACAACTACAACAACAAACTATGAATGAAGGGTTCACTCACCCCTGACCTAAATAGAAACCAGCTGCAATCTGAGTAGGATGTGGTTACTCTGCTTTACAGCAGGCTCTTCCCAGGGGGCTGACAGACCTACTGCTGTCATAGTGGTGGGCTTTGGTCTTGGATGGTTTCATGTCTTTCAGCTCAACTCAGAAGCAATTCTATAAATTTGGATAATTTTCAAATTGATTTTAGCATAGTGGCAAAGTAGGATATAAGAGGAAGGAGACATAAAGCAAACTGTGGACAGCATTTTCAGGGAAGGAGAGAAGAGCCCTTGCCTTAGCCTCTTGTAAAGAGATTCCCCTCTTATGCCCTCCAAGCTCCATACCTTGCTTCCATTGGTTCTGGATCTTATGGCGATAAAATGCATAACATCGATCCAAGGCACGAAAGTAGCATTGGACAGAGAGCTTCCCATCTACCACCGGATACTCTGAGGCCAGATCTGGCTTGTAAAAGTCATAGACGTGTTCCATGTGGGTTCCCCTAAGTCCTGGGCAGGAACACAAAGCGATTTAGGAATTGTGTAATTCTGCCTACCTGATATTTATCTGCATTTCCATGTCCAAACCCTAGTTCACTCAAAATCTCTCATACGTTCAAAGGGAGTTAAATAGATTATATTATCTAAATGAGATTTCTATTCCATTTTTCATCCCTATGTAGGCTTAACAAACTCTGGAATAAAACCCAAAAGTTTCAGAGGAAAGCTTCTCATTTTATACCTGATTTTATCTCCAAATTCCACTTTAGTTCTGTAAGCATCCTAAACAGTGTCTGTACCAATCATTCCATACCTTAATATGGAGAGGCAAGAAGCCTCATTGTTCCCTCCTTCCCTTTCTCACTGCTTACTGCTTCCCAGACCATAGAGATACCACCATCTAACCTGCACCCTGATATGTCACTTTGGGATTAAAAACCAAGCCAAAGCACACTCATGGTGTGATCCCATGCTGCTCAGAGTAGAACTGTGCTCCAAAGGGTTTTCAATGGCTAATTTTTCAGAAGTTAATAACCAGTCCTTTCATCCAGGATGCCTCTGGCATAGTCAAGCACCTTAATCATTTACACCCGCAAACCAAAATCCAAACCTGTTGCCGTCAAATCAGTTCTGACTCATAGCAACCCTAAAGGACAGACTAGAACAGCCCCATAGGATTTCTAAGGCTATCATCTTTACAAAGGAACTCTGGTAACGTAGTAGTTATGAATTGGGCTGCTAACCTCACGGTCAGCAGTTCAAAACTACCAGCTGTTCCACAGGAGAAAGATGAGGCTTTCTGCTCCCGTAAAGATTTACAGCCTTGGAAACCCTGTGCAGGGTTGCTATGGGTCTGAACTGACTCCACAGTACACAACCACAACAATGTCTTTACAGAAGCAGACTGCCACACCTTTTTCCTGCAGAGTTGGAATCATCAACCTTGTGGCTGGTAGACAAGTATTTAACAATTGCTCCACTCGGGAGTCCTGGTGTGGCTGGCGTTGCAGGATAATGCTCTAGACTGCAAGGTTGGTTTGAACTACAAGGTCAGTGGTTTAAACTCACCAGCCACTCGTTGGAAACCCTATACAGGGTTATAATGAGTTGCAACCAACTTGACTGCAGTTAACAACAACAGGGATTCCTAGGGGAGCGCAGAGGCTCCATACGATAAGCACTGGACTGTGAACCACAAAGTCCTCGGTTTGAGTCTGCCAATCTCCCCGCAGGAGGGAAGACTCAGAAACCCTTTACCAGCTCGCTATGAGTCAGAACCAACTCAAAGGCGCTTAACAACAGCAGGTACTCCTAGTTAGGATCCACATATTCGGTTGTCTCTTGTTAGCCTGTATCCATTGTTTACTACAAACCTCGCTCAAGGGCCAGAGGGGCATTGGGCCCCACCAGCATTGCTACAGCTCCAGCCCCACCCGTGGGGCGAGCGCTGCCACTTGCATAGACAGCTATATCTCCGCAGACCACCATCGCGTAGCGACCTGTAAGGAGAAACAGGACATTGTTATCATCACTACCAAATCTACAGTCAGCTGAATGCATCCTGTGTGCCATGTACAACTGTAGATTCTCAAGATTGGGCCATGAGCAAAAAAAAATCCCTGTCCTCCCAGAGCTGATGTTCTAGTGTAACTCATCATGGCATACTTGAAAAGCAAAGTCAAAATTCAGTGTCCTCTCATTAAAAAAACAAACAAACAAAAAACCCAAGATAAACGTCAAAGCAAGAATGTTGACTATTCGATTGAGATTTTTTTCTGTTGACTGTTTTTACATTGACAAGTTGAGATGAATATGTTGTTACTGGGTGCTGCTGAGTTGATTCTGATTGATAGAGATACCATGTGACACAGTAGAATGGACCCATATGGAAGAACACCAGATCCTTCTCCCTTGGAGAACCTTTAGATTAGCAGCTGAGCACTTAACCTGTTCTACCACCAGGACTCTTACGGATATGTTGGCTTTACTAAATCAGCCAAAAGCTGATCTCAAACTAGTCTATGAGTAAATAAGCTTAACATACTCATTTATTCAGAATTCTGAACAACTGTTTTGAAAAAAAAAAAGTTAAAAAACAAACTAGGATACTTAAAAAATCAACAGAAACCTCTTTTTCTTCATTTATAAAGGTCTTGGGGATAGAGGGGAAGGCCATGTAAATAGCACAGTGAAAAAAAATCTATTGCCACTAAGTTATTGTCAACTTATAGTGATCCTCCAGCACAGAGTAGAATTACCCCATTGGGTTTCCAAAGCTGAAATCTTTAAGGAAGCTGACTGCCACACTTTTCTCGTGGTGTTGCTGGTGGGTTTGAACAACTGATGGGTTAGCAGTTGAGAGCTTTAACCACTGCACTACCAGGACTGTGTTGCAGACACCGTTTACTTATTTGATAGTAGAACATTTGATACTATGCATTATAACAATGCAACTTAGTACAATTTATTTTGAAGAGCAAGTGGGCAACTTCTAGCTAACTTGTAATCAACATATCTCTTGTTCTTTCAATTCTACTTTCAGGAATCTATTCTTACAAACAGGCAAAACTATTGCTCACTATTCATGAAAACATTATTTGCAGTTTCAGAAAGCTTCTGACACTCTAAATCTCCATCAATAGCATATTATTTTTAAAATGTTGGTGTATTTGTATAGTGGAATACGATGTATCTTTTCAAACTGACTTTACAATACAGCCCATTAATCCACAGTGCTGTTCAATTTCACCAGTCACTCCTCGGAAACCCTGTACAGGGTCTTAATGGACTCAAGGGCACTTAACAATAACTACAGTGTGTCTTTTCAAACTGAAGCAATGGATATGTGCATGATGATAGGTAAACAGAAGGAATCTGGAAGATAACAAAATAACCTATTAATAGTGCACTATTCTGGGAGATATAACGGAGTGTCAAAAAATATTTGTTTTTCACTGTACACTCATTCAAGTATAAAAACAAAAAGCAAACAGTGGGGCTCCCAGGAAATCTGAGTCTGCACCCTGCTTGCATCTGAGAGTGCTTCAGACTCCTTGGTGAGACACACAACTCAAAATAATAAAAGAGACGAGACTTACTGGTTCTACGTCATCTTTTAGGCCTAGTTGATCCAAGAAGAATGAAGTCCTTGACAACTTCAATCTTTTCTCTGTTGATAAGAGTGTTGTTGATTGGTCCAGTGATGAGGATTTTTGTTTTCTTTACATTGAGATGTAATCCATACCGAAGGCTGTGCTCTTTGATCTTCATCAGTAAATATTTTAAGTCCTCTTCACTTTCAACAAGCAAGGTTGTATCATCTGCATATCGCAGGTTGTTAATGAGTCTTCCTCCAATCCTGATGTCACGTTTTTCTTCATAGAACCCAGCTTTTCCAACTATTTGATCAGCATACAGGTTGAATAAGTATGGTGAAAGAATACAACGCTGTTGTACACCTTTCTTAATTTTAAAACATTCAGTGTTCCTATGTTCTGCTCAAACAACTGCCTCTTGGTCCAGGTACAGATTCCTCATGAGCACAGTTAAGTGTTCCGGAATACTCATACTTCACAACGTTGTCCATAGCTTGTCGTGATCCACACAATCGAAAGCCTTTGCATAGTCAATAAAGCATAGGTAAACATCTTTCTGATATTCGAAAGTCTTGCAAGTAGTCAATAAAGCATAGGTAAACATCTTTCTGATATTCTCTGCTTTCAGCCAAGATCCATCAAACATCAGCAATGATATTCTCCTTCCACAGCCTCTTCTGAATCTGGCTTTAACCTCTAGAAGTTCTCTGTCAGTGTATGCTTGTAGCCGTTTCTGTATTACCTTTAGTAAAACTTTATTCTCATGGAATATCAAAGAGATTGTCCGATGATTTCTGCATTCCCTTGGGTCTCCTATCTTTGGAATGGGCACTAATATGGATCTCTTCCAATCAGTCAGCCAGATAGTTGTCTCCCAAGTTTCTTGGCAGAGATGAGTGAGTGCCTCCTGTACCGCCTCATTTTCTTGAAAGATTTCAAGTTGTATTCCATCAATTCCTGGTGCCTTGTTCTTTATGAATTCTTTCAATGCACCTTGGACTTTTTCTTCAGTATCATTGGCGTTTGATCATATGCTACCTCTTGAAATGGTTGAACATTAATCATTTCCTTCTGGTACAGTGACTCTGTGTATTCCTTCCATCTTCTCTTGATGC
>NW_006408560.1:3165807-3186406 GCF_000296735.1 Chrysochloris asiatica
GTGGCATAGCTTTCAGAATCACACAACTCACAAGCCACTACAGTACCACAAACTGACAGACGAGGTGGTGGCATTACTCTGTATACCTTCACTCAATTAGCAATAAAAAGTTTAAAAACAAAACAAAAGAAAGAAAGAAAAGACTTGATGATGTAGAAACTGAAATATTACAAATCTTTGACAGCCAGGAAACACTGGAATTGCACGGTCTTCTGCGTGGACAGAGTCAAACTGTTACATTCCTCTAGACATTTGGTTCCTCATGTAAAAAGGAGGGATCATTGATAAATCACCGATAAATTCCTTTCAATGTTATAACTTTATAATTAATTTTACAATGAATGTCCATTATAGTTTCTTAGGGGTTCCATTCCTACGAACCCCCAAGAAACCATAATGGGCATTAACCTCCATTCCTAGTTGCCAACTTAGTAAATATGGAGGGACTTGATTGCCAAGATATTGTTCATTCTCAAATCTCTGGATGATTTTACTCAATCCTTTTAATGCCCTACATGGTAGGTAGTTAATTAAGAACTCCGAGGCTCAAAGAAGTTAAGGAACTTGTCAACAATTAATACAGAGTTAGGATTTCTAAGTCACAACTTGTATTGTTTTCTTAATTTTTTTTTTTTCTTGACAGCACAACAGGGCCTTTCTTCAATACAACATTGAGGGAAATTATAAATAAGATATAGTGTAATGTTAAGTAAAAAGCAATTTCCTAAGAACCAAGCCAGGAAGAAAGAGTCAATATACTCTGTGTAACAGTCCATCCTAGGATTCTCCAGGCCTACTTCTACTAAAGCGTTTTACCCTTAACAGTGAAACTTGTTTAAATCTCTCAGCATCACTCACCTATATCTTGGAGGCTTAGGAGAAACTTGAGACACAAATACAGTAAAACGTGAAGCCTATTGAACCACCAGGACTCCTGGGTGTTCCACCTTTGCCATGCTTATATGTATGATAGCAGATCCTCAGTTTTCTCATCTATACATCAGATATAATACCCACTTCTTAGGCTGTCATAAGAACTAGGTGAATAGCTTACATAAATATGCTACATAACCGTACAAAGCTATACAAGGTTGAGTAACTATTATTATTGTGGTTGTTGGATAGTAGCAACAGCTGTGTGGCTATGTGATCCTTCCCTCCCTAGATAAAACTCTCTAGGAAACTGAGACTCAAACTGATAGGACTCAGCCTCCAACACCAGCTCCTTTCTTATGTAATACCCTTAGCAGGACGTACCATCCCAGGAGCTAGACTCCATCCAGTTGGCAGCATTGAAAAGCGAGGCAGTGCCGCCATAGCAGGCATTGGTGGTGTCTATGCCTTCGATGTCAGTGTTCCCGGAATCCTGGAAGAGCTCCATTAACACTGTCTTCACAGATTTGGACTTGTCAATGATGGTCTCAGTGCCTACCTCCAGCCGGCCAACAGAATCCCACGGAATCTGTGTGCGCTCCATTAGCCGCTGCACCACTGTCAGGCACAAGGAGTTGATATCTTCTTGGACCGAGCAGAAACCCATTTGGGTCTGGCCTAAGCCCACTGTGTACTTTCCTGCTTCCACATTGTTAAATTTCTCCAGGTCCGTTTGATCCACATATCGAGCTGGGAAGTAGACTTCTAGGGCAAGAATGCCCACATCCTTTGGCCAAGTATCTGCTTTGGCCATCGGAACAGCACAGGCTGTAGAAAACCTATGTTGGAGATAACAGCAATAAAGTAATCATTTGACATGTATTTTAAAATATGTTACTAGTTGCATACAAATTTAGGATTGTTGTAGCTTTCTGTTTTTTTCTTTATCCTTCTTAAATGCCCCTCTTTCTCTGTAATAATAATTCCTACCTTGAAGTCTACTCATACAAACACACTAGCTTTTTTTATAAGTATTTTAAAGTCGTATATTTTTCTGTCCGTTTATACTTTCAACCTATTGGAATCTTTGTATCTAACATGCATCTCTTGTAAAACTTATGTATATTGTGTGACTTTGAGTTGATTCCTACTTGCAGCAACCCTACTGGACAGAGTAGGGTTTTTCTCCCTTGATCTTCCTATTGTTTATTTCTAATTTTAT
Organism: Chrysochloris asiatica; assembly: GCF_000296735.1. Lineage (NCBI taxonomy): Eukaryota > Metazoa > Chordata > Mammalia > Afrosoricida > Chrysochloridae > Chrysochloris > Chrysochloris asiatica. Next base: position 3,167,903 of record NW_006408560.1, read on the forward strand.
AGAACTGTGATTTGAGAAGATGCTTTTAGGCATTTTGATGTTTTAAAATTGATTGAGGTTTGCTTTGTGTCCTAACATATGATCTGTTCGTGTACACTGGAAAAGACTGTACATTCTGCTGTCATTGAGTTGAGTGCTATGTATATGTCTGTGAGATCAAGTTGGTTGACTGAGTTGTTTAGTTTTTCTGTGTCTTTGCTGATTTTTTTCTAGTTGTTCTGTTCTTAATCAAATGTGGTGTATTAAAATCTATTACTATTATTGTAGAGTTATCTATTTCTTTCTTTAGTTATGTTAGAGTTTGATTTATGTATTTTGAGACTTTTTCTTGGGGGCACAGATATTTATTACAGTTGTATCCTCTTGTTTAATTGATCTATTAATCTTTCTTTGTCTCTTATGTGGGTGTTTGTCTTAAAGTCCATTTTAGCAGAGATTAAAATGACCAGTATTGCTCATTTTTGGTTGTCTGATATATTTTTGTATCCTTTGATTGTTAGCCTGTTTCTATCTTTGTGTGTAAGGTATTGTTGATATTTCAATTGGGATATTTATCCATTTATATTTATTGTAATGACCGATCTATTGGGATTAAGGCTATCATTTTACTGCTTGCTTCTTATTATCTCATCTGTTCTTTGCTCCTTTATACCTCTTTCCCTGTTTTCTTTTGGGTTAAGCAAGTATTGTGCTTGTCTAATAATCTAAAGATTGGCAAATCAAACCCATGAAGAGGCCACATGTAAGAAAGATGTGGAGATCTGCTTCTATAAAAATTACAACTCCCTCAAAACCATCTGAATCAATTCTACTCTATAATCTATGGGGTCCTCACAATTTATAATAGACTTAAATGCAGGTTGTTTTTGCTTTTTTAAAATGAGCTTTTTAAAGTTTTACTTCTACAAGTTGTGAGACAGCTTCTATTGCCTTCATTTTTTGTTTAAAGTATCGTTAAACAAAGAGTATCTTTCTTTTTATAACATTTTCCTTCCTTCTCTCTTTCTCTATTATACAATACACACACACACACACACACACACACACACATATATATTTTTAACTACTTTTTAAGGAATTGTTCTACTTGATTTCATCCTATCTGCTTTTTCTGATTGGTCATCTCTATAATTACTGAGCACACACTACATACACAACACAATACTGGGTGCCAGATGTACAATAATGAATAAGACAACCTTTGTCCCCATAAAGAGGGCACAGTGTAATGGAAGAGGCTGACATGAATACAACTGAAAATACCATAGAACAAGGAAAGGGTATGGGTGCACACAGGGCAGAGAGAGCAATTCTAAGTGGGGACACAGAAAGTAAGAGAAAGATAGTATAAGAATGAATAACTTATTTATTTCCTGGACCTATGAAATTATTTTCAACCCTGACTCTTAATATCCATAGTGAAAATCTAGAGTCTCTCCTCCTACCTACAAGTAGAGAGTTCACATAGTCCATCTCCCATATGCCGTATGAAAATACCCAAAATCTGATCACTTCATGGATGTTTTTCATTTTTCAGATGGTGAAATCCAGGCACATACTGGTGAAATGATAGCTAAGAATAACACAGTTAGTCATATACTATAAATAGCCTGTCCTTCATTGATTTAAGACTTATACTCAATAGCACCTCTGACAGAGGATATTTTACCATAGGACAGTGGCAAAATGGTGCTATACTTATAAATATAGCTTCATATCACAGTATCTCAGGATCCAGGGCTTCTGGTAGATCTAGTTCTCCCATCAGGAAGGCCAATGTGAAGGCCAGTTGTGAGACAAAAGTAGACTAAATGATCACAAGATAGGGAGGCAAAGTATTAAATATTCATCATGTGACAAGAGCCATTCGGTTTAACTATCTGCACTTTGTTTTGGGTACCTTCTCAATAAATTGAGTTTTTACTCTCAAATATTGTGGAGAAGATTCCCATATACTTAGTAACTGATTCTGGACTTGGCAGGCTTTTCCCTCAGCCTCATTCTCAATCTGCCTTGTTTGTATCGATTCCATCACTTTCTTTATAGCCAGAAATCTAGTTGAAAGAAGAGGCTTCAAGAATCAATCCCTTTTGTCATAAGACTCAGTCACTCTCCTGTCTTTATAGGAAGCTATCTGTGACAGTGGATTCTCATCATAAAGAAAAGTTACTAGTTAGAGAATTCCAGAGGCATCAGAGCATTAGAATTAAGAGTATCCTTCTAATTCTGTGCTTTCTTTAAAGAATAATCACTCTACCGTAAGACTGATTTTGTTAATGAACGATCTGCTCTGCAAACCTTCATTCGATTCACAATAAAAAATTAAAAAAAAAAAAAGATTTTGTTCTGATGTTGCTTGATTCAAAAAAAATGTTCCAAGTGTCTATTTCTTCACCCCACTTCACTTCCTTCACTTGTTTCAAAATTAGCCCCTGAGTGTCCAGCACTGTGCTAGTTACTGGGGGTGTTGGGTTGTTGTTGGTATGTGCCGTGGAGTCGGTTCTAACTCATAGCGACCCTGTACAGGGTTTCTGAGGTTGTAAATCTTTACAGGAGCCGAAAGCCTCCTATTTCTCCCATGGAACAGCTGGTAGTTTCGATCTGCTGTCATTGAGTTAGCAGCCCAACTCATAACCACTACACTACCAGAGCTCCTTAGGAGTGTTGGTTAAGAGGAAACAAAGAAAGTAAAGTTCTTATCCTCAAGGAATTACTTGATCAATGGGAGGAATGAAAGAAGCCCATACATAACTCAACTGCAAAGTTGAATATGACAAGGGGAATAGGAACAAAAATGCCACCAGAGTTTGAAGAGTTCAAAGGAGGCAGAGATTTCTGTGGGTGGGACAATCAGGAAAAGCTTCATGCAAGAGCCACATATGAGATCAACCTTTGGGTATAAGAGGATTTTCTCCAGATAAAGAACTGAAAGGTACGTTGAAGGGACAGAGGTGGAGTAGAGAGTGTGTGGTGGAACAGGGAGACAACAGGTAAGAAAAATTGATTGGGACGACAAAGTGGTCATAGTTCCTGAGTTTTAGAGGCAGCCAAGAAGCAGCGAAGCAGTTGCTGAAATGGGAGCAGTTCTTAGGTTAGACCTAAGATTGGTACAAGTTGAATTAGAGGGGCTAGATATACAGACATCATAAGGACATTTTTATTGTTTCAGGCCATGGACAATGGGTCTAGATAGCTCTGAATACACAACAAAAGAAAATGTAAAATATGATTCTGTGTTTTTGAACCCAAAAAGTAAGAAGGAGGAGCAGGTTGGTGAGGACTGAGCCTTGTTTCTTGGTTGGTGGCCAATGCTACTGACGGAAACAAGCAGCTCCACATCAATCTCTTCTTCACAGATACACAAAGAAGTTAAATTCAAACTAGGGCATTTGACCTGTAGTCAGCAATTTGGCAGGGGGTGGGGAAAAGGTGAGGACAATGGTCGAGGGTCATGAAGAAAGTAAGATGGTTCATCTACTGGGCTACTCACCCACTACCCCAGGCTCCATGGGAATCAGGCAAAGGAAGACACTACACGTAAATCACATTTTTTAAGTACTTGTGGACTGTAGAGTAAAAATTGAAAGGAAGGGAAGGCTTAGTTCTAAAGCGTCGTAGGTGATTTAGTTTGTTGTTGTTGCTAAGTGCTGTGGAGTCAATTCTGACTCACAGAGAACCTGTATAGGGTTTCTGAGGAGTGACTGGGTAGATTTGAACTGCTGACCTTGTGGTTACCAGTCCTACAGCACCACGCCATAACCAATAATATGTAGGTGATCAGGGAGCAAGACGATACCAATGCTGCCATTAATGTTGAGAGATCACAAGTGCTTGGGCCAGGCTGTGGGGATATTTACAAAATAAGGAGTTTGTGTGTACTTCTCTGTACAAACACATATGTATTTGGGCACACACACACATACATTCTCTTTATGCCTCATTTCCTCCTTTCATGAAATTGGAGGGCAGGGGAAACAGGCTTTATACCTTCAGTCTTACAGCATATGAAGTGACTTAGGGGAGCTGGTTTTATTCACACAGTGGTTGACACAGAATCCTGAGAGGTTGGTAGAGCAGAGGAGAAGAACTGGGAATGGTGGTGGAGAAGAGCCATGGGCTCTGGGAGCTAAGCCCATCCCATTCTCTGTGCTCACTGGGTTGGGCTGGAGAGCAGGGCTGGCAGCTTACGGTCCCTAAACTGCTGCAATAGGCAAGTCCTCTTACTTGGAATCTTTAAAAAGTTCCACAAAATTCTAAGAATGCAGCAATATTTCCAATTATAAAACTGGGGATGAAATCTAGATAACAGTGTAAGAATGGGGACTACAGTAAGAGCATGCCGCTGCTTCTGCTTCCTGTAGCTCTTTATCCTTCATTTGTATCTCAGCCACTGGTGCTTTGAAGACATTTCAAAACTCCAAACCCATACAGTACAACTTCCTTCAAAACAAACAAAGCCATATTCCCTTCTGTTCTGAGAAACTCCATGAACCAATAAAAACTCAACTATAACTAAATCACCATCAATTCTACACGCTGGGGTGAGCTACTGTGATTGCTAGTTCTGATGACTAGAGATTAGTCTTAAAAGTGGCCCAAGCTCACATATGCTAACAGCTGCTGCTGTGTTGTTTTTGCTTCCGTTCGGTTCGCCTTCTTCCCTCTTTTCCATTTACTCCTCTACTCACACGTGCCACTTTGTAAAAATATCATAAAACTGTGAAGTCCAATCTTTTGAATCATTTAGTATCACCTGAGAATGCCTTTCAGACCACTCATCCTGACAATTACAGTGTGTAAATTTGATGTTTCCTTTGTTCTTTGAGGGCCAGGGAGTGGCATCTACAAACACAGCAGGTGTCAGAAGTTTGGGATTCTGGGATTCCTGTAGCTCAGAGGGACTGTCTGCTCAGAAAAGATGGGGAAAGTGAGGCCCTGAGAAGTTAGTTTGCTTGTTGAAGGCCGTACAGCATCCTTGCCAACTTCTGACTGGGAGTCTAATGAGTTTTTCCTGACACACCATCTGTCTGACTTTTACTGACTTCACGATGCCTGTCAAAGATTGGCCTATGCAGTTCCCCAGGGAGATGCTACTTACTTTTGGTAGGCTGCTGGGAGCAGACGAAAGCGGGAGAGAGACGTTTCCTGCAGAAGTCTTTTTACTTGCAGGACTTGCTTCACTGGAGTCAACAGCCGCTGCATTTTCGGAGAAGCAACAGAAGCCAGGCTGTTCAGAGTCCTTGGGAGAGATGCCCAGCACAGTTCCATCTGACTATATAGCGCTGGGAGGGTCCCGTACTAGAAAGCCCCACCCCTGACTATCCAAGCTCAATCAGCTTCTGAAACTAGGGCAAAGGTCTCACTCAGAACATGGTGAGTCAAAGGAAAACATCATCTCACCGACATGTACACACACAGTTGCTCCTGGGAGTATGTGGGAGGGGAGAGCTCTAGTTCTTCCTCTCAGCCTTTAAAAAAAAAATTTTTTTTTTTTAACTCTTTCTTGTGAATTGAGCCAAGGTTTACAGAGTGGAGCATCAGCTTTATATTCACCAAATCATAGACCTTGTTTCATTACAGTAGTAGCGGTCCTCTCCATGCACCATCAGTTAACAGTATCTACCCCTATTCACTTTAACTCTTGCATTCCTCCTGTGTCTCCTGCTACCCGAATCTTTCCCCTGCCATCCTCCCTCTTGGTGTATATTGTCGGCCCCATCACCCATATTAGCATGTGTCTACCCTCTAGCCCATGAATAATTTTTCCCCCACCCCCTTAACCATCCTATAATGTTTCTTTTATCAGTAAAACATTTTGTTAACTTTTTACAACATTGATCTCATACAATGTAGCTCTGTAGGATAATCATAAGGTCAGCGATTCAAAACCACCAGCTGCTCCTCGGACACATACAGGGTCTATGTGAATTGCAACTGACTTGATAGCACTTTAAAACCACGGGACCCTCAATCTCACCCTCAATCTCTCTGAAACTCTGTGCAGGGTTGTTATGAGTCAGAACCAACTCAATGGCACTTAACAACAAATAGCAATTTGAGGAACATCTGTGCTGGGTATAAGACTTTTGGTTGGCAATTTTTTTCTTTCACAGTTTTGTATATGTCATCCGAATGCTTTCTTGCCTGCATGGTTTCTGATGAGAAATCAGAGCTTAGTCTTACTGGTTCTCTTTGTAGGTAACTTTTTGTTTTTCTAGAACTGCTCTCTGGATTTTTTTCCTTGGCTTGGCTTTGGAAATTTTGATTATGATGTCTTGGTGATTTTCATTTGGAATCTATCTTGTTCATGGCTTGCTCAGTTTCCTCTAAGCTTATCTTCTTGTTTTTCATGATGTTAGGGAAGTTTTCTTCCAACAACTCTTCAAGAATTTTCTCTGTACTTTTTATTATCTCTTCCATTTCTGGATTCTTATCACTCATAAATTGTCCCACATAACTCTTAGGATTTCTTCAGATATGTTCATTCTTTTTTCTGATTGTTCTAGCTTACTAATATTGAGAGATTTATCTTCAAGCTAATTTGGGCTTCCATTGCTACAAATCTTCTGAATTTCTATTTGCAAGTTTTGCATTCTTTCAAAATTGGCATTTATTTTTTTCTATTTGTTTTTGTAGTTCTTTCCTTCTTCTGAAGGTTTTTTTCCTGTGTTCTCCTTGCTTTCCTCCATCTTTCTGTCAGTCCTTTGAAGGTAGCTGAATATCATTCTTTTCAATTATTTTTCAGTTAATTTCATTCCCATTCACTGTTTGTGCACCTCAGTTTAGGGTGGGTTTCACTGGTGCTGTTGCCTGCTGTCTACCATTAATCAAGTGGTATAGGAGGTGACATGAGCTTCTTCCCAGTGGGTAGAGCTGCAAAGGGTATAGTGGTGACAGGACTGTAAGGATATGGTTGTTGTATCCTGTCAGGTGGGAAAGAAGAGAATCCCTCTCCCCATACTCACAAGAAAACAAAATAGTAACCCAATAAGGAACCAACAATGAAAAGAGAAAATAATGAAGAAGAGAAAAGAAATAAAAACAGGCAGCAATCAGAAAAATATAATAACTAAAAGAAGGACAAGAAAATGGAGCTGTAGAAGAAAAAATAAGAAAGCAACTATACAAAAGGAAAAAGAAACACTTGGAAAAACCAGGGAGAGGAAGATGAAAAGAGAAAATGAATAGAGAGTAGTAAAGAAAGATCAAGAGGAGGAAAAAAAGAAAAGGGGAAATGAGAAACAGAAAAAAAGGAAAAACAAAAGCAGAGATAGACAGGAAAAAATTTAAGGGACTGGAGATAGAAGAAGACAGAATAAATAAACAAAACCAGTGAAACAAAGGAAAAACAGAAACAAAACAAAAAGTGCAGCTCTTGGACCCAGAAAGGACAGAACTCTGGGAATCTCCTGCCAACCAAGGAACTCACGTGGTAGATGCAGAGGGACAAGACAGTGGAGCTCCTGGCCCTAAATCTGGAAGTAGTTCGTGGAGGCCCTTGATGGAGCTGGTTTCAGTGTCTGTTAGAACCACAGGGCAGCTGGGGGCAGGATGGTTAGCTATCATGGTTTCTGCTAGACAAATGTTGGTCTGGTGGCTCTGTGGGTTCTGTAGATCTGAAACTGAGTCTGCCTGAATGCAGGCATCAACACGACACTGCTGACCCTCACCTCACACTAGTAAGGCACACAACCATACAGTTCTGAACTCCCAGAGAACAGGGTCTGCACTGGAGGTGTATGAGGGTGGAAAATGGCCATACTTCTGGTCACCAGGGGAACATCAGGAAAAAGAAGGAATTGCACCCCTTTCCTATCGCCTGTATAAATCTGTTCTGTCAGGCCACTTTCTCTCACCAAAGCTGCTCACAAAATTTCAAGATGGTCATACCCCATCTGACTGGCTGTTCACCAGTCAGTGTCCCTTTCTCATTGCCCCTGCTGAACTTCTCCCAGCAAACACTCAACCCACTGCTCTAAACCTACATCTGAAGTTCTGGAGTCCAGGATTTTCACCGGTGTCTGTTTCATTTGGTCTCTTGTATCTCTGTTGTAGAGGGTCTGTGCATTGTGTTTGCTTAGCCTGCCATTTCCCTCTCTCAGCCTTTTTGGCAGTTTTATATTTGACAGGTCATGTTTATTTATTTATTTTAAAGTTTTTATTGTGAATTGACTGAAAGTTTACAGGGCAGATTATCAGTTTTACATTCAGTAAATCATATTTTGTTTCATTGCAGTGATTACAGTTCCCTCCATATACCATCAGTCAACAGTATTTACCTCAATTCCCTTTATTCCCCCCACCTTTTTTTGATGTACACATATAAAACAGAAAATACATATTTGTTTAAATGTCCAAAGGGCACACTTTACAAGCCAGCCCCCTGCCTTCAGGCACACAACCTTTCTCAGTCCATCCACCCAGTCATTTTGGAGGTTGTGTTGTTCCTTGTAACACATTTCAAGACAGCCCCACCTCATCTGTCTTAACCGCTGGTCCTCAGGCTCATCCCTGACTACTTATCATTACTCTCACCTGGTGGTTGAGGATCTTTGCCATGGTGTTAACTTTTTTTTTTTTTTTTTAATGTATTCTACACAATAAAAATATTTTAAAACCAAATGGAATTAATCTTTAATAGTAGCTCTTATAGTCATTGGGTGTGTGCATTGGCACATAGATAAAGGGATAAGTATCAGAGAGGATGTGAAGCGTGCTATATTTTTCCTATGTTCATCATCCACCCCTATGTTACATTGCTCTACAAATTTCCCATAATAATAAATGAAGGAAAAAAGTGAAGTTGTCAATGAGTTCATTCCACTTGGATTAATAATCAACATCCATCTGAACAGCAGTCAAGACATCAAACTAAAGTTTCAAAAAGCAAAGATGTCACTTTAATGACTAAGGTATACCTTAACCTAAACCATGATCTTTTCAATTGCATCAGATGCATGCAAAAGTTGGCCAGTGAGAAAGAAAAACAGAAGAAGAGTTAAAGCATTCAGAATGTGGTGTTGATGAAGAATAATAAATATATCATGGATTGTTAGAACACATAAATCAGTCTCAGAAGCAATACAATGAGAATACTTCCTAGAAGGATGCCTTGTGTACTTTGGACACATGATTAGGAAAGATCAGTTTCTATAAAAGGACGCCATATCTGGTAGAGGATTAGCAAAAATGAAGGAAACTTTCAGTGAGACGGGATGACACAACAGCCACAACAGTGAACTCAAACATAATATTGATCATGAACGTGGTACAGAAGCAGGCAAGGCTTTGTATATAAGGTCACCATGAGTTGATGCTGCTTCTTGGGCAACTAACTAACAACAACATCACAATTCCCAAGTAGGACGCAGTAAGCGCTGCAATAGAGGTACCAAAGTCCCCAAAACAACGGACATTTCTAACACAAGCATCCTAATGAGGAAATTCCTCTTTCAGAGAGGTCAGTGATACATAAAAAGATGATGTAATTATCCCAATGACATACAGCTTTACTAGATTGAGACAGACTGGGGACTCAGCCTTGCCTTTCAGAGTTTTGTATATGTCTCCCCATTGTTTTCTTGCCTGCATGGTTTCTGCTGAGAAATCAGAGCTTAATCTTATTGGTTTTCCTTTGTAGGTAACATTTCATTTTCCCCTAACTGCTTTCAGTTTTCTTTCCTTGTCTTTGATTTGAAAGAGTTTGATTATGATATATCTTGGTGATTTTATTTTGCGGTCTATCTTGCCTGGGGTTCACTCAGCTTCTTGAATGCTTACCTTCACATTTTTTCCTGATGTTAGGGAACTATTCTTCCAGCAGCTCTTTGACTATCTCTTCTGTGGTTTTATTTCTTCCCGTTCTGAAATTCAAATCACCCATAGGTTATTCCTCCTCATGTTGTCTCACATGAATCTTAAGCTTCCTTCAGATTTTTAAATTCTTTTTTTCTGATTGTTCTTCTATCTTAGCGATATCAAGAGATTTATTGCAAGCTTGCTGATTCAGGCCTCCATTTATTGATTTCCACTCATCTTGCCCATTCAGTGTATCATCTATTTCTGATGTTTTAGTACTTGATCACCTGGGACTCTGATTGCAGGTTTTGTATTGTCTCCAATGCTGTATTTATTTTGTTTGATTGTTCCGGTAGTACTTTTTTGAATTCTTTCTTGTTTTCTTTGGCCTTTTTGTGGAACATTTGGATGTATCTCAAATCTTCTTAATTTTCTTCCAGGTAGTTCCAGTAACTCTTCTTCCTTAATAGCATTTTCTAGCTTTTCCTCTTGGTCATTTGTTTGAGCTACTCTGTCTTGTTTTAGGCATTGTGGTGGTGTTATATTTGCATTAAGTTGATGAATGTATGTTGGTGTATTCTTAGGCACTCACCAAGTGCCTCTTTGTTGGTATGATCAGGAGGTGATCTTCTCTGTTCAGTGTTCATACAGCTCAGTTCAGAGTGGATTTGGCAGGTGTTGGTTGTAGTAACTGATCTGGTGTATCTGGTATGGAGTTTTGCCCTATTGGTGGGGTGTCAGAGGGTGAATTTATGGCTTGGCTGTATGGCTGCAGTTGCTGTCTCATCAGATCAGTAAAAAGAGAAAATGCTCCCGCAAGATAGAAGGAGGAACAAGATTCAAAAACAACATGGCCAGCACCAGTAGTGTGCACCTAGCCATGGATGTGGGTGACTGAGCAATCTCAAGTTCTTTCATAATGTCCTTCCTTCTTCCTATATTTCAAACTGACTTTCCTCCACAACTCTCTCAAATAGTGGCTGCAATCCTTGTCTCCCCTCCAATTTCATTTAGTCACCAGATCCATGTACCATAAAACTCGGAATAAGGTGGATATCCTCTTTGCCTTTCATTGCTAGTTCTTGAGTAATTTAATTCTTCATCTTCTGAAAAGCCCCACCCAATTCTATTAAAGTAAAAGTCATCAGTTTAAGTCAGCCCTGCATTTTGCTGTTGCAGTCAAATAACAATTTGCTGCACTTCCCTTCCTCATTTATGAAGATTGAAGTACATGGATCATTGTTTTCCCCTCCACACATATACAATTTCATTCACACATAGAGAATCCATCCACCCTAGCCACTCATTCTTCACTTCTAATGATTTTGCCTTCCATATAATTTCAATCTTCACTCATGGTCATACCTTGGACGTTGTCACTACTATATTTTCAACACCTTCTAAATGTTCATTTCATGCAGTTCCATTTCCAGCACACTTTCAAAATAGCCTCATCTTTCCTTGTATTGACCACTAATGACTACATACCATTTTCACCAGAACTGTCTGGCAATTCATTTTCCTAGTTCATTCACTCTCTCAGTCCTCAGAGGACTAGACACACCTTCTCGTCTGTCTTTAGCCTCTTTCTCTTGCTCATTTCCAGCTGGTTGCCTTAAATCTTATTTCACAGAGAAAATAGAAACTGCCAGAAGAGAACCATTTCATCTTCCCTCAGCAAATTCAGCAAAATGCCTATTCCGTATTCTACCTTCTTACTGTCGTTATATAGACGAGTGGTCCTTGCACTAACTTAAGACCAATTTTGCCACTTATATGCTGATTGTGAGGAGCTCTGGTGGTATAGTGGTTATGAATCGGGCTGCGAACCTCAAGGTCAGCAGATCGAAACTACCAGCTGCTCTGCAGGAAAAAGAAGAGGCTTTCTGCTCCCATAAAGATTTACAGCCTTGGAAACTCTGTTCATGGCCACTATGGGTCAGAACTGACTCAACGGCATTTAACAACAACAATATCAACACTGATTGAACACCTCTTTTCTATGGAAGGACTGTGTTTCTGCAGTTACCCCCTCTCTTCCTCATGATACATTTTCCTTTTCTACTACATTGCTCTTGTTAGTATACAATCACATCTTTAAACAAAACAAAACACTTTTAATTCTGTATTTATTTCTGTGTGCCATCAATACTATGTTGTTAAGTGCTGTCAAGTTGCTTCCCATTCACAGCAATGCTCTGTAGGGTTTCTGAGGACTGGTTTGAACTACCGACCTTCAATTTCCAACTTACCTTGCAGTCCAGTGCTTATCCTACAGCACCACACCAATTTTGTTATAAAGGGGAGCATAGTATTGATAGAGCCCTGGTGTGGCGCTGTAGGAAAAGCACTGGACTGCTAACCTCAAGGTCGGTGGTTCAAACACATCAGCCACTCCTTGGAAACTATACAGGATCATTATGAGTTAGAACAGTCTCAATGGAACTTACCAACCAATCATAACAAAACTAATGAAAAATATTGTCTGTTCCCAGTGTTTCACATCCAGTCTACTAACCTCATGGTCAGCAGTTCAAAACTATCAGCTGATCACGGAAGAAAGATGAGGTTTTCTGCTCACATAAAGATTTACAGCTTTGGAAACCCTATGCAGGGTCACTATGAGCCAGAATCGACTCCATGGCACACCACCACCACCACCACCACCACCACCACTACCAGCATTCTCATTCTGTCTTTAATTGATCCATTAGGTTTTTGTCCTGAGCACTCCACTGAAATTTGTCTTCTTAAGGGCATGAGTCACTTTCCTATTGCCAAACCTAATGGTGGCTCCTGAGCCTTCAGTTTACTACACTGAGCACATGGATGGAAAGGCTGCTCACTCCGTCCTACTTGAACCATGTGTTTTCACCTGGTTCTCGGGACATGATGAGTTCCATGGTTTCCCTCTAAAGCATGGACCCCTCCTCACTCTGCCGTCTAAATTAGACAGTCTTCCAGGTCATACCCCAACACTCCTTGTTTTTCTAAGAAAATTGGTAAAACTTGTCGGGGACTGACCTCAACATATTTGTATTGTTCACAAGTGTTTGGTTCACGAGGAGCAGAGATCCAGCAGCGATAGAGATAGCGAAAGAATACACAGACAGACAGAAGGAGGGGGACAATGAGGCACCCCAAAACCAGGTGGATGCATCACTGGTGGGCAGACTTGGGAGTACAGGCATCGTAGCCTCTGCAGGCAGCAACTCACTGCCCTGCAATCTTTACTGCATGCCCTCCAACCTGTAATGCACTACAATCTTTACTGTATGCCCTCCAACCCTTAACGCACTGCAATCTTTACTGCATGCCCTCCAACCTGTGATGCACACCTGGGCTGCCCTGGGCCTCTGTTTTATTTAGGGGAGGAGCTTTACACCAAACTGGGAGGGACTAAAACAGGATACAGCTAGCATCAGTAATTTTCCAGACATTCAGGTAACTTTACATCGTACTTCGCTGGTTCGAATCCCAGGCCAGCAACTTGGTTTCTCAGGCTCAATTAACATATTTATAGCCCCTGAGCTCAGTTGGGGGAAGGTGAGAGGGAAGGACAAAAGGTTGGGCGGAGTCCCGCTGTTTCGGCTTCCTGAGCCAGGTCTGCTGGAGGACTCAAGATGCCCAGGTGAATGGGCGGCACCTGGAAAAGGATTAGGGAGGATTTTTTTTTTTTGTCTATAGAACAAAGAACTGAGAAGTAGCTAAGATATTTTTAGTTAATCCTTTGGAGGAAGGCTTGACCTTGCAACCTTCACAGTCTTGGCTTTAGGGGGTTTTAATATTTCTCTGTGGATAATAAGGGCTCATGTCTGCATTTAATAAAACATAACTGGATATTAAGCTTAAAAACAATTTGCTATTGACTGCCAGTGGCCTCATTTGTTCCTCAGAGCCTGCGGCCTGTATAGTCTACACATGGTCTGCAACAAAAACTAAGTAAGAACATTGGACTAGTTGCTTAGACCAAAATATATAAATAAGTACACAGGATTATGAGCACGTGACATATCATTTTTATAAAATCGAGAGCCACAACCATCCAATCTACTGTAAACTTTTTTTTTCTGTGTATTTAACAAGTGAGGCCTTATGCTAGGTAGTGAGAACGCAGATAGATGGATGAGCTTCATTCTCTCCTCTTTTTTAAGTGGGCACATAGTGTGTTCAAGGCACTTAACATGTTATGTGTATAATCTCATTTAATTCACAACTGTCTCAGGTGGTACTATAATTGCACCCATTTTCTAGATGAGTAAACAAAGGTTTAGAAAAATTACATAACAGAGTGGTTTTTTTTTTTTAAGATTTTATTGTGAATTGAGTGATAGTTTACATGGGAGAACACTGGTTTTACTATAATCATTGCAATGAAACTCATCATTTCATTGCAATGATTACAATCTCTACCATGCATCCTCATTCAACAGTATTTGCTTCTATTCCCTCTGGGTTTTTTGGGGGGCATGGGTGAATATACACAAAAACACTTAGGAATATATAATCATTTAAACAACAGAGTGTGGTTTTATATCTAGTAAGAGACTGAGAAGCCTGGTGTGGCGCTGTGAGTTACTGTACTGCAATGCAAAATCGGTTTGAACCACAAGGTAGGCAGTTCAAGATCACCAGCTGCTTCTCAGAAACCCTATACAGGGTCACTATGGGACAGAGCCAACTCGACAGCACTTAACAACAACAAGAACAAGAGGCTGAACTAGGCTTTGAACCTGGGTCATTTGGCTCTATGTAGACTCTGAATCAATCTTCAACTATTTTTGACTTAGCAAAAAAAGGCAATTTCATATTGTTCAATCTGATATTAAGTTGTTCCTATAAAGTAATAGAAACTTGTATATTGAGGAAGTACTAAGAATACATTATATGAAGTCTAAATGGGAGAAATGAGAGCAATAGCCAATTAAATAATAGCTTTTCATAGAAGAGAATTTAGTTGACTTAGTCAAGTTGTTGTTGTTAAGTGCTGTCAAGTTGGTTCCGACCCATAACAACCCTGTATAGGGTTTCCGAGGAGCAGCTGGTGAGCTTGAACTGCCAACCTTGCAGTTCAAACAGCTTTGCAGTCTGGCACATTAACTCACTGCCCCACACCAGGACTCCACTTGGTGAACTGTTGTTGTTGTTGTTAAGTGTCGTTGAGTAGATTCCAACCCATTGCGACCCTGTATAGAGTTTCCAAGGAGCAGGTGGTGAGCTTGAACCACCGACCTTGCAGTTCAAACGATTTGGCAGTCTGACGCTTTAGCCCACAGTGCCACACCAGGACTCCATGATTAGTCAAGTTAAGTAGTTGTACTTAAATACAATCAAGTTATTATTCTATCAATTACCTGAAATGTTAAAGGAAATTATAATGCCTGGCTGTTGTATCTAAGAACACACTCCTCAAATACTTAAATAAATCCCCATCTGATGCACCTTTTTTTAATATCCTCTATCATTTGATACTTCTTAAATGAACACAGACATTTTCATATTTTTGCTTTGAGATTCTTCAACTCCTGAGCCGCAGTTTTTTGCTGGAAAGTCGATGAAAGCCAGGATGAATCAGTACATGTGCCAGGTACTAGACAAACATGAAGAGTTTAGAGAAGCTGATTGTTAGAGGTTAAAATTTTATTCAAGTAGAGTGAGGTATTGCAAAAACAATATTTGTTTTTAAGCAATTCTGCCAAGAGAGCAAAATTATGAACAAAGTTCTCAGAAATCCAGATTTGTTTCTTTCAGCCCTCTTTCTAAAAGGCTTTGTCTTTTCTAGCACAAAAATCCACAGTCCTTTCAACAAAAGTCCTGAAAATGCATTTACCCAAGATTCCCAGGACTCATAAGTAGATTTCTTTCATCTTAGTTTTGTCCTTTATACTTCAAACTAAATGAGAAAAGCTTTCAGAATGTTGGATGTCATAAAGTGAGTAGGAAAGCTATTTCTGTGAAAAGGCTAGATCTGGGGTCAAATCTTTGTTTTTAAAAAATCAACACTGTTATTTCAAAATAATAGAATAATACACTACAAGCATATTTGGTGCTTTCTCAGCTTCAGAATGCTCTCATATACTATCTCTTCTCATAGCAGTCTTACAAAGTTGACCAGGATTACCAGCTCCATTTGGAAGATGTGGATATTGAGACTTTGAGAGATTGATTGGCCTACATTGTACATCTGTGGCTAGTAAGGCATAATGGCTGGGAGTAGATTTCCCCACTGTAGTTTCAAGTCTAAGGCTCTTTGTACCTACCTCCAGGCTGGTTCTGCTGACTGAGTATGAAGTGGAAGGGGATGAACCCATGCTGTTTGTCATTTTCTTGCTGGACAGGCCAATCTCTTATTTGGCAGCTCAGGCTTCTGTGATTGTTGGAGTTAATGTTCAGATCTGTGATTACAAAGCCTCAAGAGTTCTGTTGAGGGATGTGTCCTGAGCCCTGCGGGTAATGTACATAGATGCCTATCTAATTAGGTGAGAGATTCTGAGGAAAGTAGGCGAAAGGGCATGGAGTCTGATGCAACTTCTCAGAGGAAAAACAATGAGCACTGGTGTTTTGATGTGTCTGTTAAAAAAAAAAAAAAAAAATCTAGGAAACAAGCCTAGTAAGATGACTGGAGTTTCAAGTGAAAAAGGCATTTAAAACACAGTCCTTGTGTAGGAAAGATGCTTAAAAGTGGTTCTGCCACTGCTGCTATGTGCTGTGCAATTGATTACGACTCACCACTACCCTGTATAGGGTTTCTGAGGCTGTAAATCTTGACAGAAGCAGAAAGTCTCATCTGTCTCCTAAGGAGCAGCTGGTGGATTCAAATAGCTGACTTTGCAATTAGCAATCCAACACATCATCTACTACATAACAGAGCTCCATAAAAGTGATACAATTGCCAATGATTCCTTGCGAGCAAACCCCAGACTCATGTGTTACCCCTTCTCTGATGTTTATAGTCAAGTCTTTGTTTTCCTAGACATTGAAATAACTTGAAAACCTTCGATTCTCACAGTCATTTTGTTTCCATAACAGACAAAATGCCCAATGTGCATAAACCGTTTGCTTTTCTTTTCCTCTGGAGGCAGAGACGGAGATGTGCTATGGTGTTGCTGAATTGAGGAGTTCAATCGTACCCTGACCATCACTCTAACCAAAATCCCAGGTTGGTGGTCAGTGACTTCTCCTAGTGCTGGTGCTTCCTAGCAACGTCTCCCAGTGAAGTGGCAGCAAACAGAGATGGTCAGCACTGGTTCTTCAGGGTCTGGGACTCTACACTTAAGGGTTTATCCCTATCCTTTGCAAAAAAAAAAGAATACAGAGTAGAATGCTCAATGCTTCCACAACACACAGTACCAGAGAGAATAGTTATTGCCCCAGGAACTATGAACTATGAACTCACATGCCCAGGACTACAGTGTCTGTGAAATGTACACAGCACACTGAACAACATGTACCATCTGTGATAGTTAAAGTTTTTGTGTCAACTTGACTGGTCCAGGATTCTCCGTGTTTTGGCAATTAAGATTTAGTAATCCCAAGGATGAGGTCTAATATAATGTAATCAGTTTAAGATAAAATCTGTGCTACAAGTAACCAATCAATTGAAAGGAAGTTTCCTCGGGTGTGTGGTCTGCTTCCAATATATTGCACACTTGCTTTGGATTTTGGATCCTGCATCTGGCTTGTCATTCAACATCCATTCCTCTGAACTCAAGCCAGCTACCTACCTTACTGTCTGCAATCCTGGGAATTGTTAGTAGTCTGCCATCTTACCTGCAGACCATGATTCATTTGCCTCTGCAGCCAGAAGCCTGCTGTTCTATCTGCCTATCTTTAGTGCAGCAACAACTACAGCTACATGAGTAAGGAAAGCCTTCAGCTTGACATCTGACTCAAGGATTTGGAATTTTCCCACCTCTACAACTATGTAAAGAAAACAAAAATCCTCACCACTGGACCAATCAACAACATTCTTATCAATGGAGAAAAGATTGAAGTTGTCAAGGACTTCATTCTTCTTGGATCAACAATCAACACTCATGAAAGCATCAGTCAAGAAATCAAACAACGTATTGCATTAGGCAAATATGCTGCACAAGATCTTTTTAAAGTGTTGAAGAGCAAAATGTCAGCTTGAGGACTAAGATGCACCTGACGCAAGCCATGGTATTTTCAATAACCTCATATGCATGTGAAAGCTGAACAGTGAATAAGGAAGAACGAAGAAGAATTGATGCTTTTGACTTATGGTGTTGGAGGAGAATATTGAAAGTGCCATGGGCTGCCAAAAGAACCAATAGATCCGTTTTGGAAGAAGTACAGCCTTGGAGGCCAAGATGGCCAAATTTTGTCTCTCATACTTTGGACATATTGTCAGGAGGGACCAGTCTCTGGAGAAGGATATTATGTTTGGCAAAGTGGAGGGTCACAGAAAGAGAGGAAGACCCCCAATGAGATGGATTGGCCTAGTGGCAGCATCAATAGACTCAAGTGTGGTAACAGTAGTGAGGTTGGCCCAGGATCGGGCAGTGTTTCGTTCTGTTGTACATAAGGTCGCTATGAGTAGGTACCGACTCGATGGCACCTAACAACAACAACCACAACTATGTGAGCTATTTTCTAGATACAAACCTTTCACTCTGTCTCTCTCCTTTTATCAATATATTGATGTTGTTAAATGCCATTGAGTCATTTCTGACTCACAGTGAC
>NW_006408560.1:3187191-3201708 GCF_000296735.1 Chrysochloris asiatica
AAAAAACAAACACAGAGTTTTATCATAAAAGTGGCTAAATTATAATACCAACTAAATCCCTAACTTTGAATGATGTCTGATGTTAAAGTGAGGGCACTGATTGGGAAGAAACGGGATCCTGAAACTTGAGATGTGAACATATGGGCAGAAAAACAAGAAGTTGGGGATGTTGGTGAAGTACAAATTGTGACCCAGGAAGAAATATGTACACTCCAAAGGAAATGATTAATTTTTCTAATATGTACAAACAGAAACCTGGAGAACATGTGTGGGAATGGCTATTAAGGGTGTGGGATAATGGTTCAAAGAACATAAGGTTGGATCTGCCTGACTGTTTTGATATGAACTCAGTAAGTACAGATTCATCATGTAGTGTTTCCACTCAAGAGGTTATGAGAAGGTCTAATGATTTGGTTGCTTCATTAAAAGTGTGGATTGCGCAGTAGCCTACAATACAATATGTTGAAGTACCAGACCTGCCTTGGTATACTGTAGAGGAAGGAATCCAAAGGCATGCTGTTGTTGTTGTTGTTAGGTGAAGTTGAATCTATTCTGACTCATATGGACCCTATACACAACAGAACAAAATACTGCATCATCCCCATAAACGTTGCCAAGCTTGAGTCTGTCACTGCTGTTACTGTGCTAACCATCTCATTGGGGTCTTCCTCTTTTTCTATAACATTCAACTTTTCCTAGCATGATATTCTTCTCTAGGAACTAGTTCCTCCTGACAATATGTCCAAAATATGAGAGACGAAGTGTAACCATACCGGCTTCCAAGGGGCATTCTGGCTGCACTTCTTCCAACACAAATTTGTTTGTTTTTTTTTTTTCTAGCAGTCCATGGTACTTTCAATAGTCTCGAATAACTCAAGTGCATCAATTCTTCTTCCTTATTCACTGTCCAACTTTCACATGCATATGAGGCTATTTGAAAATACCATGGCTTAGGTCAGGCACACCTTAGTCTTGAACTGATATCTTTGCTCTTGAACACTTTAAAGAGATCTTGTGTAACAGATTTGCCTAATGTCGTTTGATTTCTTGACTGCTGCTTCTGTAAGTGTTGGTGGTTAATCAGAGCAAAATGAAGTCTTTGACAACTTCAATCTTTTCTCCATTTATGATGATGCTATTTATTGGCCCAGTTGTGAGGATTTTTGTTGTCTTTACATTGAGGTGAAACCCATACAGAAGACTATGATTTTTGATCTTCATCAGTGAATATTTTAAGTCCTCTTCATTTTCAACAAGCAATTTGTACCATCTTCATAGTGCATGTTATTAATAAGTCTTCCTTTAGTCCTGATGCCACATTCTCCTTCATATAATCCAGTTTCTCAGGTTATTTGCTTAGCATATAGAGTGAATAAATGTGGTGAAAGAAATACAACACAGGCATACACCTTTCCTGATTTTAAACCATTCAGTCTCCCCTTATTTTGAGTAACTACCCCTTGGTCTATGCGCAAGTTTCTCATGAGAACAATAAAGTGTTCTGGAATACTAATACTCTTCAGTGTGGTCTATAGCTTGCCATGTTCCACACAGTTGAAAGCCTTTGCATAGTCAATAAAGAACAGGTAAACATAACTTCTGATATTCTTTGCTTTTAGCCAAGATCCATCTGGCATCAGCAATGATATCTCTGATTCCACATCCTCATCTGAATCCAGTTTGAACCTCTGACAGTTCCTTGTCAATGTAAGGTTGCAACTGTTTTTTAATTACCTTGAGTAAAATTTTACTTGCATGTGATATTAATGATATTTTCCTATGAGTTTCGCATTCCTTTGGTTAAACTCTTTTTGGAATGGACACAAATATGGATCTCTTCCAATCAGTTGGCAAGGTCACTGTCTTCCAAATCTCTTGGCATAGTTGAGTGAGTGCCTCCAGTGCTGCCTAAGTCTGTTGAAAGATTTCAATTTGTATTCCATCAATTCCCAGAACCTAGTTCTTTGCCAATATCTTCTGTGCTGCTTGGACTTCTTCCTTCAGTACAGTTGGCTCATGAAAAAATTCTGCCTCTTGAAATTGTAGAACATTGACCATTTCTTTATGGTACAGGGACTCTGTGTATTCCTTCCATCTTTTTTTTTAATGCTTTCTGCATCATTCAATATTTTGCCCAAAGAATCCTTTAGTGTTGAAAATTGAAGCTTGAAGTTTTTCCTTAGATCTTTCAGCTTAAGAAATGCTGAGCATGTTCTTCCCTTTTGGTTTTCTAACTCCATATCTTTGTACATTTTATTATAATATTTGGCTTGGTCTTCTTGAGCTGACCTTTGAAAGTTTCTGTTCAGCTCTTTTACCTCCTCATTTCTTCCATTTGCTTTAGCATCTCTATGCTGGAGAGCAACTTTCAAACTCTCTTCTGACATCCATTTTGGTCTTTTCCTTCTTTCTTCTCTTCTTATTGACTTTTTGCTTTCTTCCTATATGATGTTCTTGATGTCATCCCACAACTCTTTGGTCTTCGACCTTTAGTGTCTAATGCTTCAAATCTGTTCTTGAGATGATCTCTAAATTCAGGTGGGATGTGTTCAAGGTTATATTTTGGTTCTTGTGGAGTTTTTTATTTTTTCTTCTGCTTCAGTCTGAACTTCCATATGAGCAATTGATGGTCTATTACACAGTCTGCTCATGATCTTGTTTTGGCTGATGATATGGAGCTTTTCCACCATCTCTTTCCATAGATGTAGTCAATTTGATTTCCAGCTGGTAGAAGAAATCACCAGCATATTCCAACTGGTGAGATTCATGAGTATAGTCATCTTTTTAAAAGGTATTTGTAATGAAGAATTCATTGGTCTTGCAATTTTCTATCATGTGATCTCCCTCATAATTTCTATCACCAAGGCCATATTTCCAACTATTGATCCTTCCTCTTTGTTTATAACCTTTGCATCCCAATCACCAGTAATGATCAATACATCTTGATTGCATATTTGATCAATTTCAGACTGAAGAAGTTGATAGAATTCTTCAGTTTCATCATCATTGGCTTTAGTGGTTGGTGTGCAAGTTTGGATAATAGTGGCATTAACTGTTGTTTCTTGTAAGTGTATGGATATTAGCGTATCACAGAAGGTGTTGTATTTCAAGACATATCTTGATATGTTCTTTTTAATGATGAATGCAACGCCATACCTCTTCAATTTGTCATTCCTGAAGTAGTAAACCATGTGATTTTTAGATTCAGAATGATGAGTCCATTTTTAATGTGATTGTCAGATTCAAAATACCAGTCCATTTCAGACACAATCACCTAAAATATCAATGTTTATGTGTTCCATTTAATTTTTGACAATTTTCCTAGATTCATTCTTCTTACTTTCCATGTTTTGATTTTTAATGGATATTTACAGCTGTTTATCCTCATTTCGAGTTTTGCCCCATCAGCAAATAAAAGTCCCAAAGGCTTTACTCCATTTGCATCATCATGGTCAACTCTACTTTGAGGAGGCAGCTCTTCCCCCGTTGTATTGAGTGTCTTTCAACCTGAGGATCTCATCTTTTGGCACTATTTCTGAAAATAATTTCAGTGCTCTTCATAAAGTTTCAATATTCAATATTCTGGTGCTGACAATGTTCCAACTGTATTATGTTGTTGTTGTTGTTGTTGTTGTGAAGTGCTATCAAGTTGGTTCTGACCCACAATGACCCTGTATAGATTTTCCAAGGAGTGGCTGATGAGCTTGAAGCGCTGACCTTGCACATTAACCCACAGTACCAATAATTCAGCCAACTTAGTTCATGTTTTCACTCCTTTTATTTTTCCTGATTTCCGTTAGATAAATCCACTTTTCTTCTTTTTGTTTAGAATGTAGATTCTATTATTTTTCTTATGGTTATAGTTGCTGTTCTGACTCATACTGACTCTGTACAGGGTTCCTGAGAAGCAGCTGGTGGGTTTAAACAGCCAACCCTTGCAGTTAACAGTCCAGTGCTTATCCTACAGCCCTACAACCAAGCCCTTAAGACCCATAAACCAAAAACTAAATCTTTTGCTGTAGAGTCAGTTCTGATTCATGGTGACTGTATAGGATAGGATAAAATTGGTGAGATATTTTTGTAAGCATGCCATGCTATTTTTATTTTTTTCCTGTAAAGAGTGGCATAACATGTTTACCAAAATACCTGAGGACTGTGGGTGGAGGGGCAGGGAGCATTTGGCAAGTAAATATGAAATATGAAAATTATTGGTGTAAAAAGATGGTAATATTATCATTTAAAATTATATTTCGTAGACTTTACCAAAATGTTCAAGGTAGCTCTATTCCTCTGTACAAGCTAGTTATGGATAATTATTTTATTTGGAAAGTGGTTAGCTGGTATTAAGTGAGAGAAGAAACTTTCTAACAATAAAGCCTAGAGCCTTATTTCTGGAGGAGACAGCTCCAGAAGGGCTGCTGGGTTGCTAGCTGTCCATTAAGAGGTAAAGTTTCAAAACTTATGATTTTTTTTCTTTAGTATCTGCTGAGTTAAACAGTAACCAGAAAGGCAGCAAAACTTCAGAAGCTGTGTGAATCAGGTAAAAGTTCATTGAGTGAAGGGGGAACCCACAGGAGAATAGGCAGTTGGTAACTAAGGGGAAGGATCTTTTCTAAAAGCTTTTTCTGAGACTGATCAGTAACACTCCAGCCTTGATCCCCAGAAGATCCTCAGAAAGCTTTTGAAAGGCCAATCAAAATGCTAGGTCTAAACATACTTTTTCATCACAGGAGTTTTCAGAGATTTTAGCCCAAATAATTTCAATTTGTAAGGGACCTTAGATATCATCCAAGTTGAAGATTCTGGGGAGATTGTGAAAACATAATATTTGAATTTCTGAATCCCCACATAAAAAGAAGACAGAGCCAAAAATCTTATGAACATTTACAATGAAACTAAGTGATGTTGTTGTTAAGTGCCGTTGAGTTGACTCTGACTCATAATGACCCAGTATTGGGTTTCTGAGGCTGTAAATCTTTGTGGGAGCAAAACATCTCATCTTTCTTCCACAGAGTGACTGCTGACCTTATGGTTTGCTGCCTGGTGTTGATCCTCTAGAGCCACCATGCTCCCAAAATGAAGTGGTAGGGTATTTAAAAATAAAAGTGGATAAGACTAACCACCCACAGTCACAAAGCCTATAGTGACACCTGTATAAGTAAATCATTTATTTCTTAGTGTTAGGGAGGATCTGCAAGATTTGTTCTCTAGAAAAAGTTCAAGCATTAATCAGTTTTTGGTTTTTTTTTAAGCATTAATCAGTTTTGAAAGAAATGCCATACTTTTCTTACTGCCCATGATGCATGCTATCAAACAGTGAGTATGTGATTTGGATGCCGTGGTGTAGTAAATTATTTAAAATGTCTCTTCTAGCCTTAGTCTTGGTTAACTCCAACCAAACAACTCTTCCTGATGGGTCTGGGTGAGAGGAGGTGGGAGAAGATACTGATAGAATGGTCTGCTTGAGTTGTGTATGATTTTTAAGACTTCCTTGTGATGTTAAAAGCTTGGAACTCTAATATATATAAAATGAGTAATCTCAGAAACAGGAGGGGTTGGGGATCTCACTACCATCATAGAAGAACAGCCAAGAGTAGAGCAAGTCCTTTGGACTCTGAGATCCCTGTACATTGAACTTTCCTAACCCATGGACAGAAAGCTGTGGCACCGGAAGAGGAGCAGCAGTACCAGATCTAAAAGCAAGAGCACGAGACAAAGCAGTGGGCTTTCCAGTCCACAAAGCAACTAAAGTAGAATGACTTGGGGTGGGAGGCTTGCTTGAAGAGAGGGGTACCTCCAGGCACTTAGTTGGGGTTAGGGGCTAGTTTTGTTGATCCACAGATATAGAGCCAAGTGCCTTCAGGCTGAGGATTATGGCAGTAATGTGTCCTATGGAAATTTATCAGCAGTCTTAAAAGAGGTAACATTGCCCAGGCAGAGAGAGGCCTGCCTGTAGGCATGGCTGAGGAGAGTTGTCCTGACTAGAAGAACTTTGCCCTGAACATCTTTGACTCTGAATTGCCTGTTAACTTCCCCAATAAACGCCATAACTGAATCTGGTGTCTAAGTTCTGTGTGGGCATTGCAACAAATTCTCAACTCTGACATGACAAGAGATTGCTGTGGGAGGGATGGTGGGTGTCACTTTATTGCAGATGTTGTGTGCATGCCTTGTAATATACAGACAGTTCCTAGATTATGAATGAGCTCTGTTCCTAAGTCTGTCTTTAAGTCAAGTTTGCACTTTACTTTTTATTTTTTTGCCATTTTCACATTTTTGTGTATGTGCAGCTCAGTGGCATTGATTTCAAGGGTCATGCTGAGCAGCAATCAGCCATATCCACTACCAAAGTTTTTTTTTAATCACTGTTAACAGATACTCAATGAGAAAGCAGTAGTTATCATTAATGGATAATAGCTTTATTGTTTTTAGTAAAAAATTATGTGCATGTTATTAAACAATCAAACTATTCTAAAAAATGCAAAGAAATCATAGTAAAAAATGTTTGCCTCAGTCTCACCTTCATAGAATCAAACCTTGCTAACAATGGTGAACATGCTTTCAATATTTCTCTGCATTTGTGTGGATGGAAGGAGAGAAAATAATTTTATAGACATGAACTTATACCAGATACAGCTTTTAAAAGGAAAAGTATTATATTTGATTTTATAGAAAATAAGCATGACTAGTGAAAATACAGAAATTGTCTGCCTCCAGATAAATGTTCTCAGGGACAGTAACTATTAGTTTCTGGAGAAATATTCTAACTAGATTTTTAGAACCAGTGGTGCAGTGAATTGCTTGATATGGCTCTTAAGACTTCCACTGGGATGTTGTTGTTTAAAGTGCTGGTGAGTTGGTTCTGACTCATAGCAACTCAATATAGGGTTTCCAAGGAACAACTGGTGGGTTTGAACTGCCGAACTTGTAGTTAGCCAATCAGTGTTTATCTTACAGTACCATTGTTATTAAGTGCCATTGAGTTGGTTCCAACTCATAGTAAGCCTGTATAGGGTTTCCAATGAGAGACTGGTGTGTTTGAACTGCTGACGTTGCGGTTAGGAACCCAGTGTTTATCCTACAGCGTCACACCAGGACTCCTACAGCACCAAGGGCTATGCAAATGTGAATTATTTGCAACTCTCCAAGGAAATTGGATGGAGTCCTGGTGTGGCACTTTAAGATAAGCACTGGACAGATAATCAAAAATTTGGCAGTTCAAATCCACTAGCTACTCCTCAGAAGCCCTATATAGGATCATTATGAGTTAGAACCAACTTGATGACACTTAACAACAATAACAACAACAAAGGGGGCTGGATAGCTTGCTAATAATGTAACTATGTTATATGGCTCCCATGTGGGGTGGGACTATACAAATAGGGTGTGTGGAACTCTAACTGGTCAGTTTCACCATCCTGCTAGGTTTAGAATGAGCCAGCTCCAAAGTGGAATAGGAGATTTCAATAACATCAAGAAAGAAGAGCCATATTCTTGCCCTTTGAACCTATGCTGAACTTACATGATCCAGGAGACAGAGTGCTGTGACACCAGGGATGTGGCGAGGATAAAGCAGAGGTATAGTCAAGGCAGCAGAATCAATCATGAGAAAGAATGATAGACTTCTTGACTCACGAAGCTAGAAAGCTGAGTGCCTTTGGGTAGGACACTTGCTGGCAACAGAGGTGCTGCAGAATAAGCACTCAGCCTTAAGGTTGGATTGAATCACAAGGTCGGCAGTTCAAACTCTCCAGTTGCTTCTCAGAAACCCTATACAGGGTGGCTATCAGTTGGAACAGACTTGAGGGCCAGCACTTAACAACAGACACTTAATCAGGGGTAGCTAAGTTTGCTGAGCATAGAGCTTGAACTGATCACCATTGGGTACGAGGTTTTTACTGGCAAAGTGGAAACTTAATTGGCACAGCTACACATGCCTATCACCAATTGTCTGTCAGTTTGTCATACTTTGGTGCCCACACCATTTTTACAGCTAAAGCTCCATATCATCAGTCCAAACAAGGCCAAGGGCAGACTGTGGAACAGACCATCAATCACTTCTATGCAAATTCAAACTGAAGCTGAAGAAAATGAAAACAAGTCCACGAGAGCCAAAATATGACCTTGAATATATCCCACCTGAATTTAGAGATCATCTCAAGACCAGATTTGATATATTAAACACTAAAGACCAAAGACCGCAAGATTGTGGGATGACATCAAGAACATCATACATGAAGAAAGCAAAAGGTCATTAAGAAAACAAGAAAGAAGGAAAAGGTCAAAATAGATGTCAGAAGAGACACTGAAACTTGCTCTCCAACATAGAGATGCTAAAGCAAATGGAAGAAATGAGGAGGTCCTAGAGTTGAACAGAAAATTTCAAAGATCAGCTCTAGAAGATAAAGCCAAATATTACAACAAAATGTGCAAAGATCTGGAATCAGAATACCAAAAAGGAAGAACTCACTCAGCATTTCTCAAGCTTAGGGAACTGAAGAAAAAATGCAAGCCTTGACTTTCATTATTGAAAGATTCTCTGGGCAAATTATTGAATGATGCAGAAAGCATCAAGAGAAGATGGACGGAATACACAGAGTCACTGTACCAAAAGGAAATGGTTGATGTTCAACCATTTCAAGAGGTACCATGTGATCAAGAGCCAATGATACTGAAGGAGCAAGTACAAGGTGCATTGAAGGAATTGGCAAAGAACAAGGCACCAGGAATTGATGGAATTAAAATTGAAATTGAGAACAAGGCACTCACTCATCTCTGCCAAGAAATTTGGAAGACAACTATCCGGCCGACTGATTGGAAGAGATCTGTATTTGTGCCCATTCCAAAGAGAGGTGACCCAATGGAATGCGGAACGCATCGGACAATCTCTTTGATATCCTATACAAGTAAAGTTTTACTAAAGGTAATACAGAAAGGGCTGCAAGCATACAATGACAGAGAACTTCCAGAGGTTTAAGCCAGATTCAGAAGAGGCCATGGAATAAGGGATATCAATGCTGATGTCCAATGCATATCACATCTGTGATTAATTTAAATTAAGAAAGATTTATTTTTCTGGTTTTTTCCTTCTTTATTTTCTTAAGCAATTCCCCTAAGGATCTTTATCTGCCTTTTTTTCCCCACCCCTTATGTTAATTCCCCTTTTACTGTGTATTATCTATTCATGTGGTTACTGTTAAATGCTGTTGAGTCAGTTCTGACTTATAGTGACCCTGTACGTGTATAGGGTTTCCAAGGAGCGGCTGGTGAATTTGAACTGCCTACCGTACCACATCTCTTATCAAAAATCTGTGCATAAAAAATTGGAAGACTTTCCCAATTGCCCACCTGTTTGGAAGAGATCCATATTTGTGCCCATTTCAGAGAAAGGTGATTCAACAGAATGTTGAAATTATTGAACGATATTAACATCACACTCAGCTAAAATTTTGCTGAAGATAATTTTAAATGGTTGTAGTAGTACAACAACAGGAAACAGCCAGAAATACAAGCTGGATTCAGAAGAAGCTATGGAATGAGGGATAACATTATCATGTTGGGTGGATCTTGGTTAAAAGCAGAGAATACCAGAAAGATATACTTGTGTTTCTTTGACTATATAAAGGCATTTGACCCTGTGGATCATAACAAATAGATAACATGCAAAGAATGAGAATGCGAGAACATTTCATTATGGACATGCAGAATTTGTACACAGACCATGGGGCAGTTGTTTGAACAGAAGTGGATATGAATGGTTTCAAATCAGGAAAGGTGTGCACCAGGGTTGTATTCTTTCACCATATTTATTCAATCTATATGTTGAGCAAATAATCTGAAAAAATGGATTATATGAAGAACAAGGCATCAGGATTGGAGGTAGACACATTAACAACCTGTGATATGCAAATGATAGTTCCTTGCTTGCTGGAAGCTAAGAGGAATTAAAACATTTACTAATAAAGATCAAAGAATATGATTTTTAGTATGGATTACACCTACACATAAAGAAAACAAAAATCCTTACAAATGAGCCAGTAAGCAAAAGCATGCTAAATGGAGAGGACATTGAAGTTGTCAATGATTTAATTTTTCTTAGATCCACAATGAATGTTCACAGAAAGACTAGTCAGAAAATCAAACAACGTATTGCATTGGTAAAATCTGTTACAAAAGAGTTCTTTAAAATGTTAAAAGATCCTCACCACTGGACCAATAAACAACATTCTTTTCAATGGAGAAAAGATTGAAGTTGTCAAGGACTTCATTCTTCTTGGATCAACACTCAAGGAAGCAGTAGTCAAGAAGTCAAACGACATATTGCATTAGGCAAATCTGCTACACAAGACCTTTTTAAAGTGTTGAAGAGCAAAGATGTCAGCTTGAGGACTAAGGTGCACCTGACCCAAGCCATGGTATTTTTGGACAGTGAATAAGGATAACCATAGAAGAATTGATGATTTTGAGTTATAGTGTTGGAGGAGAATATTGAAAGTGCCATGGGTTGCCAAAAGAACCAATAGATTCATTTTGGAAGAAGTGCAGCCAGAGTGCTCCTTGGAGGGCAAGATGTCTAAACTTCATCTCTCATACTTCAGACATATTGTTAGGAGTGAGCAGTCACTGGAGAAGGATATCATGTTTGGTAAGGTGGAGGGTCAGAGAAAAAGAAGAAGACCCCCAACGTGATGGATTGGCCAAGTGGCAGCATCGATGGACTCAAGCGTGGCAACAGTAGTGACGTTGGCCCAGGATCGAGCAGTGTTTCATTCTGCTGTGCATAAATTGCTATGGGTTGGTACCAGCTTGATGGCACCTAAAAACAATAACAAAAATTTGTGATTTATGCATTATATGCAATATAGCAATCACTGGATTGACTGATGCCACATATCACATAGAGCACTTAAATCACCCTACAATTGTTACTTTTCAATACCTTTAACATTCTTATTTTCTACATCCCTTAAATAAACCTTATATGTCTTCTCAGTGGAAAAAAAAAAAAAAAAGTTAAAAGAACAAATATGTCACTTTGAGGACTAAGCTGTGCCTGACTCCTAGCCATAGTGTTTTCAGTAGCCTCATATGTGTGTGAAAGCTGGACAATGAATAAGGAAGATGAAACAGATTGATGCTTTTGAATTAGGGTCTTGGCAAAGAATATTGAATGTGCTGTGAACTGCCAGAAGAACAAACAAATCTGTCTTGGAAGTACAGCCAGAATGTTCCCTGGCAGTAAAGAAGGTGCGATTGCATCTTATGTACTTTGTACCTATTATCAGAAGGGCATCATAATTAGTAAAGTAGTTGTTTTTGTTAAGTGCCATCAAGTCAGTTCTGACTCATAGTGACCCTGTATAAGAATAACTGGTGAGTCTGAATCACCAACCTAGAGACTCAAACCAATCTTGTGGTCGAGAGCTGTCGGGAACCCGCCTCGACATAGGGGTTCGGTTCACGAGGAGAGGATACCTGACAGCGATTGCAATATATCAAGAATACATAGAAAGAGACAAAGAGGCACCCCAAAGCCAGGGTGGATACATCACTGGTGGGCAGGCCTGGGACTCCAGGCATCGCGGCAGCAACTCACTGCCCTGCAATCTTTACTGCGTGCCTTCCAACCAGTAATGCACTGCAATCTTTACTCCATGCCTCCCAACCAGTAATGCACACCTGGGGAGGCCCTGGCCTCTGTTTTATTTAGGGGAGGAGCTTCACACCAAGCTGGGAGGGACCAAAACAGAATACAGCTAACATCAGTACTTTTCCAGACATTCAGGTAACTTTACATCGTACTTCGCTGGTTCGAATCCCAGGCCAGCAACTTGGATTCTCAGGCCCAATTAACATATCTATAGCCCCTGAGCATAGTTGGGGGAAGGTGAGAGATAAAGACAAAAGCTTGGGCAGAGTCCCGCTGTTTCGGTTTCTTGAGCCAGGTTTTCAAGAGGACTCCAGATGCCCAGGTGAATGGGCTGTACCTGGAAAAGGATTAGGGAGGATGGGTTCTTTGTCTATAGAACAAAGAACCGAAAAGTAGCTAAGACATTTTTAGTTAATCCTTTTGGAGAAAGGCTTAACCTTGCAACCTTTAGTCTCAGCTTTAGGAAAATATCACATTTATCTGTGGATTGTCAAAGGCTCCAGTGTATTAATTTAATATATATACCTGAATATTAAGATGAAAGCAATTTGCCATTAACTGCCAGTGGCCTCATTTGTTACACTTGGCCCTAGAGGGCCTCGAACCTCTGACTAGTCTTACACGGTCTGCAACAGAGAGCTGCACCAGGACTCCAGTAAAGTAAAGGGTCAGTAAAAAAGGGGAATACGCTCCATGAGATGAATTGACACCGTGACAGCAACAACGGGCTCAAACACGTGAGGATGGAGCAAGACTGGGCAGTGTCTCAGTTTGTTTTACACAGGATCACTATGAGTCAGAACCAACTTGAAGGCACCTAACAACAACAACAACATGCATAGGGATCGTTAAGATTCCATTCTAATTAGTAATGTATGAAAAAAAATGTGTTTCAATAAAAAACGATACATCATCTATTGCAGGCCCATCTGGGTTATCAGATTCTTGTCCTGTTCATTGTCCTCGAGTTACTTTGCAATTCTTTCCTGTAAACTAGTGGTAACAACTGCTTGGTTTTCTCATATGATATGAGTGAAATGAATTCCTCAACATGTGCTTATTTGTATGTCTGGACAAGAGTCATGAGTTCACTTCTTTTTGATAATTTTCACGTCACAGTTTTAGAGGTTCCACTGGACTCACCAACTAGAGCCAGGTAACCTTTGTTACCGACAGTGCTCCTCACTGTTGGTTTAAGCCCAGGTACATCTTTTCTTGACTCCCAGAGGTGAATCCAAAGTGACAACATAGCTTTACCCATTCTGTTTTTTTAATTTAAACTTTACTCTCTCATTTTGTTTTCAGTCAATAAGCCATCTCTGAAAATTGGTTTTATGTGTGACCATTTGATGACCTTTGGAACTGCATTAATGTTTTATAGAAATCTTGTCTTGTTGAGTGAGAATTGACAGAGGATGTAATTTGGTAGTCTTTTCTTGTTTACTTGCTTGTATTAATGAGTAAGAGGACAATTTTGATACAGATCATTGAGTTTTGCAATTCTGTGTTTACTCACGACTCCTGGATGAAGTTCTAGAACTGAATTTAGAAGTTCCCTTTATCTAATCCTGTATGTCTATGTAGTGGTATTTTAAAATATCTCATCATGTGAAGATATATTTGTCTACCTCTGGTTGATATTAATAAACTGGATTGTAAATTCTTTTAAATGGAAGAAGCCCTATTTTGATTGGTTCAAGGAGGTCCTGGTGTGGATAAACACTGAACTTCTAACCACAAGATCAGTTATTCAAACCTACCAGCCACTCCTTGAAAACCCTATACAGTGTTGCTGTAAATTGGAACTGACTCAACAGCACTTAAACAACATATAAACTGAATATTCCGGAAATTCTCAGATAATATTGAAATTGAACTTCTAGTACATTTAATGCACTAGATTTAGAAAGAATTCTTACAGAAATGAATTTTTTAATGTCTTAAGAATTACATTTTATATAATTTGGGTAACTGGGAAAAGAGACTAATTTTATAACTTTGATGTAATGAAAACAACTAAGTCTTCTCTGATTTATCATTATTAAGTGTCATATATGTGTAGATTTTTGTTCTACTTAGATATGTGCTTCTTAAACTCACATAGCCTTACTGATCAGAAAGCTAGCATTATCCACACCCATTGCCTTTGAGTCAATTCCACACACATCGACCCTACAGGGCAAGGTAGAACTGCCCAGTAGGGTTTCCAAGGCTGTATGTAATCTTTAGGATCTGCACTGCACTGTGAACCACAAGGTCAGCAGTTCAAGCCCACCAGCTGCTCCTTAGAAAACCTACACAGGGTCACTATGAGTGACCTTAACAACACAATTTTTACACTTAACAACAACAACAATTTTTACAGAAGCAGAATGTCACATCTTTCTCAATGGAGTGTCTTATGGGTTTGAATCACAGATCTTTTGGTTAGCAGTCAAGCACTTTAACCACTGTGCCACCAGGACTTCTTAAGCTTAATTATTTCTACTCAATCTTTAACATGAAAATGTAGATTTGTGTGTAGCCAAGTGGAGTCATTATTTGGCAAAACTTACTTCAACAGGAATTACAATTTATAATATGCCAATGGCACTTAACAACAACTTGAAGATAATTTCTAAGATCTTTAGCTAACTGGTTATCTAGGTAACTGGAAAACTTGAGTGATATTCAATTGATTAAATTAATGCATACTTATCAAAGGCCTATATAAATTCTAAGTAAGATGGAATATTGATATACTGGTTATCAAGCATAATTTTAAGTTTATATACTTTTGCTTCTTATTGTGTGTGTTAGGTGCCATCGAGTCAATACTGACTCATAGCGACCCTATGCACAGCAGAATGAAACACTGCTTGATCCTG
>NW_006408560.1:3202368-3204441 GCF_000296735.1 Chrysochloris asiatica
CAGTAAATATTTTAAGTCTTTGCCTGTAGGTTATTAATAAAGTTTTTGATGTTTTACTGCCTTGAGAAGTTGTATAAAGCATGAGTGTACAAATACATATGTTTTCATCATGAGCTAGACTTCAAGAATGCATCATGTTGGTGTATAATGTTCAAGGCTACCCATGTTCTAACCTTTTCTGTGAAACAGAAGTTATTTTGGTTAAAATTTATAATTAATATATGCCAGTGAGTAGCGTAGTGGTTATGAATCGGGCTGCGAACCTTAAGGTCAGCAGTTCTAAACTACCAACCATTCCGCGGAAGAAAGATGAGGCTTTCTACTCCCGTAAAGATTTACACCCTCGGAAACCCTGTACAGGGTCACTATGGGTCGGAACCGACTCGACGGCACTTAATAACAACAACAACAAAGTGAGACTATTTAGGAGCAATCAGAGTCCTGGTGTGGCACTGAGGGACAAAGTACTGGACCACAAAATTGATTTGAACCACCAGGTTGGCACTTCAAACTCATCAGCCACTCCTTGAGAACCCTATACAGTGTCTAAGAAATACAACTGTAGCTGGTTTTTTATTTGTCAAGGAAAAGATTAATTTTGTGCTAAGGGATTGTTACCTTTAGGTCTCTAAACCCCGACTCACTCTTCAAGATTGTTGAAAATGCCATGGAGTGTTTTGTGAGTCATAGCTATTAAGAAGGGGCAGTGGTGATTGAGTAATAGAACGCTGGTCGTCCATGTTGGAGACCCAGGCTAAGCACTTGATTACTAATTGAAAGGCTGAGACTTTGAACCTACTCAGCAGCTCCACGGAGGAAAGCTTGGTGATCTGCTTCCATGAAGATGGTTGTTGCTTTAAATGTTGTGGAATCAAAGTTCCATTCTGGGCCAGTTCTACTTTGTCACATGGGGTTCCTATGAGTTGAATTTTGACTCTATGGCACCCAACTACAACAACAACAACATGCAGGAGACTCGGATTGATTCCTAGCCAGTGTACCTCATACAGAGCCTCCACCTACCTGTCAGTGGAGGCGTGCGCATCCCTAGGATGCTGAACAAGTTTCAGCAGAGTTTCCAGACTAAGACAGACTAGAAAGAAAGACTTGGCCATCTACTTCAGAAAATCAGTCAATGGAAATCTGATGGTTCACAATGATAGGATCGGCAAACAATCCTGGGGATGGCATAGGGCAGTCATTGTTTTGTTCCTTTGTGCATGGGAGGCACCATGAATCAGGGACCTACTCAATGGCAGTTAACAACAATGGCTATTTACTATAAAGGAAATAAATTAAATTAAAACTCGACAATTTCAAGTTTTGATTACTTATGGATTCATTTGAAGACAGCAACAATGAAAGCATCTCACACTAATACCATTTTAGCCATATTATGAACTTAGTTCTGACCTCAGGGACCCACTAAAATGCTCTTAAAGCATCAATTTGTTCTACAATAAGAACACGCATAGTAAAACATAAAATTTAGAAATGAGTTTTATTTGCTTGGTATATGATACTTTAGTTGAAAAGCTGTACAGCATGTTATAATCTCTGCCAAATTTGTTTGATTTGGGCGAGTTTCTTTCTGGTGCATTTTCTGTTGCTTTCAGCTACAGTATGAATAGTTGTTCTTTTGTCCGCTCATCCTTGATATAATCTGTCTAGATTGCTACGATTTTGTGTTTTACAAATCATCTCCATATCTCACTCAAACCAGGGCTGTGGCTGGGAAGGAAACTATTTTTGAGGAGGTGGGAAGCAGAGATTAGGAGGGAGGATATGAAGAAACACGTGGGAATATTTTGGAGTCTTATTTTGCTTTCTCACGCCCACTACCGTTAAATTGAAACAGAATGTTCTTCTGTGTACACAGCTTTAAATTATGGCACATACTGACTAGCAGGAACTCTATTTAGGAACAATGTTGTTGTTTAGTGCCACAAAGTCGGTTCCGACTCACAGCAACCCTGTGAAGGTTTCCTAGAGCAGCTGGTGGCTTTGAACTGTTGACCTTGTACTTAGCATGATTAGCAGTTATGTTGGGTTGGGTTCTCTAGGGAAGCAAAA
>NW_006408560.1:3204667-3208582 GCF_000296735.1 Chrysochloris asiatica
GAGGGTGTAAATCCTTATGGGAGTAGAAAGCCTCATCTTTCTCCCGCGGAGCAGCTGGTAGTTTCGAACCGCTGACCTTAAGGTTTGCAGCCCAATTCGTAACCACTACGCTATCAGAGCTGGATATATAGGTAAGTTTATATCAAGGAAATGGCTCACAATTGAGTCCCAGGAGTCCCAAGACCCCAACAGAAAAGAGAGAGAGTCTTTCCTGTGTGTCCATTGTATTGGGAGCAGGCCACACCCCCAAGGAAACATCCTTTCAATTGATTGGCTGCCCATAATCAATCATCATAGAGTTAACTATGGCTGCTCATAGCCAATCATCATAGAGTTAACTATGTGTGTATAAAGTTTCACTATGGGGATAACCATATCTCAACTGCCAAACCACTGGGAATCCTGGCCCAGTCAAGATTACACATAAGCTTAATTATCACAGCAGACAGAGCTTATCCTATAGCACCACACCAGGGCCTTTTAGGAACAATAGTTTAGGAGAAATACAGCTGTATATATACTTCTACTTGTCAAGGAAAAGATCAGTTTTGTACTAAAGGATTTTATTTTTAACAACTCTAAACTCCTTTGCACTTTTCAAGCTCACTGAGGATGCCAAGGAACTTTTTTATAAGTCACAACTAGTGGGGTATAAAAGTCACCATGGCAAAAGGAGAAAGAAGCAGGGGGCTGATAGGGAAGAAGAGGGCAAAAGAGTGTAAAACTGAAGTAGGCTAAAGGCTCATCCCTGGGTTTCATCCTCCTGTCTCCAAACGTTCAGCCCTATGACCTGGTTAAGAATGGACACTCCTCACTTGCTTGAGAAAATCCAAAGAGAGGAAAAGAGGAATAAAGAGTACTAAAGGAAGGAATTGTGGGAGGAACATTGGGAGCTGGAAGCCATTGCTGTTTCAATGCTGAAGTCTCTTGTTTTTCACCTAAAAAGGCAATACAGTAGGGTCTTCATCAGCTTCCGTTGCTGCATTTATTCTCTGAATGATCATATTTAGCCAGCAGAGAAGGAAGAGGCAAAGAGCTCATGCAAGGGTTCACTAGTCTTGATCTCTAAGGTCTGTACTTGCACAGGAAGTGCCGGAGCTTGTTGCATTCATCATTATTCCAAGTTGAGAACTCTGTAAGAAAACACACAGACATTTAAATCCATCTGGCTCCATACCTGAAATTACCAGAGTTTTCTGAGTCTTTTGCATGGAGTAATAGAAATAATAGAAGAAGAAAAAACTGAAACTTTACACAAGGTTGCAGAAGCTCCACTCAAACATCACTTTCGTGGGCAAAGGCATGGCTCCTTGCCCACAGATTTGATGAACTGGAAATGAGGAGCTCTCTTGTGTATGAAATAGGATGCTGTGAAGATGTGAAGGTGATCTTTCTTAAAGCCCACAACTGAGAACAAAAGACTCTAAGAAAGTCATGTTTAATGTTCAAAGAATTAGAGCAGGTTCTGCTCAAGGCACTACTTCTTTCACCTTGCTCAATTGTGAAGAATGGATGAGAACTAGAGGAGGTGCCTCCAACCCCAGTTTCTCTCCCAGAAACCAAGATCCACAGAGTCACTTGACATCTTGGGGTGTCTGCAGCAGTGTGACAAGTTGTTCCCTAGTTGTTTATCAGCATGATGTTTTGCCACAGACTAGCCTTGGTGCATTGTGTACCTTGGGGATGGGATGAAAGCAAGGGGCAGATAACTGGGTGGCACGGTCTACCAAAGGGCTGATGAGAGCTTCCTGAAGCTCCTAGTTCTCAGAAGGTAAGATGGGTCCTGCTCATACCCATATCCAACTATACGCTTGCTGGGCACTATCACCATGGCATGAAGCTGCTAGCTAGAATCTGACCTAAGAGCTGATTGGATCTGATCTAGGGACATCATTATTTACAGTTGCTACTTGAAACTGAATCTCTTATTAGTGGGTCCTCTTGAGGTTACTACCCAGTGAGTACAGAGATAAGAGAGAATACCAACTTCAAACAACCTAGGAGAACACAGTACGCTCCCGAACAGTCACTAACTGAGGGAGATGTCTGTTTCTAACCTTTTCCTCCCTTCCTCAACACCACAGTGGTATGTGCAAGGAAGGGTGTGTGCAAGGGATCATTTCCTGCCCCTGCTTCACTCCAGGCCACTGGAGTCATGAGAGTCATTAGCCTAGTGCTCGACTGCTAACCAAAAGGTTGGAAGGTTCAAGTTCATTCAGCGGTACCTCAGAAGAAAGGCCTGGTGATCTACTTCTGAAAAAAAAATCAGTCATTGAAAATCCTGATTCTACACTGCAAGTCTGTGAAGACTTTCTCTTCTTTCCTCTTATCATCTCTGAGGGTCTTTCTCCGCCTTGCCTCAGAGTTTATCTCCACATGACCTCTCACTCCCATTTCACACGTTAGAATGTCTTCTTCCTACCCCCACCTTTTTCTGTCTTCACATTTAAACTTTATTTCTTAGACAACAGTAAACCCTTGCTGCTTGTCCAGCCAGGAGCAGCGGGTTTCTTCTTCCACCTGGGCCCTGGCACCTAAGCCCTCAGTCCAGGCCCAACCCAGGCCTACTTCTTGGCTATATGGGGAGACCTGGAGTCATTGTGAGTGTCTTTTAGACTCACTGGAATGTTCTCAAATTCATGACCTTTAACTTCAGCTATTCTTTTCAGCTTGAAAATTCTGTTTTTGTTTTTCGGCTGAAATCTTCCACATCACTTAGCTGGGTGGGACATTCATCTGCAGACATTTTTGGCTGTCAGGCTGATGTAGGACAGGAAGGTTATGCTACTGAGCAGAGATCAGGGATGCGCTTAACAGACAATGCGCAACAAAGAATTGTTTGGCCCCAAATATCATTAAAGTAGTGTTGGAAACTTGACCTGTTAGTTTAAAAAGCAAACAAAGACAGCAGTCCAGGACAATGAGGAGTCTCGAGTGCTGATGTACAGCCTGCAGCTGTGGTTCTGCTGCTGCAATCTGGGGACAAAACTCAGGGAAATGAACAAGAGACAAGAATCTAGACAAGGACTCGGTTTCCAGGGCTCATGAAGGACCCCGATTTTAAAGAATCCAGAAGGGAGGCACCCCATTTCAATACATATAGGAGGGTTTCCCAAAGTGTGACCTATGTGCTTCAGGCTATAAAACATGATTTAAAAATGAATGTATATGAGAAAAAGTGACTAAATGCAAAGAAAATTGGCTAAGTAAGTAACTGAAAAGCTGAGACATTAATATGGCAGAGAGAGACAGGACACACCTTGTTCTGTAGAAAAGGAAAACTTGCTGGTGTGAGATGGAGAGAGACCGGATGCCCATTTTGCTCCTAATAGGTAAAGGGAAGGTGCTGGAGTTTGGGAAGAGGTAAAGGGTGGTGCTGTGATTAAGTGCTCGGCTACCAGCTGAAAGATCAGCAATTCAAGACCACCAGCCACTCCATGAGACATGAGAGAAAGAAGTGGCTGTATGCTTTCAAAAGGATGATAGTCTTGGAGACCCTATGGGATAGTTGTACTCCATCCTATATGGTAGACCCTATGGGACAGTTGTTCTCCATCCTACATGGTAGCTGTGACTTGGAACAGACTTGATGGTAGTGAGTTTTGGTAAGGGTGATGCATTAGAACTTACGGTGACTAGAACTTATCTCAGCACAATGCTTGTTCTCGCCCAAGGATTTGCCAGTCCAGGTTTTGTATAAATATGAAGACCCATCAATCCACCGCCACTGCTGCCTCTGCAAATGAAAAGAGGTGGGAGACATGAACTGACAGCTGTTCATAATCACAACCTAATTGTCATTGGAAACATGGGGAAAGGTCAGAAATGCATATAAAAAAGGAACTTGGAGAAATCACTCATTTCAATGTTCCAGAGAAAAGTATCACTGATAGTTTAGCACATTTACTTCCAGTG
>NW_006408560.1:3209158-3215222 GCF_000296735.1 Chrysochloris asiatica
CTCTAAATGGCAACCTTGTGGTATACAGCCAGTCCTTATCCTATAGAGTCTATGTATATTTATGTTATTAAGTACCATATAGCAATCCTCTATAGGACTTCCAAGGAGCATCTGATGGGTTTGAACCACC
Organism: Chrysochloris asiatica; assembly: GCF_000296735.1. Lineage (NCBI taxonomy): Eukaryota > Metazoa > Chordata > Mammalia > Afrosoricida > Chrysochloridae > Chrysochloris > Chrysochloris asiatica. The sequence continues at coordinate 3,209,289 of NW_006408560.1, forward strand.
AACCTTGAGGTTTAAACCAACCATGTGGTCCAGTGTACTATCTTGCAGTGCTACAAAACATATGTGTATAAATATATCTGATTTTTCTCTTTCTTTAGTATATATATAAGAATCTTGTGTATAAAGAAAATATATCTACAAAGAATCATGTTGTTGAGTGTCATTGAATCAGTCCTGACTCACAATGACCTTATGTAGGGTTTCCGAGGAGTGGCTGCTGGATTTGAATGATCAACCTTGAGGTTAACAGTCCAGTGCTTATCCTTTATCTTCAGTACCACACCAGGACTCCAAAGGGTCACTATGGGTTGGAACCGACTCAATAGCACTAAACAATAATATATATTGTTATATTGACTTGACAGCACTTAACAACAGTGTATAATGTATATATATATTATACTCCTGGTGTAGTGCTGTAGGATCAGCACTGGACTATGAACCACAACGTCAGCAGTTCAAACCCACTAGATGCTCCTTGGAAACCCTATACAGGGTTGCTGTAAGTTGGAACAGTATGATTCTTGTTTTCCAAACATTTTTTAATGGTGAGGATACACCATTAAAATTTGTAATGGTAACTTATCCTAACAAGTCTATTATTAAAACATGTAAACTTATCTTAATAATTATATTCATTGATATTTACATTATTTCCTATGTATAATTATTACAAAGAACATTGCTGTAGACAAATTTATGTATAAGTTGTGTATTTAAAACTACTTTCAAAGGACAGAATCTCAGAAGTAGAATTCATGGGCCAAAGGGTATGAATATTTTTAGGCTATTGGTTTGCATTGCCAAATTGCTTGCCAGTTATAGGAATTTTCACCTCCACTGAATGGGTGTGAGTATAATTTTTATACATGCTTATAAGTATTATTCATTTAAACAGCATAATTTGGTAATGTGATAAATCAAATTACATTGTTATTTTAATTTTCATTTCTTTGATTACTAGAGACACCAAACAATTTTTAAGATGTTTACTAGCCACTTTCTTTCCTTCATCATGAATGTAAAAAAATTAAGCTACAAAAAAATATCTGGACAAAAGACAAGTGAATAGTTATCTTTTTTCTGATTGACAGCAATGTGAATAAACAATGTAAAACTTCTGCTAGTCAAATAAACACAATTAAACATTACATATAAAATGGCGCACTGGTGGCTCAGAGTAGGCACTGGACTGTTAACCACATGGTCGGGAGTTTGAGCCCACCAACTGCTCTGTGGGAGAAAGGTGAGAGCTCTTGTTCCAGTAAAGATATACAGCCTTAGAAGCCTTATGACTCAGAGTCGACTCAACAGCACCGAACAACAACAAAAATAATACCAAACGACAGCAACTACAATGTATGAAATATGCTAGTCTCCCTAATATATAATATTGAAAGAAGAATAAGAGCACAAAGATATTTGCCAATAATTATTAAACGATAAACACACGCTTATGAAAGTGGGTATATGAATGTGTAGTATCTTCAGCAATTTTATTGAGAAACAAGTCTGGGGTGTTTTCCCTCATGTTCCTTATGTTTGTTTGGGTTAACTGTAGAAGCCCCATAGAAAATCTGCAAACTGTAGATGCCATATAGGAGGGGTTTTGAAAATTCATGGAAAGATGGAATGAAAAGATCATTGATATTTTTCAAGGAACTTTTTTGAAGATTCCTTGTATAGATCTCAGCTACCAGCCTAACAAGTCACAAGCCTTTTTTTTTTTTTTTTTTTTACAATGAGGTGTTGTTGAAAAATGGCAAAAGAAGCCTGTGAAAAAAAGTAAGGATCAGCTCATAAACATAATCTGCTACGCATTGAATTATGACTCCCAAAATAATATGTTGGGGTCGTAACACTGTACTGGTGAACGTGACTTTGTTTGGAAATAGAGTATTTGTTTTGTTATCAGTTGACAAGGTCATAATAGAGAAGGGCCACTACTCCTCTGTCAGTTTGTCGTACTGTGGTGGCTTGTGGGTTGCTGTGATTCTGGAAGCTATACAATCAGTATTTTACATCCAGCAGGGTCACTCATGGTGGACAGGTTTCAGCTGAGTTCCAGACTGGACAAACAAGGAATAAGGAGAGACAGACTACTTCCAAATATTTAGTTACTGAAAACTGTATAAATAGCAGTGGAACGTTACTGCTGAAATGGGTTGCTGCTGGCAGTTTTGAATCTGACAATCTGACAAATTGAAGAGAAATAGCATTGCATTCATCATAAAAAAGAACATATCATGATCTGTCATGAAGTACAACGCTGTCTGTGATAGGATAATACCCATACACCTACAAGGAAGACCAGTTAATACCACTATTATTCAAATTTACACACCAACCACTAAAGCCAGTGAGCATGAAATTGAAGAATTCTACCAACTTCTTCAGTCTAAAATTGATCAGATATGTACTCAAGATGTACTGATCTTTACTGGTGATTGGAACGTAAAGATTAGAAACAAAGAGGAAAGATCAGTGATACAAACAATGCTGGGGATCACATGATAGAATTTTTCAAGACAAATTAACTTCTTCATTGCAAATACTTTGTTTAAACAAATATAGGACAACTATACACATGGACCTTACCAGATGGAATACACAGAAATCAAGTTGACTACAGTTGTGAAGAGTGACTGTGGAAAACCTCCATATCATCTGCCAAAACAGGGGCAGACTGTAAAACAGACCATCAATTGCTCATATGCAGTTCAGGCTGAAGCTGAAGAAAATGAAAACAAGTTCACAAGAGCTAAAATATGACCTTGAATATATCCCAACTGAATTTAGAGATCATCTGAAGAACAGAGTTGATACATTAAACACTAAAGACCAGAAGAGTTTTAGGATGACATCAAGAATATCATACAGAAAGTAAGTGAAGGTCTTTAAGAAGACAAGAAAGAAGGGAAAAAAAACACAAAATGGATGTCAGAAGAGACTCTAAAACTTGCTTTCCAGCATAGAGATGCTGAAGCAAATGGAAGAAATCTCAAGAGATAAGAGTTGAATATTGTTGTTGTTGTTAAGTACCATAGAGTCAGTTCACACTCATAGTGACCCTGCACAGGATTTCTGAGGCTGTAAATCTTTAGGGGAGCAGAAAGCCTCACCTTTCTTCCATGGAATGGCTGGTAGTTTCTAACTTCTGACCTTGAGGTTAGCAGCCCAATTTGTAACCACTACACTAAGAGTTGAATAGAAAATTTCAATGGTAGCTCTAGAAGACAAAGTCAAATGTAATAACAAAATGTGCAAAGACCTAGAGGTAGAAAATCAAAAGGGAAGAACATGCACAGTAGTTCTCAAACTGAGGGAACTGAAGAAAAAATTCAAGTCTTGACTTGAAATATTGAAGGATTCTGTGGAAAAAAATTGACTCATGGAGTGGAATATAGGATAAGCACTAGACAGTGAACTACAAGGTCTGTAGTTCAAATCCATCATCTTCTTCGTGGAAACCATACACAGGGTCACTATAAGTTAGAACCAACTCACCAGCACTTAACAACAACAACAACATGGTCAAAATATTGAATGATGAAGGAAGCATCAAAAGAAGATGGAAGCAGAGTAACTCTATACCAAAAAGAAATGGTCAATGTTCAAACATTTCAAGATATAGCATATGATCAAGAACCAATGACACTGAAGGAAGTCCAAGGTGCACTGAAGGCATTGGTACAGAACAAAGCTCCAGGAATTGATGGAATACAAATTGAAATCTTTCAACAAACTGATGTGGCACTGGAGGCACTCACTCATCTATGCCAAAATATTTGGAAGACAGCTACCTGGCCCACTGATTGGAAAAAAATCCATGTTTATGCCCATTCCAAAGAGAGGTGACCCAATGGAATGTGGAAATCATCAGACAATATCATTCATATCACATGTAAATAAAATTTTGCTAAACTGATTCAAAAATGGCTGCAACAGTACATTGACAGAGAAATGCCAGAGGTCAAAGCTACATTCAGATGAGACCATGGAATGAGTACTGATGTCAGATGGATCTTGACTGAAAGCAGAGAATATCAGAAAGATGTTTACCTGTGCTTTACTGACTATGCAAAGACATTCTAATGTGTGGATCATGACAAGCTCTGGACAACATTGCAGAGAATGAGAATTCTGGAACATTGCAGAGAATTGTGCTCAAGATGAACCTGTTCATAGACTAAGAAGCAGTTGTTCAAAAGAACAAGGAACACCGAATGGTTTAAAATTAGGAAAGATGTGTGCTATGGTTGTATTTTTCATCATACTTTTTCAATCTGTATGCTGAGCAAATAATTCGAGAAGCCCGAGTAGATGAAGAAAAACATGGCATCAAGATTGGAGGAAGACATTAACACCTTTCAATATGCAATGATACAACTTTACTTGCTAAAAGTGAAGAGGACTTAAAATATTTGCTGATGAAGATCATAGACCACAGCCTTCAGTATGGGTTATATCTCAACATAAAGAAAATAAAAATCCTTGCAACTGGACCAATAAATAACATTATGATAAATGAAGAAAAGATTGAAGATGTCAAAGATTTCATTTTGCTCAGATCAACCATCAACACTCATGGTAGCAGCAGTCAAGAAATCAAATGACATATTGCATTAGGCAAATTTGCTGCACTAGACCTCATTAAAGTGCTGAAGAGCAAAGATGTCAGTTTAAGGACTAAAGTGTGCCAGACCCAAGCCATAGTATTTTCAATAATGAACAAAGAATACCGTAGAAGAATTAATGCATTTGAATTATGGTGTTGGAGGAGAAACAAATAAATCTATATTGGAAAAAGTACATCCAGAATGCTACTTAGAAGCCAGGACAGCCAGACCTCATCTCTCAAACTTCAGATATATTACCTGGAGGGACCAGCCCCTGGAGAAGGACATCATGTTTGGTAAAGAGGGTCAGTGAAAAAGAGGAAGACCCTAAGAAGATGATTGGCATAGTAGCAGCAGCAATGGGCTCAAGCATAGCAACATTTGTGAGTTTGATGCAGTACCTGGCAGTGTTTCACTCTCATGTACATATGGTCACTATGAATCAGTACCAACTGAACAGCACCTAATAACAACAATAGAGTAAGGTGAATCCTAGTGCCTTCGGAGTGGTAGCTTATAAAGGGAAGGACAGACACACACCACATCACCCACAGGGGAAGACACATGTGAGGATCTATGTATAAGTCAAGGGTTGCCGAGAAACTCTTGATACACCAGAAGCTGAAGGAGCCGGGAAAAGATCTTCCCCTATAGCCAACAGAGAGGGAGCACAGCAATGCTACCTTAGTTCCAGAAAGCTAAATCATCTAAGAAAAAGGCCAGCTAAGAGCTCTGAACTGTAATACAAGATGTAACAGGGAATGAATGAAGTTGGGTATCATAGCAGGTCTATTTGTTGTTTTTGTTAGTTGCCATCAAGTCAATTCCAACTCATGGTGACCCCCATATGCACAGAGCAAAACTGCTCCATAGTGTTTTCAAGGCCTTTGGGAGCAGATCACCAGAACTTTCTTATGAAACGTCTTTTTGTTGTTGCTGTTGTTAGGTGCCATCAAGTTGATACTGACAAACAGCAACCCTGTGCACAACAGAATGAAACACTGTCCCATCCTGAGCTACTCTCACAATTATTGCCATGTTTGAGCCCATTAATGCTACCACGTTGCCAATCCATTTTTCTGGGGGTCTTCCTATTTTTCTCGGAACCACCACCTTACCAAACATGTTATCCCTCTGCAGTGACGTCTCTCCTTACAATATGTCCAAAGTATGAGAGACGAAGTTTGGCCATCCTGGCCTCCAACAAGCACTCTGGCTGTATTTCTTCCAACACAGATCTGTTTGTTCTTTTGGCAGCCCGTAGTACTTTCAATATTCTCCACCAATACAGTAACTCCAATGCATCAATTCTTCT
>NW_006408560.1:3217197-3219734 GCF_000296735.1 Chrysochloris asiatica
ACCCAAAGACTCTAGCAGGTCTCTCTCTTTGCATACGTGTGCGTGTCCCCACCCCAAGACACATCCACAACCAAACCCATTGCCATTGTTTTGATTCAGTGACCTTGAGGCATTGGTTTCTATTAGTTGGAAGTACATTACTGGAGAAAATCCACTACCTGTGTCCCTCATCACTGGTCTACTCAGTAAACCAGGAGGCCATTTCCAAGAGAGTGGCTAGGTACTGGTTTTCCCTAGAGGACCTTGTTGGCTAAATCCGAGATTACCTTCTGGGGGTCATGCAGACCAATCCACACAGGCTGGCTTCTTTGATAGCCACTTATATACTGTGCTATGGTCTTGGCTTCCTTTTCATCCAGGATAGATGCCAGGTGAGATCCGGTTCCATATGACTGGCACTCGAGCTACAGGCAAAGAGAGGTTCTGTTAATGATGTTTGATGATGTGACAGCACAGTCCTCACCTTGGAAATGTAGTGTGCCCAGGAACATAGACTCAAATGCCACCCACCCACCTCCAGAAGTAGTGATCCAAACCCCACAAAAGACTTTCTGTCACTATGTTGTGAGGTGTCATTGAGTCAGTTCCAACTCATAGAGACTCTGTGGAGGGTTTCTGAGGAGCTGCTGCTGAGTTTAAACTACCGACCTTGTGGTTCAACCAGCCTTGTAGTACAGTGTTTATCCTACAGTACCATGCCAGGACTCTGCCTGGAATTATAGAACCTGAGAAAGTTTTAGTGCTTAGTTCTCTAGTGCTGCTAGAACAGAAATACCATAAGTAGATGTCCTTAGCAAACAGATTCATTTTTCTCAGTTGTTTTTTTTGTTTTTTGTTGTTGTTGTTAGTTGTCATCGAGTCGGTACCAACTTATAGCGACCTTATGCACAGCAGAACGAAACACTGCCCGAACCTGGGCCAACCTCACTATCGTTGCCACGCTTGAGCCCATTGATTCTGCCACTTTGCCAATCCATGTCACTGGAGGTCTTCGTCTTTCTCTCTGAGAAGTCCAAATTCAGGGCTCCAGCTTCAGAGGAAGCCTCTCTCAATCAGCTCTGGGGAAAGTCTCTGTCTCTTCAGTTTCTATTCCTTGACGTCTTGGTGATCTTCATGTTACATGGCACCTTCTTCCCCAATCTCTGCTTCTTTCCTTCCTTGCTTAATCTGTACCTTCTTTAACTCAAGTTATAAACAGAGAAGACTGAGCCAGCAACCAATCAAGCAGGCACTGATGGGGAAAGGGAGATACCACTCCACATGAGATCCAACAATCCAAGAAACAGAAGCTGAAAGGCATCAAGGACCTTCCCCCAAAGACAGCAGAGACAGAAAGACTTCCCCTAGAGCTGGGATCCTGAATTCAGACATGTAGCTTCCTAAACTTTGAGAAAATAAATTTCTGTTTATTAGAGCCACCCCTTTGTGGCATTTCTATTATAGCATCCCTAGATAACAAAGAAAGCTCTGCTCCATCGATGTTTACAAACATTAATGAGTTGAATACATAACTGTCATAAATGTAAAACTCCATTTTACCCACTAGGTCACCTGTCTTCACAATGCCAAGGAAGGAGCCTTGTTCCCGAGTCAAGTCAGCTCAAGAATGGGTCAGATTTCTTACCTCAGCATCAGACCAAGTCCTCAGTTTCCGGAAATAGCCATAGCAATTGGACTTGTGGTAAAACCATCCAGTAGTACAGCTGGGTCTCATGATGATGTCTGCACAAATGCAAAAGGCAGTTTCAGGGTATGACGGCAAAAGCTACCAGTGGAGGACAAAAGGCTGTGCCTCAGGGCTACGTGAGAGTGGATGAGGGGAACCGATTGGTAGTGTTAGGCAGTTCAAGAAGAGAGAGGGCCTTTAGGCCTGGGGCATACAGGGGAGGTTAGATGACAACTCCACTGGAACTTGACTACACAGGGGAGGAGAACAAGTGAGCTGAGCTGGGCAGAGAATGGACAGAAATAGCGAGCAGTTTGGTTTGCATAAGTACAGAGTTCAGGCATACTTCATTTCAGAGGGCTTCACTTTACTGCACTTTGCAAAGAATTTTTTGTTTTCTTTCTTTGTAAATTGAAGGTTTGTGACAGTCCTGCATTGAGTATAAGTCAATCAGCACCATTTTTCAACTGCACATGCTTACCCTGTGTCTCTGTTCTACATTTTGGTAATTCTCACAAAATTTCATAATGCCATTACACACTTAATAGACTCCCAAACCAAACCCAACCCACTGCCACCAAGTCGATTCTGACACAGAGCGACCCTACAGGACAGACTAGAGCTGCTCCTTAGAGATTCTGAGACTGCAAATCCACGGAAACAGACAGCCTCATTTTCTCCCGTGGTCTCCCGTGGAGGGAATGGTAGGTTTGAACAAAGGACCTTGCAGTTAACAACAGTCCAATGCTTAACTCACAGCACCCAGGGCTCTCTAAATTGTCTACAAGACAGTGTAAACATAACTCTTATATACACTGTTCGTTGCGAAGTGCCATCGAATCGATTCCGACCCATAGTGACCCTGTATAGG
>NW_006408560.1:3220589-3221101 GCF_000296735.1 Chrysochloris asiatica
TATCGCAGGTTGTTAATGAGTCTTCCTCCAATCCTGTTACCACGTTTTTCTTCATATAACCCAGCTTCTTGGATTATTTGTTCAGCATACAGGTTGAATAAGTATGGTGAAAGAATACAACCTTGTCACACATCTGTCCTTAATTTAAGCCATTCAGTGTTCGAACAACTGCCTCTTGGTCCATGTACAGACTCCTCATGAGCACAAGTTCTGGAATACTCATACTTCGCAATGTTGTCCATAGCTTCTCATGATCCACACAATCAAAAGCCTTTGTGTAGCCAATAAAGCATGGGTAAGCATCTTTCTGGTGTTCTCAGCTTTCAGCCAAGATCCATTGGACATTAGCAATGATATCCTTCATTCCACATCCTCTTCTGAAGCTGGCTTGAATCTCTGGAAGTTCTCTGTCAATGTATGGTTGCAACCATTTCTATATTACCTTTAGTAAAATTTTACTTGCATGGGATATCAAAGATAATGTCCGATGATTTCCGCATTCCATTGGGTCA
>NW_006408560.1:3221201-3238534 GCF_000296735.1 Chrysochloris asiatica
CAAAGATAATGTCCGATGATTTCCGCATTCCATTGGGTCATGTCTCTTTGGAATGGACAGAAATATGGATCTCTTCCAATCAGTTGGTCAGATAGTTGTCTTCCAAATTTTTTGGCAGAGATGAGTGAGTGCCTCCTGTGCCGCCTCACTTTCTTGAAAGATTTCAATTTGTATTCCATTAATTCTTGGTGCCTTGTTCTTTGCCAATTCCTTCAATGCGCCTTGGACTTCTTCCTTCTATATCATTGGCTCTTGATCATATGCTACCTCTTGAAACAGTTTAACATCAACCATTTTCTTTTTGTACAGTGACTGTGTATTCCTTCCATCTTCTCTTGATGCTTTCTGCATCATTCAATAATTTGCCCAGAGAATCTTTCAATAACGAAGTCGAGGCTTGATTTTTTTCTTCAGTTCCCCCAGCTTGAGAAATGCTGAGTGTGTTCTTCCCTTTTGGTTTTCTGACTCCAGATCCTTGCACATTTCATTGTAATATTTGACTTTATCGTCTCGAGCTGATCTTTGCAATTTTCTGTTCAGCTCTTGGACCTCCTCATTTCTTCCATTTGCTTTATCATCTCTATGCTGGAGAGCAAGTTTCAGTGTCTTTTCTGACATCCATTTTGATCTTTTCCTTCTTTCTTGTCTTCTTGATGACTTTTATCTCCTAGAAATGCAACTAAATGCTACTTGGCTGAGGTTGCTCTTCTAGATTCTAAGACTCCACGAAGGAGTCCTGAGTAGTAGAGTGGATTATGAGCTGGGCTGCTAACCCCAAGGTCAGCAGTTCGAATCTACCAGCTGTTCCATAGGAGAAAGATGAAGCTTTCTACTCCCATAAAGATTTATAGCCTCGACAACCCTATGCAGGCTTGCTATGAATCACAGCACATAACCACCACCAGTTTATGTATATTCTAGTTATCCCCATAAGAACCTATGAAGTAGGCACAGTCATTGCCCCATGTTCCAGGAAACAAAGGCAGAATGAGGTTGTCATTCTCTGGGGTCCCAAAGATCGTAAGTGACAGGCAAGATTTAACCAAAGTCTGACTCAAAGTAGGTGTTCCTACTCATTGATAATTTGTACCCAAATTATTTAGTTTAAAACTAATATGGACCAAGCACATGTACATATATCAGATGACCTTATTTAATTATCAGAACTTCCATGAGCCATAGGAATAAAAATTCCCATTGTTGAGATGGAAGCCTTGGCATGGTGAAGTGGCCTGCTGAAGTCACACAGATGGTGAGTGAGATAGAGTCTGGGAACAGAGCTGGTGAACCCTGACCCCTATTCCTATGGTGTGAGAGACCCTCGTCTCCTCATTTCTAGTCATGGACTGTCAAGAGGATCCTATGCCCAGCATCTTGCCTGGACTGCACTAATGATTTTCTTTTAATCTACCTTTACTAGATGTATGACTTAGGGACAATATTTAACCTCTTTTAGCTTTACTCTCACTCTCTGTACAATGGGATTCAAAATATTGACTTCTTCATAAAGCTGTTGGGAGACTTGAGATCATGCCTGGAGAGTGATTAGCACAGATATGTACTAACTGCTCAATAAATAGTAGCCATCAAGTCAATTCTGACTCATAGCAACCCTAATAGCGTTCCTGAGACTTTCAGTCACTATAGGAACAGACAGCCTCATTTTTCTCCCGTAGAGTGGCTGGTGGTTTTGAACTGCCAATGTTGTGATTAGCTTACCCTCTAGCACCACCAGAGCTCCTTATAAATAGTAGTTATTTGAAAGGTGTCCCTGGGTCCCAAACAATTGAGTGCTTCACTACTAGATGAAAGGTTGTTGGTTCAAACCCACTCAAAGGCGTCTCAGAAGGCAGGTCTTATGGTCTGCTTCTGGAAAATTCTTTGAACAGTCCTACTCTGCACACGTGGTGTTGTTATGAGTCAGAACTAATGCCATAGCAACTGACAACAACATTAGCTATTTAAAAAATTCACCATTATTATTATGGCCAGAGTAACAATAACTTTGACAATTCTGCATAAATCACATTGTTTTATGTGTCTCCGCCCACTGAACCAATGGCCTGCATTGCTTCAAGTGAGGGGAAGCTATAAACCAGGACAAAGAAACCATTGCTTTGGAAACAATGGTAATAACTGGGACCACTATTTTTTATATTGAAGGAGCGCAGGTGGCATAGTGGGTTATGCATTGAGCTGCTAGCCACAAGGTCAGCAGTTAGAGTCCACCAGCTGCTCCAAAGGGAAAGGTGTAGCTGTCTGCTTCCATAACAATTTGTTGTTGTTGTTGTTAAGTGCCGTCAAATAGATTCCAACTCACAGTGACCTAGTATAGGGTTTCTGAGGAGCAGCAACTGCTGAGTTTGAATTGCTGACCTTGTGGTTCAAACCGACCTTGTGGTCTAGTGTTTATCCTACAGTGCCACACCAGGACCTCATATCCTCATAATAACACTAAGATGTTATTTACAGCCTCGGAAACCCTATACAGGGTTTTTTGGTTTCTGACTATAAGTCAGAACCAACATAACAGGACACCAACCACCACATCTGTCAGGTTTTACTGAGAGAGTAAATCAATCTCTATATTCGCTATACATGTTCCTTATCAAGCGCAATATTAGACTCCATTGTAAGCCAAAGCACAAAGCACATATACAATATGGCATAAGGGAATTTTACATATACTAGTAGGAATAAACAGAAAGTCTTTGTGTACCTGGGAGGAATAAACAGAAAGTCTTTCTTTACCTAGATCTGGAAAAGAACAAGTGGTAAGTGTTCTGGTTCTGCCTCCTCCAAGGGAGAGAGACCAGAGAAGTTTGGTGAAATCCCGGAGTCCGGGGGTGGTGGTGGTGTCTGGTTTCTCACTCCCCAGCAGAGAAAACAAACAAATAAAACTCCCGGTTGCTGTTGGGTAGCAACCCCACATGTGTTAAGTAGAGCTGTGCTCCACAGGGTTCTCAATGGCTGATTTTTCAGTAGATGGCCACATCTTTCTTCTGAGGTGCCTCTAAGTGGATTCAAGCCTCCAACTTTAACAGCCAAGCATGTTAACAATTTGCAGCACCCAAGGACCTTCAGGGCATGGCTTGGACAAATCTCAAACTCCTTAGGGAAACCTGAGGCTATCACAGCACTAGCGAAGGCCCATGGAAGGTGGCTCATAAGTAGGGCTCAAGGGCAGCCTCCCAGACTCTTAAAATCCCTGCCTGACTCAAAGAGAGTGGCTGAGTCCCCCAGATTCCAACTGGCTATAGATGGTTGAGAAATATGGTGACTAGACACAGGTGTGGAGTTAAGGGCAGAGAATCACAGAGCATAAGAACATGTCAAGCGTAGACAGGATGACAGACTTCAGCCATGGGAGCCCATGGGATGCTCAAAAAGCACTGTTTCTCTTTATATTCCCTTCCAGTCAATGCTCCCAAGGACATTTTGTGGTAAGAGAGATGCTAAGTTACATTCAGCCCTTGTCCCGTTCAAGGACTCTCATTCTCAACAGAAGTTCTGTTCAAGCTTGCCTTATTCAATCACTTTCCACATGCACACGGGACTGTGGTATTCAGGCATCCAGGCTTAGGAGTCAAATGATGACATAAACTTTCTATGTGACCATGGGGAAATGTCTACCCATCTTTGGTAGTTGAGCCCACATTTCCTTCCACTTCAGATGTTCTGTGATACTGTTTCTCAGCTCATTTGTGCAGCTTTCTTCCCTTGCTTTCTGCATTCTGTTGTTGCTTCCCACTTTGTTATTATGCAACTTTGTACTTGATACTGAGTTCTTTATTGTCTAGGAGTCAGCTCTGCAAATGGGATTTAAGTCCCTTGTCAAACTGGAATCTCTGATACCTTCAAATAGGTAAACAGAAAACCAACATACTAGTACTAATATAGTTATTCTTTATTGACTCTCTGTTAGGTGTTGTTGTTGATGTTGTACTTAAGTGGCATCGAGTTGATTCCAACCCATAGTGACCCTGTATAGGGTTTCCAAGGAGCAGCTGGTGAGCTTGAACCACCAACCTTGCAGTTCAGATGACTTTGCAGTCTGACACATTAACCCACAGCGCCACACCAGGACATTGTTGTTAATAGGTGCTGTCAAATCTGCTCTGATTCACTGCAATGCTACATACAACAGAACAAAACACTGCCCAGTCCTGCACTATCCTCACAATTGTTGTGTTTGAATCCATTATTGCAGCCACTGTATCAATCCATCTCATTAGGGTTCTTCCTCTTTTTCACCGACTCTCTACTTTGTAAAGAATGATGTCCTTCTCCAGAGACTGGTGTGCCCTAATAACATGTCCTACATCTATGAGACAAAGTCTCACCATCCTTCCAAGGAGCATGCTGGCTGCAGTTCTTTTGAGACAGATTTGTTTGTTCTTTTGGCAGTCGATAATATTTTCAGTATTCGTCACAAACCCCATAATTCAAATACTTCAAGTATTCACTGTCCAGCTTTTAAGCCCCAGTGATGTTGTAGGATAAACACTGACCCTCTAACTGCAAGGTTGGAAGTTCAAACCTGCGAGCTGATTGTCAGGAGAAAGGTGAGACTTTCTGCTCCTATAAAGATTTATAGCCTCGAAAACCCTATACAGGGTCATTATAGACTCCTGATATGGCACTGTAGGACAGCTACCTGCAAGGTCTGTGGTTCAAACCCACCAGCTACTCCTTTAAAGCCTTGAAGAGTGTTGCTATAAGTCAGAACCAACTAAATGGCACTTAACAATGAGTTAGAATTGACTTGCTGAGAGAATGTTCGGTGTTATTGTTGTTAAGTGCCATTGAGTCCGTTGCAACCTTATATAGGGTTTCCAATGAACAGCTAGTGGGTTTGAACTGCCACCCTTGTGGTTCAAAGTCCAGTGCTGATCCTACAGCGCCACACCAGGAGTCCTTGCTAAGTGTGAGATACTTTGAATACATTAGCTCTATTCTTCATAATAAACTTGCACAATAAATATTATCATCTACACTTCATTGATTTAGTTATGGCTCACATCCATACAGGACTGGGATTTGTTTGAGTCTAAAGCCCTTACATTTTAGCACATCACAGTGCCATTAGGCCTATCTTTAACAACTATTCCCTGCACTGCCCAAATGTTTTTGAGGAGCGAATGACTAAGCATGTCCGATGTGCTGCTTGAACTGTGACGTGTAAGTCAATTCCAGCAAAGTGACCAATACTTACTACCCAGGACTGCAGGGCTGACTGCGCTCAGCAGAAGGAGCAGCCACGTGCCTTTGGAGGTCATCTTCCCCTGGGGACCCACGTGCAATGAAAATCTCTACTGCAAGGATCGCAGAGTTCTCCTTAGTTTTTCTTGGAAGTTCTTGGATTTACCTGTACCTGCAATCTGAATACATTTGCACTGGTGAGAAAGAATCTAGAGTCGAAAGCATGTATACAGGAAAAGAATATTTTTCTGATAAACTCAGTGTAATGGTTAATTTTATATGGTTCCGTTTCTCTAGAGAACCATGGCTGACACCCAGAGTCTACAATGAGGCCAAATCTCAAGCTAAATGTGTTGTGGTTGTTAAGTGCCGTGGAGTCCCTTCTGACTCATAGAGATCCTGTATAGCGTTTCCAAGGAGCGGCTGGTGAGTTTGAACAGCCGACCTTGAGGTTCAAACTGACCTTATGGTAGAGTGCTTATCCTACAGCGCCACACTGGAACATGTAATTTAAGACGTTTGGTTCTTAATGTAATTTAAGAGGCTTTGTTTTTATTTGCAAGGCCTTCTGGATCTGTGCTAGATATCTAACTACTATATTGTTGTTAAGTGACATCAAGTCTGTTCCAATCCATAGAAACCCTGTGTCGGGTTTCCAAGCAGCAGCTGGTGGGTTTGGATGCCGACCTTGTGGTTAACCGACCAGCACCAACACTGGGACTCTGACTCCTGTGGACTTTGCATTTTAGGAAATCTGTCAGATGAAAGTACACTGCTGTTTTCATAACACCACCAGAGGGCATCCGATGCAAACGTTCTCACAAGTGAGGACGCTGGGGTCACTACTGTCATGTCAACCAAGCCTGTCCCTCAAATGAATTCATTTTACAGATGAGAAGACCTGAGGTCAATGGGTATGAGGTCATTTGCTTTTGTCACACAGTAACAATCAGATCACATGACTGCAGTTGAGCACCCTTCTTTTAGGCTTAGTTGACCTTTTATTTTTTGTTACCTTTCCCCTACCATCAAATAAAACAGAAAAAAAAGCAAAGCACACATATGAAATAGTAAGTAAATGCCACCTTCCAGAGATACACAATTTGATGAACAGTCTACAGCACTCTCTCTCTGCTGTGTATACTTTTATATAAATAGAATCATGTTGTTCTACAACCTGATTTTGTTTCTTAGCAGTTGATTGATTGCAAAACCCTACTTGCATTTCCATAATATTTATGCAGCTCTGATTCTCTTTGTAGTATAAATTCACATTTTCACAGACCATGCATACTGTCATCTTTGTCTCCTCTCACAAAGGGCCTGTACCACACACACCACTGCACAGGAATGCTCGTTTTCCCAAGCCCTGGATGCTTCCTTTGGTTCTTCTTCTTCTAATTTTAATCTATTAAAGAAAAGCCTCATTGTTTCTGTGGGCATTTTAAGATTGCTAACAAAGTCCAACTGTTTTTCATTGAACGATTAGCTGTTTGTATTTCTTTTGTGAGTTTTCAGTTTGCAGCTTTGCACATTTTACTGTTTGGTTGTTCATCTTTGTGTCTACCTTTGGAGGTGGCACTTACTCCCTGTTTTATAATTTGGGTTTGATTTTTTTTTAGCAATTCTCATATGATTTGATAGTGGGGGAAAGGTAACTGTGAGACATTCCTTTGATATTTAGATTCTTTCCTATATTGCTAGTAGTAATTCCCAATGGTATTTTTCTCTTGTTTATAGTACTTTTTTTTTTTTTTTTTTTGCCAGAGTAGCAATTTAAAACATTATATTGTCGTATTTGTGTTCTCCATTATAATTCTTGGAATTCATATCAGAAAGGCTGGCCATCACCCTCCCATAAGGATAAAATACTCACCTACATTCTCTTGTACTTTCATTCAGCTGGCCTTTATTTTAGGGTAAGCATGGAGTTAGGTTCCAGATTTTTCCTGTAAATAACTATTGTTGTTGTTGTTAAGTGCAGTCAAGTCAGTTCCAACTCATAGCAACCCTGTATAGGGTTTCTGAGAAGTGGGTGGTGAGGTCTAACCACTGACCATGTGTTTCAAACAGACCTTGTGGTCTAGGGCATATGCTACAGTGCCAAACCAGAACGCCATAAATAACTATTGTTGTTGTTAAGTGCCGTCAAGTTGGTTCCAACCCATAGCAGTATAGAGTTTCTGAGGAGCAACTAGTGAGCTTGAACCATCGACCTTGAAGTTCAAACTGTCCTTGCAGTCCAGTCTGTTAACCTGCAGCACCACACCATAGCTATTAAAATGAGTAATTCATTGACTTCTCAGGTGACTATACTGTATTACTATTATCATTGTTTGTCTTAGTCTTGTTTGTAATAATGAAAAACGGACCATTATCAAAAAATGTCCATAAGCAAGGATATTCACATAGAGGAGCGTATACTAGTGAAAGGTTGATACTATAATGAGTGCAATTTCAATTTGATAAAAACACAGGCGTTAGATAGGTAGCTCTCATCCCATTGACTATGACTCATGGCGACCGTATGTTCAACAGAACAAAATGTTGTGCAGGTCCTGTACCATTCAAGCCATCGTTGTAGCCATTGTACCAGTCAGCATCCTCACTGACCCTCGGCTTCACCCCACATGATCTCCTCCTCTCCAGCAACTGATCCTGCTCAGTGTTCTCAACCTCACCAGTTGCCTTCGAGTGGATTCCAATTCATGGCACCCCCATGTGTGTCAGAGTAGAACTGTGTGCCATACGGTTTTCAGTGGCTGAGTTTTTGGAAGTAGACCACGAGGACTTTCTTCCCAGGTGCCTCTGGGTAAACTTAAACTTCTAGCCTCTTGGTTAGCAATCGAGCACATGAACCAAACTTTATGATACAAAAATCAGTATACATCGTCTAACGTTCAAATAATAGATTGCTTAAGAGGAATGTTGTTGTTGTTAAGTGCCGTTAAGTCGGTTCTGACCCAGAGCGACCCTGTATAGGGTTTCCGAGGAGCAGCTGGTGAGCTTGAACTGCCAACCTTGCACTTCAAATGGTTTTGCAGTCTGGTGCATTAACCCACAGCGCCACACAGGAAGAGGAATGTTGTTGTTTTTGTTAAGTACTGTTGAGTCAATTCCGACTCATAGCGACCCTGTACAGGGTTTCCAAGGCTGTAAATCTTTACGGAAGCAGAACGCCTCATCTTTTTCCCGCAGAACCACTGGTAGTTTCGAACTGCTGACCCTGAGGTTAGCAGCCTAATTCGTAACCACTATGCTACCAGAGCTCCTCCAAGAGGAATAGTAGAACGTAATATTTGAAATGGAAAATTCTAAGCCTCCATATGAACACTGTGGTACATGTTAACAGGAAACCCAAACCAAACCCACTGCCATTGAGACAATTTCAACTCAGAGTGATCCTATGTGGGGTTTCCTAGGCTGTAAATCTTTACAGAGCCAGACAGCCTTATCTTTCTCCCACAGAGTGACTGATGGGTTTGAACTACTGACCTTGTGGGTAGCAGCCCAATGCCTAATCCATAGTATATCAGGGCACCTAATGTTAACAGAGAAAAGAGACAAATGGTGTGGAGTGTGGATCTGTGATGTGTCTCCCTTTTAAAAATTATGATAAGAACTCTTCTGAAAATCCTAAAATCCCTTTAAAATGAAAAGTAAGAACATCTCTGTCAAGCTGACTGAGAAGGAAGGGAAATGCCTCATCTTTTCAAATGATCTATAAATGAATCAAAATCGTTTTCATTGCATGTCAGCAAATCCTCTCATTTAACCCTCACAGCGAGGCTGCATTGCCAGCATCTAACTTATTTTACAAAATGAAGAAATTGAAGTTCATTGTAATTAAGCTATTTTCCCAGTTTCACGGACTCTACTTCAGTTTATGAAAGAGTCCTGATGTGGTTCTATAGGATAAGCACTGGACTACTAACCACAAGGTCAGCAATTCAAACCTACCAACTGCTCTCAGAAACCTTGTACAGGGTCGCTATGAGTTGGAGTTGACCCAACTGCACACAACAACAACAACAAGTTTACAGAACAATGATATGTACCTAACGCAGTTCAACCCCAATGCCAATGTTCTTTACAATGAGGGAAAAAAAGAAAATAATAATTCAAATCAAACAAAACAGCCTCAAAAAGCATATGCAATATCATTAGTGGTATACTTGTACTTTTTGGTAAAGTTAAGAGCTGGAAGAGGAAAGCAGATTTACAAGAAAACCTTTTGCCCTTAAGGAAGCCTGGTGTGGTTCCATAGGAGAAACACTGCACACCTAACCTCAAGGTCGGCAGTTCAAATTCACCAGCTGCTCCATGGGAGAAAAATGAGGCTTTCTGCTCCTGTAAAGATTTACAGCCTCAGGAACTCTCTTTTAGGGTCTCTGTGAGTCAGAACGGACTCCACAGAACTTTACAACAACAACAACAACAATGTGCCATTAAGCAGGAGGAAAATGAGGCTTCTTGCTGCTGTAAAGATTTGCAGCTTCAGAAACCTTATAGAGGGTGGTTATGAGTTAGAATTGACTTGATGATAATGGGGTTTTTCTTTCTTTTCTTCTGCCCTCTATTAAAGGAAGGATTACCTGGTTGACCTCCAAGGAGCTGAAGGGCCCGGGTCTTCGTCTTGAGTGGTTAAGGTTAAGGTGGCTGGGGCTCTTATATCTTCTTGCCTCGGGAATTGTGTGACATTTCTTTTAATCATAGAGCAATCATTCTGTTTACAAATAATAATCCATCCATAAATGTCTTATCTACAGTTAAAGACAGTGAACAGTGTAAGCCATGACTTGAAAATTTACCTAAGATGTGTTTTAAAACAGTTGGAAGATGAACCTCATCCAATATGCAAACAGAATCTTTTCTTTACAACCTACACTATCAAAACTGTCATCTGGTAATCTGTTATAAACCCTTTTATAAAGATTATTTTCATTCTTCTATTATCTCTCTTTTTTATACATTTGTGTTGTGTTTTTTTCCTTTATTCCTTCTTACTTGCTATAATGATGCCCCACATCAAGTCTGTAGAAAAGAGTTGCCACGAGGGTCACATATAGTCATTCATAAGTGCCTTTCTAAAGCACTAATGTCCTCCCTAACTCAGTATGCGCTGGGCTCCTAAAATACCTACTATTCTAGCTCTTCTTTTGAGTCAAGACACCAAAATCTCCTTCGAACATAGGATAATTATGTAAAAAGAGCTTATATTTATAGGATATTTAAAAATATTGTCACTGAAATCATCAAAAGAGATCTTCACAAAGGTCCTATGAGCTCTGTAGGACTGGTACTATTGTTTCATACACAAGAAACCCGATGTTAAGAGAGGTTAGGAAATCTGTCCAGGTTCACAATGCTGGTCAGTGGTAGGTCTGGACATGAACCCCAGGCTTTCTGGTTCCAAAGCTCTCGCTCTGACTCCTGAATTACACACTCATTACAAAGTGTGAGGTTTGCAAATAGTAACTGGGTTTCCTTTCTTAGTTTCAATGGCAAAGAATCAAACTCTGTTGTAGAGGTATCAGAGCTTACTCATTCAGCCTCATACTAGAGAATTAGAATGATAAGAGTGGAAAGAATTGCAGGGATTTTTGAGGCTTACCTATTTTCTCCAGTGAGGCCCAGAATAGTTGTTCAATTCCAAGTTGGTTAGAGGTGAAATTGGAAGCAGAAGCCAAACAATCTTATTCCTAGCCCAGTATTCTTCTACAATTCTATTCTATCTTTGTCTTTGGATTTTTCCATACTATGTGCAAAGTTTGAGTAGGATACAAGAAAGTAATGTTTCCATGTTTACCAAGTATATTTTAGAGAACATATGCTGTATTCTAGTGATGATCTGGAATCCAGGCGTAGTGCTGTAGGGTAAGCACTAGACAGTAAGGTCAGTTTGAACTGCAAGGTCGGTGGTTCAAACGTACCAGTTGCTCCTTGGAAACCTTACACAAGGTCACTATGAGTCAGCACTGACTCAATGGCACTGAACAACAGCAACAAGTGATGATCTCACGATGATGTTATGCTCTGGGAAAAGAGCATTGGTTTTAGCTTCCACTGGGTCTTGGATCAGGGTCCAATTCTTTTGTCTATTCACTGTGTAACTGTGAACATGCTACTAAAGAGTTCAGTGGACCTCTAAGGAGCAGTTATACTATGTCTTAGAAGATCATTATGAGTCAGAATTGAATGGACATATATGCCTGTCAACATAAGCCCTTTCCCCTTTAGGCAACTGGATGGGAACCATCACTGCTTCATGAAGCAAGACAGAACAAAGACCTTAACTCCAACCTTCCAAGTTTTAAAACCCTGATACAGATGTTAAAGAAAAAAGTTGTGGTAAAATTTGTGATTGCGTAAATCCTATTTCACCCCCAAGCCTTCCCTTTTTCTTCTGTCTGCTATTATATAAATACTGTAAGAATTGAGATGAGAGAAAAGAGAGTAGGAAAACAGACAATAGAGTTAGATGCTGATAGGACTTTAAGTCCATATAATTTCCCCATTGGTTAATTCCAAAGGAAAGCATTGGGAGACCATGCATAAACATTTGGGATATAAGAATATAGGGAACTAGAGAAATAACTGTATCCTTTGACTGAAAAAACTCACTGAATACTGAATATTGTTGTTGTTAAGTGTCATCGAGTCAATTCTGACCCATAGCAACTCTGTACAGGATTTCTAAGAAGCAGCTGTTGAGTTTGAACTGCTGACCTTGTGGTACACAGTCCAGTGCTGATCCTATAGCTCCACACCAGAAGTCCTGAATAGGATTAGTTAAAAAAAAAAAAAAAAAATCTCCATATAGGTACATTATTTAGAAAGGGAGAACTAAAAGCTACAAGTCAACAACAATGATCTACAAAAAAATAACGTTCAGAATGGTGCCAAACCAGAGGAATAAAAATGAATGACAAGCAACTTTTGAATATTATTTTTAAATTATTAACAGAAAATAACTTTCAATTTCTATACTGGACAGCACAGACCAAGCAGGTGTAAGTAGATTTGCTGTGGAAACAATGCTGAAGAGGAATAAAGTAGAAATGGATTCTATTTACAGAGAAGTTTAAAGACAGAGAAACATGTAGAAATTCTGAGACCCGGAAGGGATTATGGGAACCTTAGGAGGATATCTGTAGAACTGGTATTTGAGTCAAATTTATTTAGATCTCCTAGTAGTTGTTGTTGTTGGTATGCACCATTAAGTCGGTTCTGATTCATAGTGACCCCGTATAGGGTTTCCAAGGAATGGAGTCTTAGTGGGCATGTCTAAACTGGCATTTAGGTTACAGTTGAGTGAGAAATCTTGGTTATTCTCCATTATGTTATAAACTAAGTTCTTTCATCATATTTGCTGCCTGTTTTTCTGACTCTACTTACCCTGGTTGAAGCTTGGAATGAATGCAAGTGATCCATTTGCCTTCCTCTTCTAATGACTGATCAACTACATTTTAAAATTTGACTTAAGTCAAATGATGGAGCTTTTCATCTCTGCATTGGTGTGACATCAACTCACTACTGATTTTAACTGACAATTTCTACTCTACTGTTGATATCCACCTGGAAATGTTTTGAAAGAGTAAAACAAAATTTTGTTTTTTTTACCTCTAAGGATTTTAGCACTAAGGAATTTTAGTGGCTCAATAGTTAAGTGTTCAATTACTAACCAAATATTTGGTGGTTCAGACAAACTCACCCAATGATTCTGAGGGAGAGGGACCTAGTGATCTTCTCCCATAAAGATTACAGCCTAGAAAACCTACTGGGACAGTTCTACTTTGTCCCATGAGGTCCCTATGAGTTGGAATAGACTCAAGAGCACCTAACAGAAACATTTCAATACCATGAGATGGACCTAAAAGAGGAATATAGTCCAAGCATGGGCCTTTGACTTAGAGTTCTAAGATGAATGAATAAATAGAGGCCAAGGAAAGTTGTGTGTTAGAAGATATGAAAAAATGATTTCTGATAGAAGGATCTGAAAGAGATCTCAAGTGACTATATAATGAGCATGTGGGTCTCTATACTGTCTCCAAGTCTTATTATTAAAATTTAACATAGCTTAGGAGTCCTGGTGTGGTGCTGTGGGTTAATGCACAAGACTGCAAAGCCATTTGCAGTTCAAGCTAACCAGCTGCTCCTCAGAAACCCTATACAGCGTCGCTATGGATCAGAATCAATTCGATGGCACTTAACAACAACAACAACTCATTACTTTATCAAATTATTGAGACCCCCACACACACAAGGTGCAAATATTTATGACGTTGAACTTTGTCCTTTCATATTTGGCAGAGATATGAGTACTGCCTACAAACAAGCCCTATGATATCCTGTGGTACTAAAGCCAATCCTGTCAGTAGGGGAGAGGAAATGAGTCACTGTGGAGTGTTCATTAACTTTTACAGCCATTTCAGAGAACCTCTGTTCTTAAAGATGATAGGGTTCATTCCCTCTCTCTCAACCCCACAGAGAGGCCAGATGGTAAAGAGCCATCCCTTCTTTCCACAATTTCCTATGTAATCTATTATCTGTGTTTCTGTAATCTATATAGATAGAAAACCAGCTAGAAAGCCATCAGCTGATTTTCTGAAGAGGTACATTGGAAATTTCATCACAGAAATGTAGACTGAAAGGCTATAAATGACTAACTCTCTGCGTACTTCAAGACTTTTAACTCTGGCTTCATGTCTTTCATGAGCCCCTGTTCTATACTAACCTCCTCCTCTTTAATAACCATTTTCACGTTTTATGGCATTGTTTGCTTCTCAGTCTGTCACTCTCAATAGGATGCCCCTCTTAAGAAGTGTTCAAAATATTGGTTTTGCTGGACCAAACATAATATATTGTAATGCTCATGATAGTGCTTGATTCATAGAAACCACACAATACATTCTAGCTTCCATTTTTTCTAAAGATTTTTACTTCCTAGACTGCATTTTTAATCTTAATAATTTATACTTTAAAGACATGTGTTGTTGTTACTGTTAGGTCACAATGACTCCGCAGGATGAGTACTGGACTGTGTACCACAAGGTCGGGGGTTTGACTCCACCAGCCACTCTTAGGGAGAAAGATGAGGATTTCTGCTCCTGCAAAGATACAGCCTCAGAAACTCTATATAGAGTCTCTATGAGTCAGAACCAAAGTGATGCTATTTAACAACCACAACAAGGTGCCAACAAGTCAGTTTTGTCTCATTGTTGTTGTTGCTAGGTGATATCAAGTCGGTGCCAACTCATAGCAACCATATGCACAACAGAATGAAGTACTCCCTGGTCCTATGCCAACTTCACAATCGTTGCCACACTAGATCCCATTGCTGCTGCCACTATGCCAATCCATTTCGTTGGGGGTCTTCCTCTTTTTCTCCAACCCTCCACTTTACCAAACATGATATCCTTTCCCAGGGACTGGTCCCTCCTGATAATACGTCTGAGGTATGAGAGATGAAGTCTGGCCAGCCTGTCTTCCCAAGAGCATTCTTCCAACACAGATTGGTTTGTTCTTTTGGAATTCCATGGTATTTTTAATATTCCCCTCCAACACCATAACTCAAATGTATCAATTCTTCTAAGGTCTTCCTTATTCTCTGTCCAGCTTTCACAGCATATGAGGTTAGTGAAAATACCATTGGTTGGGTCCAGTGCACCTCAGTCTTCAAGCTGACATCTTTGCTCTTGAACACTTTAAAGAGGTCTTGTGCTGCAGATTTGCCTAATGCAATATGCCATGTGATTTCTTGACTGCTGCTTCCATGAGCGTTCATGGCTGATCTGAGCACAATGAAGTCTTTGACAACTTCACAATCTTTTCTCCATTTATATGGATGTTATTTACTGGTCCAGTGGTGAGGATCTTTGATTTATTTATATTGAGGTGTAACCCATACTGAAGGCTGTTGTTTTTTATCTAAATCAGTAAGTATTTTAAGTCCTCTTGGTTTTCAGCAAGCAAAGTTGTATCATCTGCATATCGCAGGTTGTTAATGAGTCTTCCTCCAATCCTGATGACACGTTTTTCTTCATACAATCCAGCTTCTTGGATTATGTGTTTAGCATACAAATTGAACAAGTATGGTGAAAAAATACAACCCTGGCACACACCTTTCCTAATTTTAAACTATTCAGTGTTCCCGTGTTCTAGTCGAACAAATGCCTCTTGGTCTATGTACAAGTTCCTCATGAGCACAATTAAGTGTTCCAGAATACTCATTCTTCTCAATGTTGTCTATAATTTATCATGATTCACACAACAGAAAGTATTTGCATAGCCAATAAAGCACAGGTAAACATCTTTCTGGTATTCTCTGCTTTTAGCCAATATTCATCTGATGTCAGCAATGATATCACTCATTCCACATCCTCATCTGTATCCACTTGAGCATCTGGCAGTTCTCTGTCAATGTACTGTTGCAGCCATTTTTGAATTATCTTTAGCAATATTTTGCTTGTATGTTATATTAATAATATTGTCTGATGATTTCTGCACTCTGTTGAGCCACCCTTTTGGAATGGGCACAAATATGGATGTATCTATTCCAGGTAGCTGTCTTCCAAACACTGCCTAATTCTGTTCCATCCTCACAATTGTTGCTATCTTTGATCCCATTGTTGGGAGCAACGGTGTCAATCCATCCCTTTGAGGACGTTCTATTTTGCTGACGTTCTATTTTACTAAGTAACATAGCCTGCTTCAGGGACTGGTCCTTCCTGATAACATGTTCCAAGTTGTGAGACGAAGTCTTGCCATCATCACTTGTAAGGAACATTCTGGCTATGCTTCTTCCCCAAACAGTTTTGTTTGTTGTTCTGTAACTCCATGGTATATTCAATATTTATCATCAATACCATAATTCAAAGGCATCAATTATTCTTCAGTCTTCCTTATTCATTGTTCAGCTTTCATATGAGGTGATTGAAAAAACCATGACTTGGGTCAAGAATATCTTGTTGTTGTTAAGTGCCGTCGAGTCGGTTCCGACCCATAGCAACCCTGTACAGGGTTTCCGAGGGTGTAAATCTTTACGGGAGTAGAAAGCCTCATCTTTCTCCCGCGGAGCGGCTGGTAGTTTCGAACCGCTGACCTTAAGGTTCACAGCCCGATTCGTAACCACTACGCTACCAGAGCTCCAAGAATATCTTAGTCCTCCTCAAAATGACATCTTTGCTTTTGAACACTTTAAAGCAGTCTTTTGCAGAAGACTTGTCCAGTTCAGTTGTCTTGTTTGATTTCTTGACTGCTGCTTCCACAGGGTTTGATTGTGGATCCAAACAAATGAAATTCCTTAATGACCTGTGTGGTGCACTACACGGGGATGCTTGAAGAGGGAAAGAAATTTGATTCCTCTCGGGACAGAAACAAGCCCTTTAAGTTTATGCTAGGCAAGCAGGAGGTGATTTAAAGCTGGGAAGAAGGGGTTGTCCAGATGAATGTGGGTCAAAGAGCCAAACTGACCATCTCCCCAGACTATGCCTACGGTGCCACTGGACACCCAGGCATCATCCCACCAAACACCACTCTCATCTTTGACGTGGAGCTTCTAAAACTGGAATGACAAGAATGGCCTCCTCCCCTAGCTAACTGTTCTTGGATCTGCCACAGAGGGAGCTGGCGCCTCCAGACACGCGCACGTGACTCCGTATGGAGCTTTCCCGAAGTTCAACTACACTCTTTCTATAAACATCAACCCTGACTGAATGTGTTCTGTCACTCAGCTTTGCTTCTGACACCTCCGTTTCCTCTTCCCCTTTTTCCTTGTATGTAAATGACTTAAACTATATGCCACCCACCTCAGTTACTCATTTTATTTCGTTCTGGTTTTGGGGTGAAGATTCAGTTTCAGTCTTTTGGATCTAGGTTTTCAGTTAAGCATATGATCCAGTATTAACAGCACAATGGGTGAACTTTAGAATAGGGATTGGTGTGGGGTGAAACAAGAAACTTTATTTTAGCTTATTTTTTTTAATGAAAATTTTATTATATATTAAACATTCATGCTGCTGTGCTGCAAAGCCATAGCAGATGTGAGGCATTGAGGGATGAATTTTTCTCCAAGTTGAGTAATGTCCTGGGGTGGAATTCAAAGCCCTAACTCAAACTGAAGTGGGGAA
>NW_006408560.1:3239279-3239806 GCF_000296735.1 Chrysochloris asiatica
GTGCTTTATGCTGGCTTTTCTCAAAAAAACAAAACAAAACAAAAAAAATTCTATCATGCAATCTCTAGCATCATTTCTATCACCAAGGCCATATGTTCCAACTGCTGATCCTTTTTCTTTCTTTCCAAGTTACACATTTTGATCACCAATAATTATCAATGCATATTGATTTTTTTTTTTTTTGCAGACTGCAGAAGCTAATAAAAAAATCATCAGTTTCTTCATCTTTGGCATTAATGAGTGGTACATAAATTTGAATTATAGTCATATTTACTAGTCTTCCTTATAGGCGTATGGATATTATCTTATCACTGACAGTGTTGTGCTTTAGAATAAATCCTAAAATGGTATTTTGACAATGAATATAATGCATTCTTCTTCCGTTTGTCATTCCTGGCTTAGTGGATCATGATTCTTATATATATATTTAACGTGGAAATTAGAATACTTTATTGTAAACATTTCCAGAATATAAGCTGATTTTCATCAAAACTCTTTGAAAACTTTAAAAACCATATTTATCTAAG
>NW_006408560.1:3240576-3242634 GCF_000296735.1 Chrysochloris asiatica
ACTGGCTTGATGGGCACTGGTACTGTTTTCTTAGAAGTGCTGTAACCTCCAGGTTCTCCACTGTATGAGCCACAATTCAATTCTTGCTGACTAAGATCCAAGGCTACTGGTTTTTCTAAGGAATAGTCCCTGGTGGGTTGACAGTAGCCTGGAGAGTCTAGTCTCAGTCTGCTGTCATGAGCTGGTAGCCACTGAGGTAACCGGTTTTCCAATGTTGGTGGAATATTGTATGACCGTGGGTAAGTCTGGACAGTTTCAGATGGGAGTGCTTGATTAGACATTCTGTATCTGGGTCTGGAATCAACCTCTTTGTACCCAAAGTTTTCTAAATAGTCCTCTCTCATTGTTCTGAAACAAGTCTTTGGTTTTAAGCCTCTGGCTTTCTGCACTTGTATATAATCCTCAAGTTCATCTTTGAAAGAGTCATAGGTCTTCTTTGAATGCTTCATTAAGGTGACAGCAAGTGACTCTCTTTGTCAGGGTGAGAACTTGGTGGAGAACTGTGGTCATATTTGCTCATTAGCTGCTTCAGCTTTTCAGCATGAACTTCGCACACAGTGAGATTGTGCAGCAACCAGAGAACTTCTCTGAGGCAGGGGTGGGCGTCTACAACTACTGTCCCCCTCCCCACCAACAACGCCAGCCCGGGGATAGGCCGGGGTGGAGGTGGCGGAGAGGCAGGGACAACCGCTGCCACCGCCGCCTCTGCCGCTGAGCAGGTGGGGCAGAAAAAGCCATGATTCTTATATTTAAAATGCCTAATACCAGTCTGTCTCAGCTCACTAATGTCTAGGATATCAATCTTTATGCAATCCATTATTCTTACAATTTCCCATCTTCCTAGGTTCATCCTTTGTACATGCCATATTCTGATTATTAATGAATGTTTGCAGCTATTTCTTCTCATTTTGAGTTGCGCCACATCAGCAAATGAAGGTCCCAAAAGCTTTACTCCATCCATATCATTACGGTTGACTCTACTTTGAGGAGACAGCTCACTCCCAGTTTTATTTTGAGTGTCTTTCAACCTGAGGGCTCATCTTCCAGCACTGTATCAGACAGTGTTCTGCTTCAATTCATAAATATCTCAATGGCCATGTTTTTCAGAAGTAGACCATTATATTTGTCTTTCCAGTTTGAAACTCAGGCTGGAAGCTCCACTGAACCCTGTTTACCATGGGTGACCCTGTTTGTATTTGAAATGCCAGTGCAACATGCAAGCTACTACAGAGAACAAATTGAGAGTCCCATGGTGGTAAGCATGCACATACAGGTGTATAAAAAGACTATTATCATAATCCTTGGTTATGACAGCAGGTGTTACCTAAATGCCAGGTCTGAGCCCAGTGTAAGACAGTCAGTTCAGCTGAGTGAGGAGGCAAAACACGAGACAAGAGTTTCAACACTCCTTAAAATGTTCAGTTCCAGCATCTTTATTGTTAGATTTGTAGCAGCTGAAACTGGAGTAACACTTGGTAAAATACCAAGTGCTCCAAAATCTCTGTTGTTGGATTTGTAACAGCTGAAGCTAGGGTAACACCTGGTAAACTACCATGTACTTCAGTATGAAAAGGGAAAAGAGATTTTTATACTGGAGGGCTTGAGTTACAGGAGTAATAAATTAATCTACTTTTTTTGGTCACAGACTTTCTGTGTAAGTAAATTGCATACACAAGCAATTTTTTAGGAACCATTATGACCCATCTGTGGTACCAGCTAACCCTCCTGACAATCTGTTGTTTCTCAAAAAGCTACAGTTGTGTCTCTTACCTCACTAGAAGGAAACTTGGGACACTCTTATATTATGCATTTTTTTCCTATAGAACGCTGGGTATCACAAACACTAAAACTCATTCACTTTGAGGAAAGGATTGTCTTTCGTATGAAAAATGCCTTGATAAAAAACTTTGGGTTTAATGTGTGGTCCTGAGAGTACAGATTAGCTGGATGGAATTGTTTGATCAATAAACATGTAATTCAGTGAAAGGGAGCAGAGCAGAGAGGTGGTGAGAGAGAATTTAAAAAATAGCTTCATCAAAATTAATCTAATTCATGTTT
>NW_006408560.1:3243204-3247022 GCF_000296735.1 Chrysochloris asiatica
TTCACCAGGACTCCAGCCTAGGAAATATTATCAGCTGTTCTACTCTGAGTAATAGGGTCACTGTGAGTCAAAAATCAACTCAATGACACCTAGCAACAAAACAATTATATATTGTTCACAAAGTTCTTACGAGACAGTAGAGTTCTTTGGGCTTTTATTATCTTTCTATAGGATTTTAGAGACTAATGTTGATTGACCATTATAATATTATATGTTGATTTTGATCCCATTCTTGTAGAAGGAACAAACGATATAGGTGTTTATGTATGTATGTATGTGTATAGAGAAATTCAAGTCACATTTATCAGTGGTTACTTGTAAGGATTGGAGTGAAAGTGATACAGAAGAGAACTTACTTTCTCTTCTCATATAATTAGGCATTGTTTGAAGATGATTGACAGTATGTTTTACTTTTGTAATTAACCAGATAACAAATAAGTGAATTATTCCCTGTCCTTCTCACCTTAAAGGAGAGACCGGTCACTGGAGAAGGATATCATGTTTAGTAAAGTGGAGGGTCAGAGAAGGGGAGGAAGACCCACCCCCTCGTGAGATGGATTGGCACAGTGGTGGCAGTGATGGGCTCAGGCATAGCAACAATTGTGAGGCTGGCCCAGGACTGGGCAGTGTTTTGTTCTGTTGTGCATAGGGTCACTATGAGTCGGTATTGCCTCAATGGCACATTACTACTACAACTCCTCTTACCTTAAAGGGTTGCTGGGAAGACTAATTGGGAAAATCTATGTGGGAGCCATTTTTAAACTATAAATTTTTTTGTAAGCACTAAAGACACATTAGGAATTATGTCCCATGACTTTGGCTCCATGTTTCCTTATCATTAAAATGAGAAAGTTGCACTAGATTGTCTCTCCAATGCATGCCAGGTAGAGATTCTTTGTGATCTGTAGCTGTCCCCTGGTTTGGGATCACCAGGCACTCTGAATCTCCCCTCCTCCCTCGTGGGCTTCAGCAATCCCCCTGTTACATTGCCTGGGCTTCTGGAGAAGCTGGAGTTTAGTGTAGGTATAAGAAGGGCTACTCTCTTGAACTAAGCAGAGAGGGTTACTGTGACAGTCATGGTGACTGTGTACAAAAGAATACAACATTGCCCAACCCTGTATTACCCTCAGCATCGCTGGCATGTTCTGTCCATTTCTGTTAGTGTGTCAATCTATCGCACTGAGGTTTCCCTTGCCCTTGCTGGCCCTCTATTTCACTAAATATGATGTCCTCCTCCTGATGACATGTCCAGAACAAAGTTCTGTTATAATCTATTAGAGTTTCACTGACTGATTTTCAGAAGTAATCACCAGTTCTTTCTTCCTAGTCTGCTTTAGCCTAGAAGCTGTGCTGAAACCTCTTCACCATGGGTGACCCTCCTGGTATTTGAAATACCAATATTTCATAGCTTCCAGCATCCTAGCAACACATAAGCTGACAGACAGGTGGTAAAGCAGTAAGTACACAGGATGGTTTTCCTGTTTGCTGATTGCATATGTGGCTTGATTAGATGTCTGCAAACATCTTTACTGACTAGTATGATTTGAAACCTTGCCAATGCCTGCTCTTTCTTAAGGAAAGTTGTTTAACCAAAACCTGTGATTCTTGGTCAATTCCATTCTATCATTTTTCTTTTTATTTCACTTTGGATTTTGATGGCTTTAAAATTCTTTCGTCTCTCCCTTCTTCCTTCCCTCCCTCCCTTTCCTCTTTTTCTGCCTCCCTTCCTTCCTGTTCCCATTGCTCTGTAAGTCCTTTTCTTTCTACTGTATACCTATATCCACTTGTTTTGCATCTTCCATAATCACATCTTCAAAATGACTAGGTGAACTATAATTTCCCTTATTGCATTATTTATTTTTGTTTCAATTTTAAAAAAGATTTTCAGGGTACTATTATTTTGTTAGAGTCCTGGTGTGGCACTAAGTACTAAGTACTGGACTGCTAACTTCAAGGTTGGTGGTTCAAACCCACCAGCCACTCCTTAGAAACTCTATTCCTATCCCCCTCTCCATTCACCAGACCCATATAGACAAGATGAAAAATTTCAGAGGATAGTCTACCTTTCCCCACACAGTCTGAAACTAAATTCCCTCTTGAAAATGTGTAAACCAGCCACTTCATGCCTTTATAGTCCCCACACCCCCCACTTCAGATAGCCAGTGTCTAAATTGTCCAACCCCATTAACCCTGTGTACTGAGGGGATAGGCTTGATCCTTGATGTGAAGACTCTTTCCCTGTCAGTTGGTATTTTGAGCAACTATATCCATAAGTAAAAGTCAAGTTCATCAAATTGTAGCAATATACACTAGCTTCCTGTATCAAGCTTCTTTTTCTTCCTCTAGTCAAGTTCTGATCATCAAGCCATCATCAAACTAGGTCAAATGGGTACTATCAGCAAGTTTGGATGTTCTTGCATGCCTCACCCCACTTCAGATCAGCTGGCCACTTCACTCTCAGCTCTAGCGCTCAATGGCTGGGTCAGTGTCCATGGGCTCAGAAGATCAGACCAACCAGCCCTTCCTCTTCTCTCTCATCTCAAGGTCAACAGGAGTCTGTGGAACATAGTTGAACTCAGCCCATATCTTCATTACTGTCTTTCCCCTACTTCCACTCATATGTAGACCAACGTGGTCACCAGCAAGCTTACAAGTCTGCTCATGTGTTCCCTTTGAGTTTCAGTCTTGGATGGGGGTTTGTCCTGAAGAGCCTTGATGGCTTACCTTGATGGCTCCATGAGAACAGCTTGCTTATTCTTGTAATAGCCAAACAACCTGCCTTTTTTTCCCCCTTGCTGGTGTTTCTTTCAAGAAGTATCTTCTGTTCCTCTAGCTGCTCCAGGTTTGCCTGCAAGCCCCTTCAAGTGGGATTGCACCACCTCAGAAGATTCTGGATGTGGCTCAGAATTCTACATAAGGCCCCATATTCTACGAAGACTCAGCAAGAAGCCTATTTCATTGGACAAGTTCTAGAACCCCTTTTAGGGATTCCAATCAGTTACAGGCTGAGGACAGGCTTATAGCTTTCTGTAATCATTTTTCCTGAAATTCCTTTCTGTCCCACTCAAATGTCTACTTTACAATAGTAGACAGGGGAAACCAATATCCACAAGACTGTCAAGCACCTTAGTATTATTTCCCCTCTTTTACCCATTCAGACTATGCCTCGATCCCTGTATCACAGAGCCCTGATGTTCCAAGGTATAATATACATCACTATTTACCTCTGTCCCATTTAACACATGCAAACCTACCTAAGTGCTCCCCTATATTTCCTGTTCTTCCACCCCCCCTTCTTGCGTGTTGCCCTCCCCTTCCTTGTATATTGCCCTCCCCATCATCTGAGCTATGATGTGACTAATCCCTAACATGTGCCTTACTGTCCCCTTCCTCCCATCCCTGATAACCATCAAACATTTTTTTTCCTTTTAGTGTGAAAATCTTTTCTTAAGCTTTTACAATAATGGTCTTATGCAATATTTGTCCTTTTGTGACTAATTTCACTCAACATAATGTCCTCAAGGTTCATCCATATTATGAAATATTTTGCAGCTTCATCATTATTCTTAGGGTAGCATAGTATTCCATTGTGTGTATGTACCAACGTTTGTTTGTCCATTTTTCCATTGATGGGCATTTAGGCTGTCTCCGTATTTTTTGCTATTGTGACTGGTACTGTGATACACATTGTTGTGCATATATCTACTCATGTTCTGGCTCATATTTCTTTCACCATACTTATTCAAACTGTATACTGAGCAAATAATCAGAGAAGCTGGGTTAAATGAAGAAAAACGTGGCATCAGGATTGGAGGAAG
>NW_006408560.1:3247748-3251333 GCF_000296735.1 Chrysochloris asiatica
GCTATGAGTCTGTACCAACTCGACGGCACCTAACAACAATATTTTCATTTCATACCTAGGAATGAGACTCAGTTCAGATATACTGGGACATCTGCTCAGTCTGACCACATGGGCTCAGGGTTATTCCTGAAACAGCTCTGTCAGTTCCTTGTCAAATGGATTACAAAGCATAATTCTATTTTAAGCTAAGAATGCAGCATTTATGTCTATAGATACAGGTCTTTGTTGTTCTTGTTAGATGCCATCAAGTTAGTACAGACCCATAGCGACCTTATGCACAGCAAAACAAAACACTGCCTGATCCTAGACCAACCTCACTATTAGTAAGATTCAAAAAAAGGAAATACAGGGTTAATGTCAAGAAGCAGACTCAATGGACATCAAATTTTACCCTATGGACTTTTGATCCTGTGACAAATACAGATAGTGCTTTGGAAGATGTCACCAATTGTTCTTCCAGGGCCAAGTTGTACTCTTTATTTTCTCTCTAATCTAATCCATATGCTAAGCTGAGAAAACTTCTTCATATCTTTTTGCATGACGAAGTGCCTTGTTCAAACAGTCCTTAAACTTTCTTTAGATAAGAATTTTATGGTCATCCTTGTTAGAAAAAGCCCTTATAATGAATAAATCTTATGGTTTTATTGCAAAACCTTTCTTTGTTTCCTTTTAAAGATGACACAACTTATAATATGCAAGCTCACTCTCTGTCTCCTCCCTTTATGTACATATCAAATGAATAACCGTTTGGCCGTGACACAGATGGTCACAGGGTAGACTCGATGTTTATAGGTACAGCAACCGGAGAGAATCTTATCTGAAATGGGCTTGAATACAACTGACAGAAGGTGTTTAAATTTGCTTCCAAAAACAAAGTAGTTGGAAAGGAAGTAGAATTACAGAATTCTAGAGTCAGGGAGACTTTTGACGATGCCTAGTTTCCCAGCGCTGCCATAACAGAAATACTGCAATTAGATGACTTTGAAAAATATATTTTTTTCCCACACAGTTCTGGAGACTAAAAATCCAAATTGGGATCTTGGAAATGTTGTTTCCTTCCTGATGGATATCCTTGAATATTCATTGGTTCCTTGGTGATCTTCACATGGCATCTGTTTTCCCGCATGAGTGCATACCTCTGTGCCTAATCTGCTGTGTTAATAACTCACAAATTAGATTTCGAACCCACTCTGCCTTGGTATGATTGAATTAGCAGAGCAATTTAGAAGAAGAGTATCACTAGAGACAAAAAGAGACATTCCAAAATTACAAAAGTGACAGCTCACCAGAGGCTTATAACAATACAAAGTATGTATTGAACTAATAATAAAACACCAAATTTCATGAAAGAAAACCTGACAGAACAAAAGGAAGAAATATGACAAATCTATAATTGCAGAGAGATATTTTTAACAACCCCTCCTAGTAATTAATAGAACAAGCCATCAAAAATTCATTAATGTTATCAGAGGTCAAAATGGCACGATCAATTAACTTAAATGACATTTACAAACAATAACATGCAAGAACAACAGAAAAAAAATCTTTTCAAATGTATATAGAACTTTCACTATAATAGAGCATATGTAAGTCATAAATTTTGTCTCGATGTGTTTAAAAAAATCTTACATTGACCACAGTAGAATTATATTAGAATCAATAACAATAAGCTATCTACAGATGTGCCAAATATCTGGAATTTAAATAACACATAAGTCAAAGAACAGCTCATGAGAGAAATGGTAAAATAGTTTAAACTGAATGAAAATGAAGGATTTGTGGGATGTAGCTAGAGCAGTGCTTAGAGGAAAATGTACAACTTTGAATACATTAGAAAAGGAGAAAGCTTTAAAATCAATTATCTATATTTCTATCAAAAGAATCTAAGAGAAACAAGTAAATTAAACCCAAAGAAAGTAGAACAAAAGAAATTTTAAAGAGTAGATATCAATGAAATGGAAAACAGACAAACAATAGAAAAACTAACAAAACCAAAAGTTGGTTTTGCAAAAGATTAATAAAATTGAGAAACACCTAGTAAGAAAAATGCCATGTTATATTTCTACTTTATTGAAGTGTCTTAAAAGATGAAAACTTTTAGGACTTCTGGCAGGGTAGTAGACTGGGCAGGCTCACTACAGGACCCTCTACAATAAAGATTCAGAGACTAAATAAAACAGACACAGATAAGAATTCTGGCACTCTGAATTTCAGAGGAAAGTTTAGAGAGGTGGATGGCATGCTTGGTGGGAGAAGACGCTGAGCAGGATGGCAAGAGAGGAAGCCTGACCATTGAACCACTGGCCAGTCACTGCTCCGCCATCTTGTGAGAACCTTTGGCAGTGGAGGGAGGCCTGGAAGAGCAGACTCTTGAAACACTGTGAAAGGTGTAATTTATTCTTTTCCCCCATGCTCCCCTGGTTACTAGAAGTGAGGCCAGCTTCTACCCTCATCCTGCCCCAGTGCAGACCCTGTTTTCTGGGAGTGTTTTCAGACACTCGTGATTGGGAGCCATGTCAGTGTGAGGTGGGGGCTGGTTGTGCCACTTCGGTTCCTGGATTCAGGTGGGCTTGACTTCAGACCTAAAAAGCCCATAGAGCCACCAGACCAGCGTTTAACGAGTCATGCTGCCCCCAGCTTCTCTGTATTCCTAGTAGAGACTGAACCAGCTCCATCGAGGGCCCCCACAAAGTACTTACAGATTGAGTGCCCTGAACATAGATAACACTGAGGTCAATAAGAACTCATCTAGGGCCAGGAACTCTGTTGTCACATCCTTTCTGCAACCTTCTTGTGAGCTCCTTGAATTGCAGGAGCCTAGAGGTTTCTTCCCTTAAATCCAACAATTGTACTGTTTTTATAAATACGATAACCTCATGATGCCCCAGAGATAACAGACAATTTTAGCTTACACAAAGAAACAAGAGAGTCTGGCTCAAATAAATGACCAAGACACACAGCTAGGAAACATTTCTGATGAAGAAGATGTAAGGGAACTAACTGAAAAATAATTCAAAATAATGATATTTAGTTACCTTCAAAGGATTTACATAAAGATCGAAGAAAGGAAGAACACAGGGGAAAAAATTTAGAAGAATTCAGGAAAACACTAGAAGAACAAACAGACAAAATAGATGCAAAAATTGAAATAATATAAAACCTGAAATTAGAAATGAATAAATTTAATACTAAAGTCTCAGAAATGGACAATACATTGAAAAGGCAAAGGAATAGCTGTGAAATAATGGAAACCCAAATTAGTGAGTTTGAAAAGAACTTTCTCAATATTAGTATGTATGCTAGAAGAACAATCAGATAAAAGAATGAAAAAATCCAAAGAAAGCAAGAGTATGTGTGACACCATGAAGAGGAACTACTTACAAGTAATTGTATTTCCAGAACTGGAAGAGATAAGCACAGAGAAAATTGTCAAAAAGTTATTGGAAGAAAATTTTCCCAACATCAAGAAAGATGAAGCAATAAACATACAAGAAGCTGAATGAACCGCAAACAGGATAGATCCCAAAATAAAATCATCAAGACATCCCAAACCTTCAAAAACCAAAGAAAAGGAAATAATCCAGA
>NW_006408560.1:3251513-3257324 GCF_000296735.1 Chrysochloris asiatica
TAGGACATTTACTGATAAACAGAAATTAAAGGAATTGTAATGACCAGACCAACTTTACAAAAAATTCTAATGGCTGTTCATTGAACTGAGAAACAACAACAGCAGACAACAACCTGAGATTATCAAACATGACAGCACCCCCCAGAACTCAATCCAGATATAGAAGTATTTAAAGCAAAACAAACCCACAAGACTGAAAATAGGGAATCAGAGATATCAATGTATAACAAAGTCAACTACAGCAAAAAGAGAGAATAGTGTACATGCAGAACTTCCAAATGGCAAGGAAGTCAAGTAGATTTCAAGATAAAATAGACTGTTTTAAATAAGGGGGAAAATTAATAAATTACAAGGTAACCTCAATGAAAATTAATACACTTGCGCATCAAAATTTAAAAAATAGGAAAATCAGAAACATTTAGTGAACATTAACACAACAGAAATAAAAATAAAACCCGCAAACACTATTTTAAACAAAGAATCCAAATCACCACAGAAAAATGACAACAATCAATTCTTCCTTTGGATAATTATACTGAACATAAGTGGATTAAATGTACCACTCAAGAGATGTAAAGAACAGAATGGATAAGAAAATAGAATCCTTCAAATGCTGTCTACAAGAGACATATTAAAAAGTTGGAGACAGCCTAAATGCCCATCATCAGAAAAATGGTTAAACAAAAAATTTGGTACATGCACACAATGGAATATTGCAAAACATTGAAGAATAAGGATGAATCTGTGAAACACCTCACAACATGATTGAATCTGGAGGGCATTATGCTGAGTGAAATTAGTCACAAAAGGACAAACAGTGTATGGGGCCAACATTGTAAAAAAAAGTTAAGAAATTTTTTCTTGACAAAATAAAAAATTTATGATGGTTATGGGTTTAGAGGGCGAGGAAAAATTATTAATGGGCTAAGGGTTTGAGCCTTTGAGTCAGTTCTGACTCCTAGTGACCATGTATAAGGGTTTCCAAGGACTGGCTGGTGAGTTTGAACCACAGACCGTGTGGTTTAAACCAACCTTGTGGTCAAAGTGATTGATTGATTGTTGTTAAGTGCTGCCAAGTCAGTTCTGATTCAGAGTGACCCTGTATAGGATTTCCAAGGCGTGGCTGGTGGGTTTGAATTGCTGACCTTGTGGTTAGCAATTCAGTGCTTATCCTACATCATAGACACATGTTAATACAGGTGATAGGACAGGCAATATACAACAGGAGGGAGGTTAGCAGAGGAAAGATGAAGGTAGTAAGAGACACAGGGAAGAATGCAATAGTGAAAGTGAATACAGGTAAATATTGTTAACTGGTGGTACACGGAGGGGGATTACAACCATGTTATGATTTGTTGAATGTAAAACTGATGATCTGCTCTGTAAACTTTCACCCAATTCACAATAAAAAGTTTAAAAAGTAGAGTTAAACTCTTAAAGATGCATTTTTTTGTTTTTCAGTGACCATATTTCTCTCTATGTATAATTGTGGGTGTGTGGTGAATCTCTGTAATGAAACTTTAATATAAATATTGCTTGCTCTGTACTGCTATTCCTTCCTTAGAATCGCCTATTCTTTTTTTCTTCTTCTAATGTTAATAGAATTTCTCCTTAGAAGAAGTTCAAGTTTATAGAAAAATTGCACAGAAAGTACAGAGTTCCCATACAGCCTCTCTGTCCCTCCCCTCCAGTTTTTCTATTATTGATATCTTGTATTGTTGTTATTAAAGGCCGTCAAGTCAATTCCGACCCACAGTGACCCTGTATAGGGTTTCCAAGGAGCGACTGGTGAGCTTGAACTGCCGACCTCGCAGTTCAGATGGCTTTGTAGTCTGGCGTATTAACCCACAGTGCCACACCAGGACTCCATCTTGTATTAGAGGGATACATTTATAAAAATGGATGGGCCAATATATCTGTTTGTTGTTGTTGCTGTTGTTAAGTGCTACTGAGTCTGTTATGACCCATAGTGACCCTGTATAATGACCGCCAACCTTGTGGTTCAAGCGACTTTGCTGTCCAGCGCATTAACCTGCAGCACCACACCAGGACTCCATGTATCAGTATGTTGTTGTTGTTAAGTGCCATCGAGTCAGTTCCAACCCATAGTGACCCTGTATAGGGTTTCCAAGGAGCAACTGGTGAACTTGAACTGCCGACCTTGCAGTTCAAATGGCTTTGCAGTCCAGTGCATTAACCCACAGCGCCACACCAGGACTCCATATATCAGTATACATTATTATTAATGAAAATCTAGAGTTTACATCTGGAGTGCTGGTGTGGTGCTGTAGGATCAGCACTGGACTGCGAACCACAAGGTCTGCAGTTCAAACTCACCAGCTGCTTCTCAGAAACCCTATACAGTCAGGTCCGACTCGACTTGATGGCACTTAACAAGTTTATATTAAGGTAATCGAAATTGTGTTGTATATTGTACAGTTCTACATCTTTGACAAATGCATAATGTCATGCACCCACCCTTGTAGTATCATACAGAACAGTTTCAATGTCCTAAATCTTCACCTATTCATCTCTCTCTGATCTTTTTCTTGCCTACTATTTTGCCTTTTCTGGAAAGTCATCTGTGTGGAATCATGCAGCATGTAGCCTTTCACAACGGCTTCTTTCCCTTTAGCAGTATGCCCTTAAGGTTCCTCCATGTCTTTCATAGTTTGACATGTCATTTCTCTTTGTCGCTCAATAGTACTCCATTGTATGGCTAGCCTACACTTTGTTTATCCATTCACCTACTGGAAGACATCTAGGTTGCTTTAATTTGGGGCAGTTATGAATAAAGCTGTTAAAAACATACATGTGCAGCTGTTCATGTGGACATTAGTTTTCAGCTCATTTGGAGAAGTAGTTAGGGGTGCAATTGCTAGATTATATTATAAGTCTATGCTCAACTTTGTAAGAAGCTACCAGACTATCTTGCAAAATGACTGTACCATTTTTCATTTTCACTAGAGATGAATGAGATTTTCTGTTTCTCCATATTTTTCTAGCATTAATATTGTCGGTGTTTTGAATCTTAGCCATTTTAATAGTCATGAAGAGTCCTGGTGTGGTGTTGTAGGATAAACACTGGACTGTTCATCATAAAGTCAGCAGTTTGAGGCTACCAGCCCCTCATCAGAAAACCTATTCAGCATCATTATAAATCAGCACTGACTAGACAGCATTTAGCGACAACAACAATGACATATGATGTTGAACATCTTTCTTATGATTATTTGCCATCTGTACTTCTTCTCTAGTGAGGTTTTTTTTTTTTAATATTCATATCTTTTGCCTGTCTTTTATCACCCCCATCCCCCAATACTGTTGATGTAGTGCAGTGATTTACTTGATACGGTCCTTCTAGGTATCGTCTTTGTAATGCACACCAAATGACTGAGTGGTTGTTAAGTGCTGTCAAGTTGGTTTCTACTCATAGTGACTCTGTACAGGGATTACAAGGAGCAGCTGTAGGGCCATGCAAATGTGAAGTGCTCACAACCCATCAAGAGGATTGGATAGTGTACTAATAATGTAAATAAGGTACATAGTACTTAATGGGACCAGGTACAAAGTATCTGGAACCCTAATGAGAAGATGGGTCAATTTTGCCCTCCTGCTAGGTTTTAAATGAGCCTTGCCAGAGGTGGGAAGGGAGATCTCAAGAAAGGCTCCTGATCCCTGTGCTGTACCTTCTCCAAACAAGACACAAAGAGTTATGACACAATAGATGGTGGGAGATGGAGAGAAACGGCAGCGGCCGAGGCAGCAGAACCAGCCTGAGACAGAGTGGTTGGCTTTCTGGCCCAAGGTGGGAGAAAGTCAAGTGTGTTTGGGCAGGAGACTTGTTGATTGAGTGGCAAACCTCTGGACACTTGTCTGGGGAGTTAGATTTGCCAACCCACCGAACTAAAGCTGAGTGCCTTCTGGATGAGAATTACTGGTGGAAAGAGGCGACTTTGAGCACAGAACTGGCAGAACTAAGAGAATTTTGAGCCCTGATGTGGCGCTATAGGGTAAGCCTGGATTGGTAACCACAAAGTCATCAGTTCAAACCCACCAGCCACTCTCAGATATCCTACACAGGGTCACTATGAGTCAGAACCAACTTGATGGCATACAACAGTAACAACAATGAAAGAACTTTGTAACAGTTGCCCAAGGAGGGCAGAAGTCAAAGGGCCATGTGGCTGAGAGGCAGAGGGTTAAACACAGGCACACCTGCAGGTGTAGCTGAGAAAAGGCTGTCCTGATTGAAGAGCTGTATTCTGAGCACTCCTGAGCCTGAATTGTAACCTGTTACTTTAGTGGTTACGAATCGGGCTGCTAACCTTAAGGTCAGCAGTTCGAAACTACCAGCTGTTCCACGGGAGAAAGATGAGGCTTTCTGCTCCCGTAAAGATTTACAGCCTCGGAAACCCTGTACAGGGTCGTTATGGGTCGGAACTGACTTGACGGCACTTAACAACAACAACAACTTCCCTAAGGAGTCCTGTAGGATAAGCACTAGACTGTGAACCACAAGGCCACAGTGCAAACCCACCAGCTGCTCCTCAGAAACCTTATTCAGAGTCACTATGCCACTGAACTGACTCAATGGCACTTAACAACATTTCCCCAATAAACCTCATAATTGTGAGTTTCATCTCAGTGAGTTCTGTGTAGCCATTGCAATGAGTTATTGAATCTAGCAGACACATAGAGAGTGCCATGGGAGGGATAGATGGTGTCAGAATTGGTGAAGAAGGTTAGAGGGTGGAGCCATGTCTGACCTCTGCCTCATCGAAATCCTGGGACTGATGCTGATGATGCTGATGGCAAGTCTCCTCCTAGCTCTTGTGAAGTTAGAGGAGGGGTCAGATGTAGCTACCCACATGTCATTTTTACAGTTAAGTTTTGAGAATTTTTTGTGTATTTTGGACACAAGTCCTTTATCAAATATGTGTTTTGCAAATATTTCCTTCCCATTTGTGGCTTGCCTTTAGTTCTCTGAACAATGTCTTTCAAAGAGCAGATGTTTTAAATGTTAATGAAGTCCAACTTAACTTTTTTTTTCTTTATTTGTGGATTGGGCTTTTGGTCTAGTACATAAAAAAATATTGCCAAACTCAACATCACCTAGATATTTATCTGATGTAGTTTTGCATTTTGCATTTAGGTTGATAATCCATTTTGAGTTCATTTTTGTGAGAGGCATAAATTCTGTGTGTAGATTAATTTTTTGGCATGTGGATGTCCATCCCATTGTCCCAGCATATTTGTTTAAAAGACTATCCTTTCTCCAATGAATTGCCTTTACTTTGTCAAAAAAGCAAATATAATCGATTGCTTATATTCGTGTGGATGTTCTCTATTCTGCTCCACTGGTTGATTTGTCTGTCATCAATACCTGTAGCAGAAGTTTTAAAGTTTGACAATGTCCAATCTAGTAAAATTTTACCTGACTTATTTGCATTTTTCTGTGTCCTCTAAAGAAATCACTGGTTAATTCAAGGTCAAAAATATTTTCTCCTATGTTTTCTTCTAGAAGTTTATAACTTTATAGTTTTTATGTTTAATGAAAAGACAAAAGGATCATAACAACTGGTATAATTAGTATCCTCAGAATTTGAGAGACAATTACATCAATCTAGCAAGAACAGACTGCTAAGAGAACAAAGCAATCAGATACCAAATATGATTGTTAAAAATCAAAAGTTCAACAGAAGCTCGACGGAACAGAAGTACAGCAATATAATATTATAATAGTCCTCTGGTAGCGTAGTGGTTACGAATCGGGCTGTGAACCACAGGTCAGCAGTTTGAAACTACCAG
>NW_006408560.1:3257809-3258484 GCF_000296735.1 Chrysochloris asiatica
TTTTTTTTTTTCAAGTTGGAAAACAGTTTACTGATTATTCACCCAAATCCATAGACCGAGTTTGAGTTCACAACTTCTTAAGGAAGGTAGTACTATTAATATCTACATTTCACAAACGGCAAAACCTAGGTATGGAAATGTTAAATAGATTTCTCAGACACTACATTTAATAAACAGTAAGGATTTAATGAAGCAATGGCAAACTACACAATGAATTAGTGTGATGAGAGACCAAGACAAAAGATTGACAGCTTCAATTACAAGACTGGAACATGATGTATAGAAAAAGGTCTAGGAACTAGATGAATACTTACTTATAGGAGTTCTAGAAGGAAGGAATGGTAACAACAAAAGAGCATGGGCAATTGGAGAAATAACATAAGAGACATAAGAAAATATCCTTGGCAATGGATCTATTAAAAACTTACATGAAATGAAACAAAATATGATTTCTTGAATGTAAAACTGATGATCTGCCCTGTAAACTTTCACTCAATTCACAATAAAAGCTTTAAAAAAAACCTTATAGGAAAACTGAAAGCATACACACCTGGGCACATTCTTACAACAATTCAGAGTATTCAGTAAATGTTGTTGTTGTTGTTGTTAAGTGCCGTTGAGTCGGTTCCGACCCATAGTGACCCTGTCAGGGTTTCCAAGGGTGTAAATCTTTAC
>NW_006408560.1:3258584-3271670 GCF_000296735.1 Chrysochloris asiatica
AGGTTCGCAGCCCGATTCGTAACCACTACGCTACCAGAGCTCCTTCAGTAAATAAGTAAATAAAATGAAGCGCTTTCTTACTCAGGTAGAATAAAATCTGAGTCCAAAAACATGGAACCCAGAAGAATAAAGAGCAATGAGTAAGATCCTATTGCATTGCAGATTTAACTGAGAATAATTATTGATATAATTGTGAATTTGATTACCATTTCTTAGAAGAGATTCATAAAATATAAGCATCAAGAAGTATAAGTATGTTATTAAAAAAATCTTACAAAAGTTCCAGATAATGTCAAAACAAACTGGAAGATGGTGGGGCTGGGAAAACAAAGAAATTATTGTGTGGAAAAGTTGTGCTATTCCAGGACTGTTTTAATAAACAGACCCAACCACAGTCCAAAACAATAGAGAAACCTAACTTGAACTCGCAAAATTTTAGCTTACAAGGATCCACTGTTCTTTTCAGCACGTGTCAATAACTGAGAAATTACCAATGAGTGCATTTTATTGTTACTGTTTATTTATATATTACTGCTTTCATGGCTAAACTCTAAGAGTTGAGAGGGCAGGAGCCCTTTGCATATGGCTTTAGTTACATTCAATGAGTAGATCTGAACTCACAGCATCCTCATGTGACGTGATCTTCA
The DNA here is from genome assembly GCF_000296735.1 of Chrysochloris asiatica. NCBI lineage: Eukaryota > Metazoa > Chordata > Mammalia > Afrosoricida > Chrysochloridae > Chrysochloris > Chrysochloris asiatica. The sequence continues at coordinate 3,259,232 of NW_006408560.1, forward strand.
TGTGACGCCCATGGGTTTTCTAGGCTTTAATCTTTACAGATTAAACTGTCTGGAGGAAACAGTTGCTGGAGAAGGATGTCATGCTGGGTAAGGTGGAGGGTCAGAGAAAAAGAGGAAGACCCCTAACGAGATGGATTGGCCAGGTGGCATCATTGATGGCATCAAGTGTGGCAGTGGTAGTGAGGTTGGCCCAGGATGGGACATTGTTTCGTTCTGCTGTGCATGGGGTCACTGTGAGTGGGTTCCGACTCGATGGCACCTGACAACAACAACAACAATCTTTACAGGAAGGAGCCCTGTTGTCAAACTGGCTAGGCGCTTGGCTGAGAACTCAAAAAAAAAAAAAACCCTCAGCTCCCTGATGAAGACTTATGAAGACTGCTGTTGTTAAGTACCATCAAGGCGGTTCTGACTCATAGCAACCCTGTATATGGTTTTTGAGGAGTGATTAGTGGATTTAAACCCCTGACCATGCAGTTCAAACTAACCTTTCAGTCCAGTGCTTATCCCACAGGGCCACACCAGGACTACAGTTTACTTCTACTCTGTCCTTTTGGGTTGCTGAGTCAGACTTGGATAGAGAGTTGAAAATAACAAATCTTTGAGAGAGTAGATAGGTCTCTCTCCCTTATTCTGTGTCCTTGGATGGGTTTCAGGCTAGATCTTTGCTTTTGCATCAGAACACTAAGCTGTTGTTGTTGTTAGATGCCATTGAGTCGGTTTCGATTCATAGAGACCTTATACACAACAGAACAAAACACTGCCTGGTCTTGTGCCATCATCATAGTCGTTGTTAAGCTTGAGTGCATTGCTGTTGCCACCATGTCATTAATCCATCTCATTGAGGGTCTTCCTCTTTTTCACTGACCCTTCACTTTATCTAGCATTATGTCCTTCTCCAGGGGCTGGTCCCTCCTGATAATATGTACAAAGTTTCAGCAACTAAGTCTGGCCATCCTGACTTCTAAGGAGCATTCTCATTCTTCTTCCAACACAGATTTATTTGTTCTTTTGGCAGTCCATGGTACTTTAAATATTCTTCTTCAACACCATAACTCAAATGCATCAATTCTTCTATAGTCTTCCTTATTCACTGTCCAACTTCCACATGCATATGAAGCACATGGCTTGGGTTAGATGCACCTTAGTCCTCAAACTTACACATCTTTGCTCTTGAAGACTTTAAAGGGGTTTGTACAGATTTGCCTAATGCAATACGTTGTTTGATTTCTTGACTGCAGCTTCCGTGAGTGTTGATGGTTGATCTGGGCAAAATGAAGTTTTTGACAGCTTTAATCTTTTCTCCATTTATCATGATGCTGTTTGTTGGTCCAGTGTTATGGATTTTTTTTTTTTTTTACAGTGAGGGGAAACTGATACTGAAGACTCTGGTCTTTGATGTTCACCAATAAATATTTTAAATCCTCTTCACTTTTAGCAAGTAAGATTGTGTCATCTGCTTATCACAGGCTGTTAATGAGTCTTCCTCCAATCCGAATGCCACATTCTTCTTCATATAGTCCAGCTTCTCAGACTATTTGCTCAGCATACATACATAGTATAGTGAAAGAATACAACTCTGGTGCACACCTTTCCTAATTTTAATCCATTCAGTGTCCCCTAGTTCTGTTCAAATGACTGCCTCTTGGTCTATGTCCAGGTTACCCATGAGAACAATTAAGTGTTACGGAATACTCATTCTCCACAATGTTGTCCCTAGCTTGTCATGATGCGCATAGTTGAAAGCCTTTGCAATAGTCAATAAAGCACAGGTAAACATCTTTCTGGTATTCACTGCTTTCAACCACGATCCATCTAACGTCAGCAATGATATACCTCGTTCCACATCCTCTTTTGAATCCAGCTTGAACCTCTGGCAGTTCAATGTACTGTTGAAGCCGTTTAAAAATTATCTTTAGCAAAATTTTATTTGCATGTGATATTAATGGTATTGTCTGACGGCTTCTAAATACCACTGGGTCACCTCTCTTTGGAATGGGCACAAATATGGATCTCTGCCAACCAGTTAGCCAAGTAACTATCTTCCAAATTTCTTGGCATAGATGAGTGAGTGACTCAAGTCTGTAGAAAGATTTCAATTTGTATTTGATCAATTCCCAGAGTCTTGCTCTTTGTCAATGCCTTCAGGGCACCTTGGACTTCTTCCTTCAGTACTATTGCTCTTGATCATATGCTATCTCTTGAAATGGTTGAACATCGTCCATTTCTTTTTAGTACAGTGACTCTGTGTATTGTTTCTATCTTCTTTTGATGCTTTCTGCATCATGCAATATTTTGCCAATAGAATCCTTCAATATTTCAAATCAATGATTGAATTATTTTCTTCAGTTCTTTCAGCTTCAGAAATACTGAGAGTGTTCTTCCTTTTTGGTTTTCTAACTCCAGCTCTTTGCACATTTCATGATAATATTTGATGGTCTTCTCAAGCTGCCCTTTGAAACTTTCTGTTTAGCTTTTTAAACTCATTTCTTCCATTAACTTTTGCATCTCTACACTGAAGTGCGCATTTCGGAGTCTCTTCTGATATCCATTTTGGTCTTTTTCTTCTTTCTTGTCTTTCTTCCTGTATGATGTTCTTCCACAACTCTCCTGGTCTTAGCTCTTCGGGTCAAGGTCACAATTTGACCTTGAATTAAACCCTTAGATTATCATCTGTATCTACCTCTTAACACTGCCCGGCATTTACTAATTAAATGTACTATGAAAACAGCCTTACATATCACATTAGAACACAATCACTTGGACTGGCACTGTCATTAAATTGATATTCGTTGTTTTTGCGTTACAGTTTGACACCTATTTTAGGTGCCAAACAGGGTGCCAGGCCAGGGGTGACCAGATAGCCACAAGAAAATACAAGGATTAATCTACTTGCTCATGTAGAGACATCCTGCTCTGATCTGATCTGAGTAAGTTTTTCTCTAGAAACAGTCATAAATTTAGTCAGACAGACTGTCTTCCACTGACTGTTAAAAGTCCTAAAACTGTCTCATGTCCTCCTGCAGATTACAACATTTCCCAGAATGAGTCAATAAGTTCAACCACAAGGCCCCTCAAGAAGTGGAAGAATTTAGGAGCCAGAATTCTAGATAAATATCAACTTTGATTTAAAATAAAGTAACACCAAAGCATGTCAAGGATGCACAGAGTAAGCCCTAGAACAGATGTTTTTGGTCTTTGTAAATTCCACTGGTTTCTAATTCCCTTTTGCTTTACTTCTTTCCAGTTCTTTTGCTTCTTCTTCCTGAGTTCCTCTGCATCTTGCACTCTCTTTTCTCCTCACGGGGGGTGGGGGGGTGAGAGGGGAAGGCCTCCATGGCATACTGAAGAGGGAGAGCAGCTTTATCAAACTGAGCCCCTCAAAGTCTCCTCTAGCTTTCAGCCATTATTTATCACCTCAAAGATGAGGACATTAGCACTAAAAAGGCTTGTGCCTTAACATATGAAGAAATAGAGTGGCAAATAGCTAAATCACCACCATGAACCACCAGAGTTTCTGGAAAATCGTGATCTCTATGTCCACAGAAAGGAGCTCTGGTAGCGTAGTGGTTACGAATTGGACTGCGAACCACAAGGTCAGCAGTTCCAAACTACCAGCTGTTCTGCGGGATGAGGCTTTCTGCTCCCGTAAAGATTTAAAAAGATGAGGCTTTCTGCTCCCGTAAAGATTTACAGCCTGCAGGGTCACTATGAGTTCGGAAGCGACTCCATGGCACATAACAACAACAACAACAACGTCCACAGAAAAGTATCTGGAGTTGCAGCTTGTATTTGGCCATAAGACGTTTGTGTTTAGGAATCACAACCAGACCCACATCATTTGTGAAGGACTTCTTATGGTAGATTTTATGGACTCAAAATTTTCGATGAATCTACAGAAACATCTAGAAACTTTTGAAATCTGGACTGATAGTGATAACATAAATACAACAACAAACGACTATAAAATGCTCTGTATTCTTTTTCTAAGTATAGAAGAGATAGATGTCCAATATCCTCAAATTCAAACAGATTGGTCACACTTGTTTGGAAAAGATTCTTTTGGTAATGCACATGGGTGGAGCTGGTTCCAAGGTGTTTGTCATAAATATCATGGTGTGTCCACTAGAACTCTTAGAACAGGAAACGTGATTTCTTCTGCTTTTGTGTTTACATATGGGCTGGGACATGGTGTGGGAATGACTCACAGCTCTGACAGTGCAGGAGAGGCAGGTTTAGCTGTATCATGGTCCTAGGCATGATGGCTTCAGTAACTGTCGTTTTATCAATTATTTTAACTTCATAAATAAAATGGTGGTTTGTCTAAACGATATACCAGAGATGATTGCTTAAGTCATCATTGAAAGACTGTGAAGGCAAAGTCTAGATGAAGGGAAGGAAATGTGCCTGTGGCTCAAAAGAGGACTGTATTAGAAATAGATGTTGCCACCCAAATTGTGAATTGAAACCTGGGGCCAGATATAGCATTGGTCTATTCTGCCATCACTGTCAATTTTGTCCATCCAGATACATATGTAGGACAGAACTGAATGAATGTGACCTCATAGAGTACTGTGATGGGAATTCAAGTGTCTGCCCAAATGACTCTAAAAAGCCTTGCAGAGCTAGTTCCTTTTGTTACTCGAAGGGCTGCTATATTCGGTACCTGCAGTGCCAAAGTATATTTGGGGAAGGAGCTATGGATGTTCCACATCATAGCTACAATGTCATGAATTTACTGGGTGATCAATTTGGAAACTGTGGACTCCAGGGTATATGATAAGTAAGGTGTAAACCTGAAAATGCATCATGTGGAAGGGGCCAGTGTGTCAGTCAAGGCCATCCTGCAATGCCTGATCATACTACTGACTGTAATTGCCACTCATCCACAACAGGAAAATCTCCTGTACTGGGGCATCGAGTATCATGCCTTCTTTTGAGCCAGTGGACTACCAGATTTGGGCATGGTGAAGGATGGCGCTTCCTGTGGTGAGAACTTGGTATGTGTGAACAGAGAATGCACCCAAATCACAACCCTACATTTTGACAGTTTGCCTGAGAAGCACAATAACCGAGGGGGTTTGCAAGAGCAGAAAAAAGCTGCCACTGCATATTTGACTGGGCTCCTCCTTTCCGTAAGGAGGAAGGGTTTGGAGGGAGCCCTCATAGTGGACCTATGGCGAAAAGGAAAGAGAAGTTAGTCAAGAAAAGGCACCCGTTGCTCATCAGGTTCATTTGTCTCTTTTTCCCAATGATTATTGTGTTGTTCAGGACAATGATAGGATATTTTCTTAAACTTATATCAGTGAAAAAATTGAAAAAGACAGCCAAAGATAAAAGGGAAACCACATGATAGAGACATAAAAGAACAAAACACGCTATCCATACACATTCCATAGCATTGGATTCTTTATATATATATATTGTTGTTGTTATGTGCCTTGGAGTCGGTTCCAACTCATAGCAATCCTATACAGGGTTTCCGAGGCTGTAAATCTTTATGGGAGCAGAAAGCCTCATCTTTCTTCCGTGGAACAGCTGGTAGTTTTGAAATGCTGACCCTGCGGTTCGCAGCCCAATTCATAACCACTACACTACCCATTGGGTATTGCCTACCCCCCACTAAATATATAGCCTGAGCAAGAAATGCATGCACTAGTTAAGGTGCTGAGATTTTAGAGTGGTTGGTTGCTGTAGTATAACCAGGGCTAGCCTAGACAGTGTTCTGACTGACAGAGTGTTGTTGTTGTTGTTGTTAGGTGCCATCAGGTCAGTACCGACCCATAGTGACCTTATGCACAGCAGAACAAAACACTGCCCGATCCTGGACCAACCTCACTACTGTTGCCATGCTTGAGTCCATCAATGCTGCCACCATGCTTACTTGGCAGTGGACTCTTTTCCATATGTACCTATGTTCTTATTTAGCAAAAGCTAAAATTGTGGTTGGGGAAATTTCTGGGTCCTTGTCCCTAACATCATCTAAAGGCATTTCAATTCCAATACTTGGGCTGTGCTAAAAGCCTTCTCCATCTCTCCCTAAACGTGTTCCTTCTCCAGGGTTGCCTACTAAGAAATGGCTTTTCAATGCAAGCTCTAGTTGAAAACTTTGAAAATGTCCTTGACTCTTTCTTCTCATTTAGTCTTCATGTCTAATCCATCAAACATTCCTAGACTTTTACTTTATAATGATCTCTAAAAGAATTCTGTTCATGATAATATGTGTATTCTACAAAGCAACAGAATTTTTATCTACAGCTCTACTTACTTCTTTCTAAGCCCTGGTCAGAAGCCCCTTTAACATCCATAATTCTACAAACAATCTCCTGAAGGCAGTTTACACTTTTCCTATCAAGTATCTCAAGGTTCTTTCAATCTGTATCCATAATTCAATTCCAAATCTACCTCCATATTTTTAGGCATTTATTATAGCAGCAACTCCATTTCCTCATACCAAAATCTATATGAGTTTCCTAAATTCTGCTGTGGTGCTGTAGGATAAGCACTGGACCACAAGGTCAGTTTGAACCACAAGGTCGGAGGTTCAAACTCACCAGTTGCTCCTTAGAAACCCTATATTGGGTCACTATGAGTTGGGACCAATTTAATGGCACTTAACAACAATGACAAAAGGCTGCCATAACAAAGTCCTATGAAATGGGTGGCTTATATGGACAGAAATACATTGTCTCACAATCCTGGAGACTAGGAAACCCATGTCCTCTTTGATATCTCCAGAGAAAGATTATTTGTCTCTCTCAGATGCAGTCAGCTACAGGTGATCCTTGACTTGCAGCAACAGCTCCCTGTCTCAACCTTCACATGACTGATTTTTATGTCTTTCTCTGTGTTGTTTTTCTTTTTCTTTCTTAAGAAAAAATCACATCAGCTTAGGCTGTAACTGATAGCATTTCAAAGGCCCTATTTCTAAACAAGGTCACATTAAAAGTTACTGGGGATTAGGATTCCAGCCTACCTTTTGGAGAACACAAATCTACGATACAAAACGAAGGGTCCAGTGAATACTTACCAAAATACATTGAGTTGTTTCCAAAACAAGGGTATTTATCTGCCAATCAAAACTTGAAGGAAAACTAAGTAAAAAATATTGGGAAAAGAATGAAACCCATTAGTACAAGTGATAAATTTGTTCCATAAATGATCCTGTATTTTTGAGTAACTGAAGAGTACCTGATTACTTTTTTGGTTTTGTGACTCATATTCTTTGCTTAGATTTTTTTGTCTCTAGTGCTATTTAAGGTTTTTGTTTTTTTTTTCCTTTCAGATTGAGTTTTAAACTGTTTCATATAGTGTGACTTAAAAACACAATAATCACTGAGATGATTAAGAAAATAAGGCGTAATAGCATAATAGACACAATCTGAACTGACGAAGGCACCTCCTGACGTAGCGGTCTTGGAGACCCGCTATCAATGCTTCCTCCATACCCTTCCTCCTCACAGTATGGAGGGGCCCAGCCATATATGCAGTGGCAGTGTTTCCTATTGTTGCAAATGCCTCGGTTATTACACTTCTCGGGTAAACAGTCGTACTGCAGATCAGAGAAAGGAACACAACTTCTGTTAAGACACATCTTATTCTTTCCACAGGGGGTGCCATCATTTATCACACCTGAGTCAGGGATTCCCATGGGTCTCATGCCGAGATGGTAGCCTGTGCCCCAGCACAGGAGATTTTCATTCTTCAGATGAGTGTTAATTATTAAACTATGGTCTGGCATATCAGGGACAGTTTTGACATTTATACATTGTAGCCTGCCACATAGTACATGTTCTTTCCTACACTTTTGATAGGAATGAGTTCCTGTGATACCACAATTGCCATATTGATCCCCCATTAAATTCACAGCATCATAGCACCGAGTAGGAGCATTCCTGGCATCAGGTCCAAAAAGTCTTTGGCATTGCATAAACCTAGATTGACAGCCCTTCCTAAAACAATGGGCTTTGTATCTGCAAGGGGTTCCATCCTGCTTGTACATGTCAACGGGGCAATGACTTGAGGTTCCACTGCAGTATTCTTCAAGATCACATTCATTTTCTTGCTGCCTACATACATATCCAGATGAGCGAAATTGACAGTCATGACAGCAAAGACCAATGCTACAGTTGGCACCATGTTTGAATCTACAATTTGGTTGACAACATTTGTCTTTAAGACAGTCTGATCTTGAACCACAATCACATTCTTCACCCTCTTCCACAATTTTGTTTCCACATCTCTCCAACATATAAGCTATTCCTGGTACATTATTTAGACAAGATGCTCCTGAATATACAAACTGCAAATAATAGATAAAACTACAATTACTCCACCCAGAACGTCCAGTGCCCATGATGCAACTATGCTTACCCTTACATTGACAGTATTCTTCATCATGTTTCATTCCCAAACCATGACCAAGTTCATGAGTAGACCACGTGCCAGGTCCAAGGATATCTAGATTTGGGAAAATACTCGTAGATCCACCATACAATTTAGTACACATTAACCCAACAAAAGTCCATCCAAGAGCATCGGGAAACTGTCTCTTAACATATAAATGTGACCAATCTGATAGAATCCGAGCATTTAAGATGTCTCTTCTATATAATAAAAATTGGCTTAGAACTTCAGTTAACTTGCTTACTTCGATGTTTATTTTGTCTTTGTCTGTCCATATTTCCAGAGCTTTTAAGTGTATCCTTATACTGATTTCCTGAAAGTAGGTGTCCATAATTCCGGTAAGAATAAAGGCGTCGCTTACAGCTTGAGTTAGATTGGAATTTACAAACACATATCTACCATGATCAAACAACATGACCAATTCCATATACTTTTGGTGCATGTAGGATCCAGAAAAGTCCCTGATTCTAGTCATATCCTCGCGCTGGGCCATCTGCAGTTCTAGCCGGTCATTAGTTAAACCACAGGTCCAATTGCTAAAGTGATCCTTATTCAGGAAATATATAACATGTTCAAACTTGGAAGAATCCTTGAGGGGTTCGATTTGGTAAATTTCCTCATTAATTTTCAGTATGCCTCGGAGGCCCCCTGTGCACGTACTCAACGTAGCTTCCGATTCCTCAGACTCTTCCACTGAGCCCAAGTAATTGCAGACATTCGGTATGTAAGGGTGGTCCTCCACAACATCCCCTTGATCCGTGAAGGAGAAAACCCGCAGATGTCGGGGCAACAGAAACCTCTTGGGCCACAGGTGGAGGACATGCTTCTTGCCTTTTACCTTCAGGAGGTAGGCCTCGTGCCTGGCCACACCCTGCTCTTCAGCCCGGAAGCTTAGTTTCTTGGGGATGGTGATTTCGTATGAGTCAAACCCCCAGTCAGGGTGCAAAATTAAGTCCTCGCCTCGAGATTCAACCAGGAGCATCGCCAGGACTAGCCCCAGGAGTCGGCAGCCTGGGCAGAGGGAGGTCCTCCCTGATGCCATGGCCCAGCTCTGTGCCTAGTAGATCCTCCAGCCGCTGGCCTTTGCGAGGCTGACTGCCGGAGACAGCCGCTAGGGGCGCCAGAGCACAGCGTGCCGTGCTCTGCGCAGAGCTGGGGATCCGGCTTCGGGGTCTTGGGCTAGTTGACTTCCCAGCACTAGGCGATTCAGGACTTTGTTTCCTGGGCGGTTCCGTTGGGCGCACGTGAACGAAGCGAGGGAAAAGTGCGCGAGAATAAAAGAGGTAAGTGGAGTTACTGGCACGTGGGATCGAGAAGGGCCTAAAGCAGCATCAGAAATAGAGAAGAAATAGGAGAAAGAAAAATGAACTTGTTAATCCCTTCCATTTAGAGTCTGGCGGGTTTGCAGGCCACTGTGCCCACCTCACCTGCACACCTTTCCAACTTTCCTCTAGGTCGCTTGTGGCAAAGGGGAGTGGCACCTAGACAGGCAGGAGTAGAGAGGGAGCCTGCAACTGGTGGTGTAGACGATGCAGAGCCCTGAGCCCTCCCACCCTGAGGCTGCTCTGGCTCCAGCTGTGCGCCCAGGAAAGAGACCCTTCTTCCTGCTGTTTGTCCTTGGGGTGCTGTGGTGGGAATTTCAGGAAGAGAAAAGTAGCCAAGATGAGAACAAAGCCCTGAAGCTACCAGAGAAAGACAAATAGTTGGTTATGTTTGTAGTGTGGAGTAGCCAGAGAGGGAAGAAGACCCAGCTCAGACCACGGAGGGGCTTATGGTGCATAAAACTGATAAATCACAAGGCCATGAATATGTCTGAGGGGATTCTGTTTCTGGAAAATTCATTCTGGCTGTTTTACAGGGAGAGATTACAAAGGGACTCGATTTGAATCATGGAGACTAGGTAAGAGCAATTGTTAACAATCCAGACAAGGGATGTTGTCCTGAAATAATAACATTGGGACTCAAGATATTTATGGAAGGCTGACTGTGTGTCAGGCACATTCTAATTTCTTTACAAAATTGAAACTGTACTTTGGTTGTACACACTTAGGTAGTTGAACCCAGAGCCTGGATTGATAAAACAGTCCACTCTGTTGTCTCTCTGGGGAAGGACAGAAGCAGATAGCTACAAAAATTATGGCAGAATGTAGATTCTGCTGGGCTTAATGATTCAGTGAATTCTACTAATATGAGAGAAGCAAGAATAAAAAATAATGCTCAAGTTTCTGATTTAGGCAGCTGTACGTATTGTTTCTGCACTCAGATAGAGAGAACATCAGAATAAATAGATTTAGGTGAGAGGAAGAAGTAAGACTAGCTTGATTGGGAAAATGTAGATTTGAAGGTGCCAGTGGAGAACTGAAGAAGAGTCATTGGGTGGTGCCATCTGGACTACTGATATACTGGGTTAGGCTGATTCAGAGTCACTAGCACAATGATACTAACTTAAGCCATGAACAAGATGACAATATCTTAAGGGACATGTGTGGACTGATCAGAGAGAAACAAGATTGACCTCTTAAAGATTACCAGGGTTTAGGGTCAAGTTAAGAAAAGAAGTTTGTAGCAACCTGGAAACAACAGGCATATGTATAAGAAGAATGTTGTTGTTGTTATGTGCCGTGGAGTTGGTTCCGACTCATAGCGACCCTGTACAGGGTTTCCGAGGGTGTAAATCTTTACGGGAGCAGAAAGCCTCATCTTTCTCCCGCGAAACAGCTGGTAGTTTCAAACTGCTGACCTTGAGGTTTGCAGCCCGATTCGTAACCACTATAGCAGGTGTCAGATGGGTCCTGACTAAAAGCAGGGAAAACCATAAAGATGTTTACATATATTTTATTGACTATGCCAAGGCATTTTCCTGTGTGAGTCATAAGAAATTATGAATAACATTGCAAGAAGTGAAATGAATTCTACAATATTTCATTTTGCTCATCCAGAACAGAAGGTAGACCAAGAGGCAGTCATTGAAACAGAACAAGGTGTTGCTAAATAGTTTAAAATCAGCAAAGGTGTGTGTCAAGGTTGGATCCTTTTCATTATGTTTATTTAGTCTGTATGCTGGTCAAATAACCTGGAAGCGGAACTATATAAAGAACACAGCATCTCAACTGAAGATTGACTCATTAACATCCTGCAGTATACACATGACACAACCTTGCTTTCTGAAAGTGAAGAGCACTTGAAGCACTTATTGGTGCAGATCAAAGACTACAGCCTTCAGTATGGATTGCACCTCAATGTAAAGAAAACAGAAATCCTCACAACTACATAAATAAGCAGCATCATGATTGTTGTGGATTGAATTATGTCCACCCCCCCAAAAAAAAAAATCTGTGTTGTAAATCCTAACCTCGATGCCTATAGTTACAATCTCATTTGGGAATGGGTTGTCTTTGCTTTGTTAATAAGGCAAAATGAATGTTGGCTGTATCTTAAATCAATCTGTTTTGAGCTCTGTTGTTGTTATTAAGAGTTGTTTGTTGAGTCAGTTCTGACTCATAGAAATCCTGTGTGGGGTTTTCGAGGAGTGGCTGGTGAGTTTGAACCAACAACCTTGTGGTTTCAATCAAACTTGCAGTCCAGCAGCCCTACACCATGACTCCCTATTGAGCTATAAAAGAGGTTTAAATAAATAAGTGAGGTAGAGATGGGGAGAAATACCAAACCCCATGAAGACCAACAAGAAGAAACAGAAGCTCACAGAGACAAAGGCTTCACTCCAGAACTGATAGAGAAAACATTCCCTTAGAGTGCCATCAAGTCAGTTTTGACTCATAGGGACTCTGTATAGTGTTTCTGAGGACTGACTGCTGAGCTTGGACCCCCAACCTTACAGTTAGCAGCCCAGTGCTTGTCCTAGAGTGGCACACCAGACTACAACTCTAAAGCTGTTGTTAAGTGCTGTGGATGTTGTTGTTCTTAAGTGCCATCAAGTTGATTCCGACCCATAGAGATCCAGTATAGCATTTCCGAAGAGCAGTTGGTGAGCTTGAACCACCGACCTTGCAGTTCAAACGACTTTGCAATCTGG
>NW_006408560.1:3273320-3295441 GCF_000296735.1 Chrysochloris asiatica
TTCAAAATGACTTTGCAGTCCAGCACATTTATCCACAGTGCCACACCAGGACTCTTAGGCAGCACTATATACTTAAGACAATGATAAGCAAAGACAATACTGAAGCTTGAAGGATTTCCTTGTACTTGGTGCTATAAATCAATGTCCACGGAAGCAGTAGTTAAGAAATCCAATGAAGTATTATTGTTGTTTTTAGATGCCATTGAGTTGATGCTTATCCATTGTGACCCTATGCACAATAGACCAAAACATTGCCTGGTCCTGCACCAATTGCACAATCATTGTTACGCTTGAGTCCATTTCTGCTGCCACTGTGCCCATCCATCTTGTTGGGGGACTCCCTCTTTTTCACTGACCCTCCCCTTTACCAAGCATGATGTCCTCCTTCTCCAGGTCCTTCTTCTTCCTGATAATACGTCTGAAGTATAAGTATGTCCTTCTTCTTCCTGATAATACGTCTGAAGTATAAGAGACAAAGTCTGGTCATCTTGGCGCTAAGGAACATTATGGCTGTACTTCTTCTAACACATCTTATTTGTTCTTCTGGAAGTCCTTGGTACTTTTAATTTACTTTTTCAACATCATAACTCAAATACATCAATTCTTCTATGGTGTAGCATTGGGAAAATCTATTGCAAAAGATGTCCTTAAAGTGTTTGAAAGAGAAAATGTCTCTTTGAGGACTAAGGTGTGCCTGATCCAAGCCATGATATTTTTAATTGCCTCATCTGCATGAGAAAGTTGGGCAATTAATAAGAAAGGCTGAAGAAGAATTGGTGTGTTTGAATTATGGTATTGGTGAAGAATATTGAATATATATCATGGGCTGCCAGAATAATGAACAAATCTGTCTTGGAAGAAGTATAACTAAAATACTGCTTACAAGCAAGAGTGGTGAGACTTTGCCTTAGATACTTTGGACGTGTTAGCAGGAGAGACCGGGAGAGAGGCATCATACTTGGTAATGTAGAGGAGCAGTGAACAGAGGATGCGCACAGCAGCTGCAACAATAGACTTAAAAATAGCTCTGGCTCTGAGGATGGTGCAGGATGTGTAGTGTTGTGTTCTGCTATACATAGTGTCACTGTGAGTGGGAACTGACTTGATGGTACCTCACAACAACAATGTACCTAACAACAGCCTAAGGAAAAGATCTGTGTTAGAAGAAGAGAGTGCTCATTGGAAGCCAGGATAGCCAGACTTCATCTTTCATACTTTGGACATATTGTCAGGAGGGACCAGTCACTGGAGAAGGATATCATGTAAGGTAAGGTGGAGGGTCAGAGAAAAAGAGGAAGAGCCCCTAACAAGATGGATTGGCACAGTGGCAGCATCAGTGGGCTCAAGCGTAGCAATGATTGTGAGGTTGGCTCAGGACTGGGCAGTGGTTCGTTCTGTTGTGTATAGAGTTGCTATGAGTCGGTACCGACTTGTTGGCACCTAACAGTAACAGCAACAAGAGGTGGTTGGTTGCAGATGTTTCTGATGAAAGATGTAGTGATTATCAGGTTAAATGCTGAACAGAGTTTAAGAAAACATTAAATTTATCAAAAAGAGGATCACAGGAACTTTAATGTGAACTGTTTCACTGTACTGCTGATGGGTAAAGCCAAATACCTGGAGATAAGGGTCTAAACAGGCAGTTAGAAAGAGCAGATCACAGTCTACACCACATCTTTAAGAAACTGCATGTGAAGGAGAGAGAGGAGGCAGAGAAGTAGCTGGCAGGTGCTCTGTGTGGAATGAGGGGTTGGTAGATGAAAGGGTGCCATCGTTTCCGTGTGGTGGCAGCAAGTCCCTGCAGAGAGCAGCCCAGCATCCAGGAGAAGATGGGTGATTGCTGCAGTGAGAGCCCAGTCTCAGGAGACAAGCTGGGTGGGAGGCAAGAGGAGCTGCAAGAGCAGAGAGGAGGAAGTCAGAGCAAGGCATCACAAGGCTTCTGTTTTCTCTGTGACGTCAACGCCGGAAGTGAATGGAACAGTGGAAGTGCAGGGTGATGAAGAGGAGCACTCAGGACAGCTCTGAGTAGGGAAAAATTAAAGTTCCCAAAGTGTGCTGAGATTTCATTCAGGTTGGAAACCTGAGTTTACAGTTTCACCCATCTGTAAATCTGATGGATTTTCTCAAGCAACACCTGGCAGCCTTAACGGAGGAGACCAGCTGGAACTAATTTATCATTGTATTCATGTCTTTTATCATTTTCCTACAGGCTGTTGGAGAATTTCATGAACAAAGACACTAATTCATCAACTGCTGTTTTGACAGTATTTTGCATGCTCAATGCTGCAGCAACAGAGTCCTGTGCTATGTCAGCATTTCTTTTTACTTATTGAAATTATGCATGTAGATTACAGAAAGCACAAAAGCCCTGAATTATATAGATAGCAAATGAAAGACTCCTTTTTTGTCTAACTCTGCATAATTCTCAAGCATCCTCCTTTCCCTTCCCTCTCGCAGTGAAGAGTAATTTTTCATTGACCTTTAGATATGTCTTTTAAAATACAGAAATTATTTTGTATCTAAAATACCTACATGCAAACAATGCATTGCATTAGGCAAATGTACTACAGAATACATCTTTAAAGTCTGAAGAGTAAAATATCAGTTTGAGGACTAGTATATACCTGACCCAAGCCATAGTATTTTCAATTGCTTCATATGCATGTAAATATTAGATCATGGAAGAATCCATGCATTTGAATTAAGGTGTTGGAAAAGAATATTCAAAGTGCCATGAACTGCCAGAACAAACAAATGTGTGTTGGAAAAAGTACAGTCAGAATGCTCCTTAGGAGCCAAGATGGCAAGACTTTGTCTCTCATACTTCGGATATATTATCAGGAGAGACCAGGCCCTGTAGGACTTCATGCTTAGTTAAGTGGAGGGTGAGCAAACAGAAGGAAGACCATACCAAAGACATGGATTGGTACAGTGGCAGCAGCAAGGGCCTGAAGGGTAACAATTGTGAGGATGGCGCAGGCTGGGCAATGTGTTTCTGCTGTGCATAGGGTCTCTATGAGTTGGGAGTGACTCTGCCGTACCTAACAACAACACATACTCTTTACATTATTTTTCATTAGCATTTTCTGGTAGGACATTTTAGATAGATTGAGATCATCATTTTTAATATATGCAGAGTATTCTATGGAGTCCTGGTGTGGCACTGTCAGATAAGCACTAGACCATCAGGTTGGTTTGAACTGCAAAGTTGGTGGCTCAAACTCACCAACCACTTCTCGCAAAACCTATACAGGGTCACTATAAGTCAGAACCCAGTCAACAGCACTTAGCAACAACAATTCTGTAATTTACAGTGAGATGGACTGACAAAGTGGCAGCATCAGTGGGCACGAGCATGGCAACATTGTGAGGTTGGCCCAGGATTGGGCAGTGTTTCATTCTGTTGTGCATAGGGTCACAGAATTGGTACCGACTTGATGGTACCTAACAACAATTTTAACATATATGGAGTCATGGTATGGCAATGTGGCTTAATATGCTGGACTACAAGGCCAGTTTGAACTGCAAAGTCAGTGGTTCAAACTCACCAACTGCTCCTTGGAAACCCTATTCAGGGTCGCTATGGGTCAGAACTGACTCCATGGCACACCACCACCACCCAAACCAGGATTGTGGCTTGATTTGAACGCAAGTTCTGTGTTGAGAGGCTAGTAGGGCTGAAAGAAAAGGGAGCTACAAGACCATGTATACAATATTAGGATTATAGTTCTATGGTCGGCAGTTCAAAACCACGAGCTGTTTCTTGGAAACCCTACGTAGGATCGCTATGAGTTGGAACCAACTAGACAACAGCATTTAACAACAACAACAACAAGGCTATAATAGGACAATTTTCTTACTCCTGAAAAGTGCTTGGCAACCCAATTCACAGTTGGGTGGCAGACAGATATTCTTACCTGAGGACAGACATCTTAGTAAGGAAGGTAGGTTTTTTAAGGTTGTTGTTGTTGTTAAGTGTCGAGTTGGTTCGGACTCATAGTGACCCTGTATGAGATTTCTGAGGAGCAGCTGGTAGGTTGATCTACCAACCTTGCAGTTAGCAGTCCAGTGCTTATCCCACAGCATCGCCCTGTATTCCATATCTTATTATCACATTTCCCTAACTGTGGAAAATTCAACTGCATGCATATTTGTAAGTTACTTTGCATGGGCTTTCCTGTGATGTTTGTGATGTGTTGATACCTTGAGCCCTGGTAACGTGGTGGGCTAGACATTGGTATGCGGACCTCAGGTCAGCAGTTCCCACCCATCAGCCTCCCCACAGGAGAAAGGTGAGGCTGTCTGCTCCCATAAAGATTTACACTCTCAGAAATTTACAGATGAAATCCACTCGATGACAGTGAGTTTGGTGCTTATTCTAGGCTTCTTGATGCATTTTCTTTGTTTCCTCCGATCTTCTCTGGCTTCCAAATTTATCACACGAACTCTTTCACTTGTCCACCCACAGGCTGTGTGTTCCATCTAGTGTTGTTGTTAAGTGCTGTCCTTGTTCAGGGTTTCTGAGGAGCTGCTGGTGGATTTGAACTGCCGATCTTGTGCCTAGCAGCCCAGTGCTTATCCTACAATGCATCACCAGGTCTCTTTGTGTTCCATCTCAAGTAGAAGGCTGCAGTGCCATTACTTTCTCATTGATGTCAGTTACTATCTTATCTTTTGTCAGTGTTGCTATGTGTATGTTTTCCCATGCATTGCAGTTGAGGATGGGTTTTGAGGAAATCAGGAGAATGGTGAAGTTGGGAATCTCAGGCCATTTCCGGGAGGTCCGTCCTCTGCTCCGATTGCTTGTGCTTTCCAAGGTTGTTGGACTCAGTTGGTGGACGCTATCCTATCACCTCTGCATTTAGACATTTCCTCTCCAGAGCTTCTGGCACACCTGGAACACTCTGGCAATCTCGTCTTTGAAGAGCTTCATCATTTGGGACCACAAATTACCTGGGAGTAACTAAGATGTCCATTCCCCTCTGCTATGGATACCACATCTCCTGCTTTGAAAGGCCCCATGATTTAAGACAATTTTCTGACTCCTGAAAAGTGCTTGGCAACCCAGTTCACAACTTCTAGAATGCACTGAGTCCAGGCTCCTCAGAGACACTGCTGTTGGTGCAAGGACATTAGGTCAGGGCTGTGTTTTTTAGTTTGTGACATTAGTCAGCACTGTCTTTGCTGCCTGAGGTCTTCCCTCCAGTCCTGACAAGACTGTTTGCCTAGTTTGGTCCAGGAACCCCTCCTACATTTCCTCCATATGCCATATGGATACAGTAGTACCCCGAACCTCATGCACTATGCAGATTGAGGGGATCCTGGTAAAGCTCAGCTAATGTTTTAAGTGCCACTGAGTCAATTCTGTCTCATAGTGACCCTATATAAGATTTCTGAGGAGTGGCTGGTAGATTTGAACCACCAACCTTTTGGTTAGCAGTCCGGTGCTTATCCTACAGTGCCACACCAGTACTATTATTTATTACTACATTTACTGTCTGGAAACAATCTTTTTTTTTCTTTAATTGTATAATACAAGATTCAGAAAGAGCATACAATTCAATTGTGTGGCTCAATGAATTGTTACAAATGAACAAAAGCCACTGCAAAACCAACACTTAGAACATTACTAACCCCTGGAAGTCTCCCACCTGCTCCTGTATGATCAGCACCCTATCAGCCATAGAAATGACCACGATTTGCTTCTTATGGGGTTCCATTTCTTACTTTATCATGTTCTGCTTATTATGCATTCTTGGTGGATCTGAGTTTAATTTATAATCACACAGATTATTTTCCCATGTGATTAATAGTCGTCACTGACTCATCTGCTTTCATTGCTAATAAATTACACCACAATTTGTTTATAAGGAGCCCTAGTGGCACAGTGGAGTCCTGGTGTGGCGCTGTAGGAAAAGTGCAGGACCACAGCTAAGTTTGAACCACAAGGTAGGCAGTTCAAACCCACTGGCCACTCCTGGGAAATCCTATATTGGGTTATTGAGTTAAAATTGATTCAATGGTACTTAACAACAGTGGCACAGAGGTTTAAGAGCTGGACTGGTAATTGAAAAGTCGGCAGTTCAGACTCACCAGTCACCCTGTTGAAAGATGTGTCAGTCTGCTTCCACATAGATTTACAGTCTTGGAAACCCTATGGGGTAGTTCAACTCTGTCTTGTAGGGTGATTAGGGGTCTGAATCCTCTATTGATGGTGAGCATTTTGATTGTTACCACGTTGGGGCTGTGTGCACTTTCTGGGTATGATCCTTCATGTATAGGTGTATTGGGGCACATGAACATCCATTTTTCTGTTACACAGAAGTGACATTCCTGTGCCCTGTGTTATGCCAGTACAAGTGTTTCTGAAGTAAAGGAAAAAAGTGAAAAGAAAAGAACCACCCAAATCAGAGTATGGAAGGAGGAACAAGAAACTGTAGAAAGAAACAGAGCTGGGAGATGAGAGACTGGAATGTTCCAGAGACACAGGCTGCCATTTGGGAGCCAGACAGTGGAATCACCATGGCATTCATTCAGCCCTCAGCTCTCCTCCTCCTCAAGCTCTGCTACCATACACCACCCCACCCCTGCTCTGTTGCTCCACCCCGCCCCCCAAACACACACAGTGGAGGCCAAACCAGAATTAGATTGTGCCAGTTTGAGAAGAAGACAAAGGAATATTTTACTCCAGCAGGAGAAGCCCAAATATTCCTCTGTGATCAGAACTCTTTGTGGGCAGATGGAAAGAGGGACTCCACTTGAGCAGCTAAGGCTCCACAGTCAACGCCTGAGGTGGGGCAGCGTGGGCCTTAAGTCAACCCCAGGGATGGTGTAACCAAAACTCAAGGGTCTCTGGTCACATACCACTAACATCTAACCAGCAATGAAATGGTGAATTCAGAGGGCACCCAGATTCTTTGCAAGTCAGGTTCAAAAGGGAAAGACCACAGTGCCCCCTCATACCCCTGAGAAGATAGCACACAAAGATCCAGGTACTTGGCAGGCCCGGAAAGGGCAGGTTCTCAGAAAGCCAACCCAAATGCTTCCTTTAGATCTAACTGAAGGGTCACAGTCAAAGAGTAACAGGGTCCCAGATGCATTGGCTGCCCAGCTTCATTGCCATCTCCACAGAGAGCTCTTCATCCCTGAGGTGATGTCTGCAAATCAAAGCTAGAATTCAGAGAGAACCACCTTTGCATCTTCAAGCAAAGTGAAAAACAGAAGAGACTTGCACTTGTGCAATCTTAACGAAGTCACCAACAGAGTATTTCTAGCATTCGCATTTGGGTTTTGTCTTGATTTGCTAGTCTAGGTTATGCCTTGAGGTAGAAACGTATTTCAACTTCATTAAATACTTTCAGTTAGCTCCACTAACAGTTGCCACTTGAGTTAGCAGTGTTATGATAGGCCCAGTACTGGGTCTCCTCCCTGAGATGTACACCTCATAATCCCTGGTCTCTCTAGTTTACCTAGCAAAGATGAATCTGCAGGTGTGACTAGACGAGACTTGCAGATGAGGAGATGATCCAGGATTATTTGGGACCAACGGAATCATTAAGAGCCTTTAATAATGAGGTAAAAATCAAGGGCACAGTGATGAGATGTCAGAACTACACCTGCTGTTCTGGTTTTAAAGATAGTGGAAGGAAGTCACAAACTGGAAAAGGCAAGAAAACAGATTCTCCCTAGGTCTTCCAGAATGGAAAGCTCCCCTGCCAACACCTTGATTTTGGTCCAGTGAGATGCACATTGGACTTCTAACCTACAGAACAATAATGTAAGACTATAAATACACATCCATCCCATCAAGATGGCAGTTTTGGCATTCCTAGACTCAACTCGTGTCCCTGCAACCATTTTTTGGTGAACAAAAAAAAGTCTAAAAGGGCAAGATCAGGGAGATGCAGGGTGGATGGGGGAAAGTTTTCCAATTACATTCTCATAGAACAGCCCTTGCTACCGTCAACAAATGAGCAGGTGCATTGTTATGATGGAAACATTTATTCCTCAGAGCAACTTTCCTGGCCTTTTTCTCACCAGTTCAATCTTCAATTGTCTTAAAACTTCTTCATAAGAAGCTCTCACGATCATTCCTGTGTCCTTTGAGAAAATCTATCAAAAATGTGTCGTTGGGATTCCAAAAAGTGGTCACCATCACATTCGGAGCTGATTTGAACTGACCTAGTTGATCCCCTTGGAAGCCATTGCTTTGATTAGACTTTGTCTTTGAAGGCACTCGAACTAGACTAAGACAAGTGTATTGCTGAGAAAACCTGTCTGCAGCCATCCACTGACCACAGAGACATATTTAAGCATATCCATGCATATATGAACTTGAGTCCTAGTATCAAAACTTCTTGACTTACCCTGGTATTATTAAGATCTCCCAGCCCTAGAAGTGTGGGAATGAAAGACAATTGCTGGAATGCTCGAACAACCAGAGGGCAAGAAGTCCTCAAATTTTGCTACATCATCTTGGGGGTGAAAAAAAAAAAATCTTAGTGGTCTATGTGACTATTCATCCATTCAGTTTTTTCTGCCAACAGTTCCTCTGTATTTGACAGCCAAAGGCACTAATGGAAACACTAACAACTGAATGAAAAGGCAGATACCGAGTTTTCTCAATCTCTCTATAAAGTAGGGCATGTGTATACCTCTGGCTCTAGGTGCATCTTTTTATTGGTGGTGGTGATTGTGGTTGATTTTATATCTATTGTTTCTGTTTGTTTGCTTGGTTAACTATTTCCAGGAAATAATTGTTGAGTGGTGGCAGTTATGTGCCTTGGAGTCGGTTCCGACTCAGCGACCTTGTATAAGGTTTCCGATGCTGTAAATCTTTACAGGAGCAGAAAGCCTCATCTTTCTCCCGCAGAACAGCTGGTAGTTTCAAACTGCTGACATCCCAGTTCATAACCACTACCCTACCAGAGCTCCTTTGTTTTAATTCTGAAAGGCAAAAGAACACAAGTAAGCACTTGTCCCAAGGCATATTTTAGGATCTTGATGTCATCATTTATAGAATGATCCCCATATCTGTCTATTTTTCATGAAAAGCTTTGGTTTGAATCACAAGGTCGGCAGTTCAGACTCACCAGATGCTCCTCAGAAACCTTGTATAGGACCACTATGAGTCGGAACTGACTCAAAGGCATTTAACAACAACAATAGAGGTTGTCTTTGATGCCATACAACAATGTTTTTTAGTTTGTGATTTACAGCCACCTGCATAAGAGTAACCTGGGGTGCTTATGTAAAATATGCAGATTTTAGAAGCTGAGTCAACAGATTTCTTGAGTTTGAAGCCCAGGACGTAGCTACTCCAGCCACCACATCTGTCTCCATAGTTGCCCTGGAATGCATTCTGACTCATGGAGATCCCATGTGCGTCAGTGTGGAACTATTCTTCATAGAGGGTTCAATGACTGATTCTTAAAGAAGTAGATCACCAGACCTTTGTCCTGAGGTACTACCCCGGGTGGATTCAAACCTCCAGCCTTCTGGTTAACAGCCAAACTCATTAACTGTTTGCACTGCTGAGGGGCTCCCCACAATGCACCAAACTTAAGACCTACCCCTTCCTTATTTTCAGTCTAGAAATTCTTACAAAATGACACAGAGGGAAATACTTGTTCTCCTAAACTTAGAAGTCAATCATTAGACTGTGAGATTCTTAGTGACAGTTTGTCTTTCCTATTCTTAACGCTCAGCTCAGAGATTGGCGTAGAAATGAGAAACAAAAGCCAGGTAGGGAAAACAAAACAATTTCTTTATACAGATTTGCTTTTAATAGTCATCAAAACACTGTTGTACTTCCTGTCACCGACCCTGTCCACCAGGTATGTTGACCTTCAGTGAATCGCTATAGCAACATATATAAATATCTATCGTACATTTATACACACGTCCACACATCCTACAAGCACTGTGAAGACACAAACTAGGCTGTAGTACGTCTGTGAGCCTCTCACCTGCCACTTACAATGAGCACAGGTTTGCTTTCTTCAAGACTATCAATGGGCTTGTTCTGGCCATCTGTCCCAGCTCCCCAGAGGGAAGCGGGATCACAGAAGGGGTCATCACATTTAAATTGTGGTCTGTGCATTCTCAAGATCATAAGGAAACGAAATCAGCAGTGCTGTGCTCAGCATGAGAGATGGCCTCTGGGAAGCAGCAGCTTTCCTGGTGTGGTCTCAGAGCACACGGGTGGTGTGATGCTGATAAAGTGCATCCTGACTGTGACCCAGAGCATGTCCAGGTCGGGGGTGGGGTGTGGGCGAGGCTCATGCAGCCTCTGTTAATCCTTGTCCATCAGCCCCCTGAGGAGCTCCGGGTTGGGACCCATGGCCCACTCAAAGGAAGCAGATGCTGTTTGTCCTGACTGGAGCATATGAAGAGGCGACAGACAGGTGCTGTAGCTCATTCCGAATGCCGCTGAGGCTACTTAGAAGCGGTGCCACAAGGTTCTGCATGCAAACTAGGTGTGTCTCACTTCATGCTGGGCCAGGTGGTCTTGGCTGATGATGTTCCTTAACTGTAAGGAAGGCTTCCTGCAGACTCTAGCCTCACCAAGACGCAGCTCTGACTCTTTCAGAGCCCTCTAGCAGGTCTGCAGGATTGCGGCCCTGGCCCTCCTCAGTAGATAGGCAACTGCAAGAAAGGGGGACAGGCCCATCCTTCCTGCTGTTTTAAGGACCTCTGGTGGCTTCGCTTCTTGCAAGGCTCCTGGAAGGCAAGGGTCACAAGACTGGAGTGCACTGCAGAGCCCGTAGGGATTTCACCTGGAGGCAGAGAAGAGAGTGACCACACTAAGAATCTCTGGTCAGGCCTCGCTGAGGGCTCCTGAGGCTCCTGAGGCTGGGGTGAGCCTATTAAGAGGAGGGTGCAGGGGATGGACTGCAGTCTGGAGGAGCAGCCGATGTCCCCAGGTTAGAGAACAGCCCCCGCCACACTGTCCACCGGTGATGACCCTGCTCAAAGTTGCTGCAGACTAGAGGGGCTGGCTCCCACCACTACCTCTTCAGGACCAATCCACTCTCAGTCCACTTCACTTGAAGCCTTTGTCAACCCCAGAAAAAAAGTTGTGACATGCACACATGAAACAAGCCTGTTGTGGGAAAGAGAGGACATTTTTCAAGGAAATGCCTCTGTTACGTTTATGTCCACTTTATTATGAGAGAGGGAGAGGCCAAGCCAGCAAAGCCTCAGAGAACATCTAAGTTTGGTTCCACCTTTTAAAGGCAGGGGCAGCGGACTCACAGAGGTAAAGGGGCCAGCCAAAGCCACACAGCCAGTTAGTAACCAGACAGGTGGGGACACAGGCCTCAGACCCTTTCCAGGGTCTCAGGAAAGCTTCCTAGCCAAGACTTGAGGCTGTTGGGTTACCTTTGTGGGGACAGCAATAAGGCTTTATGGAAGAAATCTTGTAAGTGTTCGTCTAAAGAGGCTCAGGAAAGAAAAGGAGCATCAGAGAAAAATAAAAGGGGATTAGCAGAAAGAAAGTAAAAAAGTAGTATTTTATCAGAGCCCCAACCCATTTTCACACTACAGAATTCAATATCCCACAGGTTACAATTCCAGGACATTTCAGGGAATATGCTCAATTGCAGATAGCAAAACTTTTTGCCTAAGTTAAAAGCTGTAGCTTCTGCTTTTGACACCATTTCTTACACCTTAAGTTTTTCTTCCAACTGTTTTCTGGGGGATGATTATGATATTTTTTAATGTACAGAACATCTAGCCTACATATAAAATATTTCCCTGTAATACTCAGTGTTTTATCAAATCCTTTTCTATCAATAAACCCCAAGGGTTCTCTTATCTGATGATTCTTACGGAAAAATAAATAACAAAATCAAATTGCTGGTGTCAACTCAGTAGCTCACAGTGAAATAAATTTACTAAGGGACACTTTGCTTTTACGTGTTCCTATAGTAACACGGGAGTCACCATAACACAACTCCTAGGCTGACTTCTCTCTGTCCTCTGACCTCAGCTAACAACTGAACTCTACTTCTCTCATCTCCTGACTGGCCTAATGAAGGGGAAATTGGAGCAGAAAGAAGGGAAGATGTTGCCCATGTTCGAGGGGACAGAAATGTCAGAGAAGGGGGTTGACCAAGGGGAAGATAACTTGTGATCCTAGAAGTGGCCAGCAATCCCCCGGAAGGTCAAAGCAGGCATAGAACCCCCTGCATCCTCTGGTGATTAATGGTGATGGTTTGGGTGGCTCTGACTGGTGCAGTAGTTACCTTACCTCCAAATTTGTCCTGGCCTTCTTCAAAACATCATGTGTCCTGGTCACTGAAACAACACAACAGTCCAACAGAGCAGAAATTATCAGCTGAGCCCACACTTGCTGTGACAGGTACTTCCTAAAGTGTCTCTTCCTGGCCACTGAGCTTGGGGCTCCCCTGCTGTCCCTGATCCTCCCCACTCTCTGTATCCACAATTATAGATGGCGTAGGGAGATCAGAGAAGTCACAGCAGACGCCTCCTTCCTGACATCTCCCAGCCCCTCTGGCCACTGTTCTCAGCAGCATGAGTGTGGAGTCAAGAAGACCACCTCCCCCGGACACCTACACTGACTGAAGATGAACTGCTCCATGCTCTCCTTCTGCTGGTTGGCAGTCTTCAGTTGCTCAGTTGTGCTCTGAAGGAGGGTCTCATGTTTGGAGAGCTTGGTTCTTAGTTCCAGAAGTTCTCTTTTCATGGACGCTCCCTGAGGAAGAAGGGCAGAAGTCTAAAGCGCCACATGCTTTATGGCTCGTTGGAAACCCTGTACAGGGTCGCTATGAGTCGGAATCGACTCCACGGCACATAACAACAACAATAACAATAATCCAAAGTAGGATTCCCCAATCTTCTCATTTTCTGGACTGCAAACCCTCTAGCTGGTGATAACTTATGAAGAAGACCTTGGGCGGAAATGCTGAGATCCTGGAAGCCCCCATGCAGCTTAGCTGCTGAAAAGAACCTGAGTCCAGGCTGGAACTGAAAGGTCCGACTGTGGACCACACACAGCTCAGTTTTAGTCCTGACGTCAGTTACATCACTCTGGCATGCAAGTAAAGCTTGCTAGTGCAGGAGTAGTATGCCTGACTTGAGGAAAGTTTGCAAGTTTAGAAATATCTCTGTCAGCCTGAAGATGACAAAGGCCTTCTCCTTGGAATTAGTATAGCTGCGTCCCATCATTTCTCTGTGATGTAAATCTGGATTTGAACACCTAGGGAGGGAGCCCTGGAAGGGGCTTGCTGAAGGCTCTGCCAGTTGAAGAATCAACCTGAAATCTGAGAGGACCCTAATGGAGTAGACTTTCCCCAGGCAGGCCTGGGCATGCAAATACATGATGTATTGGGATTCCACTGGGGTGATATGGTGACACAGTGACCTTCTGGGATCATGTTTGATTATGCGGAACTGAGTTTAGGGGTAGGAGGTGATGAAGTTTTAATGTGCCCCTTTATTTCAGCTCAGTCAAATTTCAGAAAGTTAAACGTTGCCAGGGTTCTCTTTCTGCCTTTTCTCTTCCTTGTTGATTTCATGTCCCAGGGTCAGGGGGTGGGAGAAGAAGGGGTGTAGTCAGAGCTGCACAGAGCACTCCCCTATGGGTCAGAGGTCTTTCCCTCCAAGGATGCTGTCCTAGGGCCAGTTTTCCCCAGATCACCAGTCAGCTCCTGATCCTCAGAACCTCAGTGCAATTGAGGAGAGAACAGTATTTAGAGGCAGAAGAACTGGGTTTCAAGCCAGTAAAGGATACTGGTCCCTTACCACTTTGCTTGACTGAGTGGGGCTGCAGATGTCTGGCAAGGCCGCCCGCCAGAACATGGTGAGGAGAGAGGCCGACTCCTCCAAGGTGTGGTGCAGGGCACGGGCACTGCTCCGAAGCTCATGGGCATGCTCATAGCTGAGCACCTGGATGGAGGAAGTAGATGGACACAAATGGACTGAGAGGCCACCCTTTTCTTGTCTTCTTCTTCCCCAAGCACAGGGCTTAAGCTTCCCTTGTGGGTGAGTGGCAGCACATGGATGTGCAGAACTGAGAAACTCCTACCCCATGACCCAAGATCTCCTATTGTAGCACTGACCCTTACAGGTTACACCTGAAAGGTGTAACCTGTAAGACATCATTGGAATCATGCTTTCTCCTATGTTTTTTTCTTTTGTTTTTAAAATCTTTTTATTGTAAATTGGGGAAGGTATACAGAGTCCATGGGTTTTCCCTTCAAAAACTCATACACATTTGTCTCATCTTACTGATGTCAGTCCCCACAATGTAACAGTACTATCCAACTTCCTTCCTGGGTTTCCTCTGCCCATTTCTCCTTCTTTCCTAACTCTTCTGACCTTTGACCTTGGTAAGTGCCGCCCTTTTGATCGCAAATGGTTGATTATTCCCAGGTGAGCACACCTCCCTGGTGTTACTGTTCCCTTAGAGGCACTATCTATTGTTCAGCTGAAAACTGAGCCAAGAGAGTGAGTTTGTTTCCAGACCAGAAGAGTGACTAAGGGACATAGTCTCAGACATTCCACCAGTCTCTATCTGACCAGTAAGACTGGTCTTCTTTTATGACTGAGTTTCATTCCACATTTTCTCCCACTCTATCCAGAACCTTCTAATGTTATCCCTTTCAGAGCAGTGGATCTAGTTCCATGAAGTTCTTCTGGTCTCAGGGTTGCCGACTCTCTCTCTTTAACCTTTAACCTTTCTAGTAGATGTTCAAGGCTATCAATTCCAAAACCCTAATTTTTATTTATTTATTTTTTGCATTGGCACCTCTACCTCTTCCCCAAATTACAACTATGCTTTGATTGAGCTGAACCACTTATGCCTCTGAGAACTGAGGTGCTGCCCACAACTTTCCCTGGAATGCCCTTCTCCACCCGAAGAATATACTCAGCTTCAAGACTCATCCACCTGTGATGCCCTCTGTGAAACTGTGACTCTGCTTCCTTGGTATAAATAACCATGTTTGCATTTCTGCTATCAAAATACAGAGGGCAACTTCTAACATTCTGCCTGTAGCACTTCGTTGTGTTCATTTACGTGGATGTGCGTCTTTCCTTCTTGAGTTGTGTCTCCTTGGAGGCAGAGGCTATCCCTGGGCATCCGAGTATCCCTCCTGCCATGACAGCACAATTGGTGCTTGGTGTCTCTTAGCAGGGGAGCACTCTGAGAATCTCTGCTGAATGCTTTCCCACCCCTGCTCAGGCTGAACAAGGAGAGGCCATAGCTGCCAACCTTCTGCTCCTTCCACACACACGGACTATACAGATGCAATCCCTCTGACTCAGTGGTTTTATCCTGCTCACAGATGACAGTGTGTTTCAATATGCCTATAACAGATAAGCCACTAAAGGGTGCTCCATCCAGCACCGTGTACATGTGGGCACTAAGCAAATGCTCTACTACAGATGATGACAATCTACACAGACTTTTCTGTAGTTGTTGTTGTTGTTAAGTGCCGTAGAGTCAGTTCCAACCCATAGCAACCCTGTACAGGGTTTCCGAGGCTGTAAATCTTTACGGGAGCAGAAAGCCTCATCTTTCTCCCACGGAACAGCTGGTAGTTTCAAACTGCTGACCTTGCGATTCGCAGCCTGATTCGTAACCACTATGCTACCAGAGGAACACTCAAGTCAGTCCTGACTCACAGAGACACTGTATAGGTTTCCAAAGCTGTAAACCCTATACACAGGAGTCCTGGTATAGTCCTACGGGTTAATCCGCTGGACTGCAAAGTCAGTTTGAACCACAAGGTTGGCAGTCCAAGCTCACCAGCCATTCCTGGGAAACCCTGTACAGGGTCACTATGGGTTGGAACTGACTTGACGGCACCAAAGGTGGGGGTGGTCTCTACAAGAATAGAAAGTCTCATCTTTCTCCAGAGGAGCGACTCATAGGTTTGAACTACCAACTTGTGGTTAGCAGTCCAGCACTTATCCTATATCACATCACCAGCACGCTTTTGTTTTCTGTGGTACTGAAGGAAATATCAAATCAACTCCATCTCAAACAGAGTTGAGTTTACAGTGAAAAGAGGAGGTAGAGAAGAAAGGATTATCTGGGTAGACAAATGAACCCCTAGCTGCTGGAAGATGGAGAGGCTAAAAAAGGTAGTGGGAGAATGAACTAAACTCAGAAGAAAGGACAACCAGGAGAATATGCACCTAAGAGCCACACATAGGATTACCTCTGTGCCTTGAGCTTCAAGGCTAGGGAAGTTGCATGCTGATCTCATGAGAGAGGCTATCTTTTTGACCAGCAGTTGGCCTTCTCCAATCTGCTGTTTTAGGGAACTGTAGTCATCCATATGACCAATGACATGGCGACCATGTTTATTGGCAAAGGAGCCATCAGTAGCCTCACCCTCCAGTTTGGGAGGGTTCTTCACTACTGGAGAAGTATCCAAATCCATCTCTGAAAAATAAAACCACAGCAGAAGAGAATCCAGTATTATTCATAAACATATACTCAGTTTGCTTCAATCCAAAAGAGATGCCAAACAGTGAAAGAAGCCACCAGGAATAGCCTTAGAAAGTACAAGGATAGGGTGAAGTCCATAGAGATATTTTGGTATATATTTTTATTCTTTCTTACATTATCTCATTAATGATAAAATTGCTAGGCTGTGGTTGTATCCTTAGTGACAAATAAAGTATTCATTAAAAGTATTATTAATTTTTTTTGATAGAGAAGATACAGAGATAAGATCATCAAACTGGATACAGAGAGTCCTATCAAGAATAGAGCGATAATAGAGCAACGAAGTAAAACTGAGCAGTAGGACAAATCATTTGCTGTTGTTGTGTGTTGTGGAGTCGATCCCAACTCATAGCGACCCTGTACAGGGTTTCCGAGGCTGTAAATCTTTACAGGAGCAGACAGCCTCATCTTTCTTCTGCAGAACAGGCTGGTAGTTTCGAACTGCTGACCATGATATTAGCAGCCCGATTCGTAACCACTACGCTACCAGAGCTCCTTAGGACAAATCATAGGAGGAAGAAGAATAATCCAGAAAGACAGCCAGTAGGGCTAAAGACCTTCAGGTACACAGGTAAGAATCTCCAAATACAGAAAGGTGTATACAACCAAGGGTCGCTTGTATTACTTTGTCTTCCTCATCTGTTCCTGAGCCCTTCCGTTCCCATATTTACCATTTGTCCTGCTGAAGATGGAGGTTTCTGAACCAAGAGCAGAGCAAGGGAAGACCAGAGCCGGATTACTCAAGCCAACATCCCGAACCGGAGGGGAAGACAGGGAATCTAGGGAGTGAAGAGCATGGTCACTGTCAGAACCCTGGATCACACAGCCCATGAATCACATGCACAGCCTCTTCTTCGATGACTATCACCCATATACCACAGTCAAAAGCAATCGAATGCCTTAGTTTGATATGCTTCATTATTCAGGAACAAAAAGATGTTCTTTTAATTGAAGGGTATTCAATTAAAAAGCAACTTCTAGTTTGATAAATTATTAGCTATATTTTTATAAACTCTTTTGAATTTAATTTTGCATGTTTGTGGTGTCTAAAACGCCTTGGAACCTAATAGAAATATGCAAATATATATATACTATTTGTTTTGGAGACCTGGTGTGGTGCTGTGTAATAAAGCACTGGGTTGCAAGGTCAGTTTGAACTACCAGGTTGGCAGTTAAAACTCACCAGTCGCTCCTTGGAAACCCTATACAGGGTTGCTATGAGTCGGAACCGACTTGCTGGCACTTAACAACGTCAACAACATATGTGTTTTAAATGTTAAATTTAAAAAAAAATGAAAGGATGGATAGGGGATTAAACTCAACATTCGATCATCATTCTGGTGAGTTGGATGGGAAACACTTTAACAGTATGAGAAGAAAAGGAAACAGAAGTTTGGGTGGAGACCAGGAAGAAATTCTAGGGTAGAAGAATGGGAAAGTGTCACAAAGAACACAAATATGACCCTGCTCAGGTAAACATGGCTTGGAGTTTGGTTTATTGCTCAGGCTTCTGTGCTAGGTGAGAAAGAGGAAGAGTGACTGAGCCAAAGGGGCTGGGTCTTCGCTGTTGTCATGGGAACCTGGGCAGTTGGAAGTGAAGGTCACTACAACTATCATGACCCCACCAGGTAGGGCAGACCTTGTGCCTGATGTGTGTGAGCAGTCTCTAATGCCAGGTGCTACGCTCAGAGTCACAGCAACATGATCACATGAGAATCACCTTCATGTGACAAATAAGGTAGATTAATGAGTGTGTGATGGCTTTATAGGATGAGCATTGGACTGTGAACCACAAAGTCCGTGGTTCGAGCCCACCAGCAGCTCTGTGGGAGAAAGATGAGGCTTTCTATTCCTGAGAAGATTTACAGCCTCAGAAACCCTATAGAGGGTCGCTATGAGTCAGAATCGACTTGACAGAAGTTAACAACAACAAAACAGAGCCTGATGTGGCACTTTAGAGTAAGCACTGGACTGGTAACAGCAACATCAGCAGCTCAAACCTACCAGTCACTCTCAGAAACTCTATAGAGGGTTGCTATGAATCAGAACCAACTTGACGGCATAAAACAACAATAGAGCCGAGAAGACTAAAGGTTAGCATGACCCAGGAAAAGCAGGCACAAGCAGAAGTGGTCCCTGATTAGAATAAAAATGAAGGATCTGGCCACAGAGGTGAGTGGACATGGTGAATTAATGTGCATCAAAAAGAAACAGAAAGAAGAGGAAGAAAAAGTGGAATGTGTAACAGACTTGTTTGGGAATAGTCTAAGCATTCATATTGAAATCTGGGGATGTGAGATTGATGAGGAATGCTGAGATGAGAGGGGAGAGCTAGACAAACATATCCGTCAGAAAAGACAGGCAGGAGATAGGGCAGAAGAAGGGGACAACTGTCCCCTGGAATAAAGGTGCTCATCACCCAATACTTCCCCATCCAATTCTGTCCTGATCTCCTTAAGAGGAGGAATGTGTTTCCACACAGCTCGTTGCCTCATGGATGAGAAAAAGGAAACTCAGGCTAGGGCCTATGACTAGGTCAGCAATACTGACATAGGGCACAGAGGGACAGATGGGAAATCAGAAGATCTGGTTCTAATTCTGGTTCTCATGTGAAATACAGACATAGTGGAACTTCCTGTCTCTGATAAAACTACATCTTCGAAAACATTCAGTTAATTTGTCCTAGACAAATGCAAGGAACAAAACATTCAGTTAATTTGTCCTAGACAAATGCAAGGAATAGATATTAGTATATGTTTTTGTTGTTGTTAAGTGTTTCTAAAAGAGTATATGTTTTTGTTGTTTATAGGGTTTCTAAAAGAGCAGCTGGTGTGTTTGAACTGCCCACCTTGTGGTTAGCAATCAGTGGTTATCCTACAGCAGCACACCAGGACCCCATTAGCATATATAGCTGTTAATTATTGAGCAATTGTTATTGTGCCAGGCACTGATAAATTACTTCATTTAATGCTCAGAAGAATCATACAGCAAGATTCAAGACAGTCCTGACTTTTGGAGATCCCATGTGTATCCACAGAGTTTTCAATGCCTGATTTTTCCTAAGTAGAATTCCAGATCTTTCTTCAAAGGCACTTCTGGTTGGACTCACACCTTCAACTTTTCAGTTAGCAGTTGACTATGGTAAACATGTATTTCAACCAGGGACTGCAGTAATCATCCAAGGTCTACATTACTATTATCCTCATCTCAAAGATATGGAAGCCAAGGCTTACATACCTGAGAGTTTAAACAATTTGCCCGAGGCAAGCAAGCTGTAAATGCCGAACTGCATATGTGGAGCCAGTTCTGACCCTCGGTCTCAGGCTTTCACTCAGTGAACTGCATTAAAGTATCTCTGGGTTCAACCTGACTCAAGAGCATGGGAGAGGCAAGACCGCCCCTTCAACTTTAGACATCTTGATGAACTGCCTGCCCCATGGCTGCGTGTTTCCTAATCCCCTTTTCTTCCTACCTTGGAAGAGTGGCTGTTGGTCCCCAGGATCCATGCCAGCAGGGAAGTCCTGGGTAACAGATGAGGGGCTAAGGTTGGCTTTGACGGCACCACCATCCAACTGCTGCTCCAACTGCAGCCTCAGAGAGTTGTTCACCTGGATGCTATGTTCCAGCTGCCCCCTCAAAGCTCGGACCTCTGCCACCAGGTGACTTAACTCACTGCTCAAGGAGACTTGGTGATGGGCATCCCAGTTGTAAGCTGAAAGACGAAGAGGGACCTGGTAGCATCAATCCAAGGATATCCAAGCACTGGTCAGAACATACCTGTCTGACTGCTTTTTCTTCCTGGAACCCCACTGTATTCTTCGGGTTGTGAACAACACATTTTGGCAATAAATCTGTGGCAGAGATGCCACATTGCTTCTGAGGTGCCTGAGGTACACTCAGATGGCAAGCACCTAGGCAGAAGTGTCCCTGAAGTTCACATGTCCACATGCATCCAGAGGATATATGGATGGCAGTAGGTCAGGGTCTTATTTTGTCCCAAAATTAACCTTAGTCCTAAAGGTTAGAGAGCAGGGTCTTCCTAGGCAGGAGGTCAGTATTAGAATAGAAAAGGATAGAGACTGAGGGGGGAGGATATTTGATGACCATCACACTCAGGGATCAAAGAGAAGGAGGAGGTGGCGTCAGACCTATTGGGACCCTGTAAGAATGGGAGTCCACATCATAGATCAAGGTCATAATTATGTAAATGTTTCAACTTCTTCAGATGTTCTGCTTCCATTCACCACACATAGTCTATTTCTACATAGTGAAGGACATGTACCAAATAAATATTCTACAAGGCCACAATCCCTTACCTGAAAGCCTTGGGGCCAAATGTCTTTTAATATGTAGAAGTTGTTCTAGCTGTCAGGTAGGTAATAGGATATATATGTCATAAGAATATATTATATAATGTGTGTACATTTAAAAAAAAAAAAAAAAAAGAGGAAATGGAAGAGAATACTGTTGAGAATGATGCATGGAGGGGATTGTAATCATTGCAATGAAACAAAATACAATAGGATGAGTGTAAAACCGATGTTCTTCCATGTAAACTATCACTTAATTCACAATAAAAACTTAAATACACATATATTATTATATATAAATGTATATATATATTAAATAATACAATGGAGTTGCATCTGGGGCCACACCAAGCTCATTCGTATTTCTGCAATGAGCTCTGTGAATGTTCTCACTAAGTGGGATAAATGAAAACTCTTTTATCATTTCAGTTTTATCACTAAATCATTTCAGTTTTATAAAAACCTTAAATTCAAAGATCTTATTGGATTTTGGAAATAAAGAGATAGTGAACTTTTAGTGGTTGTTGTTGTTAAGTGCCATGGAATCAGTTGTGACTCACAGCAATCCTGTTTAGGATTTCCCAGGAATAGCTGGTGAGTTTGAACCACTGGTTCAAACTAACCTTTCAGTCCAATGCTTATCTTACAGCGCCACACCAGGATTCCATAGTAGCTTTGAAATGACTCCTAAATGGCCCATTACAGGGGGAATAAACTGGGTTGCTAGCGATATGCTGGCAATTGAAACCTACCAGCTGCTCCTTGGAAACCCTTTACAAGGTAGTTATAAGTCAGAATGGACTCAATGGCACCGAACAACAACAGCGACAAACAGGTAATTTCAGATAAAGACGTGACTTCCAGGAACTAATCACAAAATTCCACGATGCACCTGCCTCTCTTTCTTCCCCTAAATCCAAATTTTGACTAAATTTTTCTTATTCTTTCTTGAAAGTGTTTGTCATCAATTAATTCCTCTTTATCTTCCAAATAACACCTTACATGAGACTCTCATCACTGAATGCCCAGAACATCACTACCAAGCGGGTTCCTTGATTCAAATGTCTCCCGATTCCAGTATATCCCAACCCCACTCACCATCTTGAAGTCCTGGTTTCATCAGGTACCCATTTAGCTTGAGAAAATATACTTATTTCACATTCTCTATTACATAAAAGTAGGGATGACCATATGACATGAATACAGTTAAGCTCGGGGGAGAAAAGCACACAGAACCTGCATTTGCTGATGGGCAACAACTTGAAATGAAGAGAAACAGCTGTAAGCATCCATTGAAAACTGGAACATGGAATGTACGAAGTATGAAT
>NW_006408560.1:3298046-3359956 GCF_000296735.1 Chrysochloris asiatica
GCCAGGTGGCATCATTGATGGACTCAAGTGTGGCAGCGGTAGTGAGGTTGGCCCAGGATTGGACATTGTTTCGTTCTGCTGTGCATGGGGTCGCTATGGGTCGGTTCCAACTCGATGGCACCTGACAACAACAACAACATTACATAAAATGGAGTCCTGGTGTGGCTTAATGCGCTAGACTGCAAAGCCATTTAAATTCCAAGGTTGACGTTTCAAACTCACCAGCTGCTCCTTGCAATCCCTATACAGGGTCACTATGGGTCAGAACCGACTTGACAGCACTTAACAACAACAGCTACATAAAATGTAAACTTTTATCATACCCTTGTAACCAAGAAGTCTCCCTTCATCTAATGTGACCTCACACAACTCCGCAATACAAAGTTCCTAGGGTCAGGCTGGTTTCCTCTCAACTCAACACTCACCAAGGCTTCCATGCCTTGGGACATAAATGACTTACTCTCTCAGCCTTACGCAGTCTCTATATCTAGTCGTATTTCAGAAAATTTGGAACCTATATCTTTGCAAGATCTCCACAACCCTTGAAGGAAAGGTTTCACTGGATTCTAAGGTAGAAAGTTTGCGGGGAGAGAAATAAAGGAGAGAGAAGGAGAGGACCACATACCTTTCAGCCCCTTCTTAGCATTGCCATAAAGAGCCTCATAGATCTGTAGCTCAGACTGGAGGGACTGGAAAAGCTGCTGTTTCTCTTCACACTCTTGCTGCAGGAGGGTCAGCTTGTGCTGCAGTCTGTAGGAAAGACAAGGGGTCACAGAGCTGTGGGCATGGTCTGGTCACACCAGGCATGAAGCTGCCAGTCAACCTTTGCCCTAGATGTCAACTCAGAGGTAAAGAAGTTCATCCCTTTTCTTTTACAGATGTGGAAATAAAGGGTCAGAGAGGTAAAGTAGCTTGCTCAAAGGCTCAGGGCAGAATTGCCCTGGTGAAAATATAACTTGTCAACCTTTATGTTAGTGTCTATGTTGTTGTTAAGTGTCACCAATTCGGTTCTGACTCACAGAGACCCTGTATAGGGTTTCCAAAGAGTGACTGGTGAGTTTGAACCGCTGATCTTGTGGTTCGAATTGCAGCGCCACACCAGGACTCCAGTAGTCCAGTGTTTATCCTACAGTGCCACAACAGTTGAGTGCAAACCATTTGTGCCACCCAGAAACTTAAAGACATCCATGAATAAAGAAGAGGAAGAAGGGGAAATGAGGCTTCCAAAGAGGCCATTGGCTAGCTTGTCAATGTTGTTGCTAAGTGCCAGCAAGTCAGCTCGGACTCATAGCGACCCTGAATAGGGTTCCCAACAAGCGGCTGGTGAGTTTGAACCACCAACCTTGTGGTTCAAACTGACCTTGCAATCCAGTGCTTCATCCCACAGCGCCACACCAGGTCCTTCTAAATCTGACAAAGGGGCCACCTTCTTATCAGTGAGCCCGCTCCTACCTGGAGTCTTTCTCCTGGAGGGATAGCCGTTCCTCCCGGAAATGCAAGACCTCCTGCTGCTTTTCCTTCAAGTCCTCCGAAAGCTGCTGTCGGTCCACCTTCTGGTGCTCCAACTCCATTTCCAGCTCTTGAAGCCGGGCACGCAAAGACAGTAGCGCCTCCCTCAGACATTCGGTTTCCTGGGAGTGCTCTGGTGAGCAGAACAAAGAAGCATTTATATTGTGGGGTCAAGGGTCAGCAGGAAGATGATCCCAAGCACATCTATCCTGTCAAGCAGAAGGAAGGCAAAGGGAAGGAAGGTCCTATGCTGGTGGACAAAGAGAGTGTCAGCTTGCTACATCCACATGTCCTGGAGAATGATGTACCTCTGCTTTGTAAGGTCCGTGATCCTCTGATGTAAGATGATCTGACTTGTTCTTCTAGTATATTTACTGGCAATGTGATCTTAAAATACACTGAGTCTTCGTGTGACACTATGGGATAAAGTACTGGACCTAAAGGTTAACCACAAGGTTGGTGGTTCAAATCAATTGCTCCTTGGAAACCCTAGACAACATTGCTGTGAGTCAGAATTGACTCGATGGCACTAAACAACAATAACAACAAACTTTTTCTTAGAGAAAACATTCTGGTTTCTAGTGTTCACCTGCCAGCTGTTTGATAATCCACTCTTGAATTTTACCAAAGATCAACACCGAAGATTCCTTGTCTACAATTTGTAGAAGACATTATTTTCATCATTGAGAAAGTTGGTACATTGGGTCTTTTCTGGGCTTTTGTCATCTCTCTGATCGTCATGATTTCTCAAGGATTATTGACAGGGACTCTGAGGGTCTCATAGTTGGGAGCTCCTGGGAAGTAGCCCTTACTAGACTGAGAATAACTGGGTATTTGGGCTGCTCTATCACCTCTGCCTTCTTCTCTATGCTTCTCCCATTGGTGATTAGGGTTGACAGGGGAAATAGGGATCAAGTAGTAGCCACAGTCTGTGGGTTTGGGCCACCTACCTCTAGAAATGTGGCTCAGCTGAGCCTGAAGTTTTCGGTTTTCTTCCCTGAGGGCCCTGTTCTCATTGTAGAGCTGAGGTATGGAGTCTAGGCTCTGACCGCAGAAGTTAGTGGAGGATCCTGTTCCAGAAAAAGCATTAGGCAAGTTGTGAATTTGGGTGAGAGATATTTTTAAGAATTTCACATTCTGTATCTGCAGAAGCCCTGGGCCTGTCGAATGATGGGACACACACTTGGTTTTCATGTGTCTCTTCTTGGTGTATTTGTCCTGCATTATTACCCACCAGGTCTGCAATAGTGCAGAAGGCTCATTCCCTTTCAATAACTGCTGCTGTTCGTTCCCTTTAAATAGCTGCTGGTGTGGGCAGGACAAGGGTATGTGCATAGTATGGCCTCCAAGTGACACACACTCACGAGAAGAGTGTAAGGAGAAAGGCCATCTCCATGAAGTGGCCAGGGTGGGGAGCCTTGAAGACCTAGCCTCCTCCACTTGTCAATCACACAAGGGCACAGAGGAGCCAGTAGGCCATATATCAGCACTTAGAGGATGAGATGAGAGGTCAGACAATTCTGGGACCAGACCTAGCTCTGTAATGCAGAAAGTCACTATCTGAGCTCAGCTACAGCCATCAAGTGGGGATAGTAGTACCTGCCCCATCTCCTGTGCTGGACTCTTTGTAAGGAACAAGTGAAATAAAGCAGATCAAATAGCTTTAAAAACAGCAAATCCCTGCCTGGATGTGTTCCATTGAGAAGCTTCCTAAATGTGATCCCAAATATAGGAAGACTGGGGTTTCTCCTACCACTTCCTCGGGCAGTGGAGCTGAGTCTGTGCTCCAGCTGTTCCCGCAGGCGGTCATTGATGCAGATGGACTCTTCCAGCCGCTGGCGCAGGTTCCGGATCTCACCCAGATGCTCCTCTAGCAGGTCGGCCCCTGCAGACATCCCACGAGGGCAGGGAGACAAATGGGAGATGCAGAATTGTGGTTACTAGTGGAAGTTAGGGGCAGGGCTTCCCTAGCAGCCCTGCAACAAGTTCCCTAAACATCACCATACTTCTGCCAAGTTAATCCTCTCATGGGGACCCAGGGAAGACAGGAGACTTCATATAATGAGTAAGTGGACTTTAAACACAGAAAGGCCCAAAGCTAAACAAACTCATGGGGTCTGGTAAGTTTAAGGGAGTTCCACATGGGTTAAAAAAATGATTTCAAGCTCCTAAAAGGGCCTGGAGCTCTGGTAGTGTGGTGGCTATGAATTGGGCTGCAAACCGCAAGGTCAGTAGTTCGAAACTACCAGCTGTTCCGTGGGAGAAAGATGAGGCTTTCTGTTCCCGTAAAGATTTACAGCCTCGGAAACCCTGTACAGGGTCACTATGAGTCGGAACGGACTCCATGGCACATAACAACAACAACAAAAGGACCTGGAAAGGTGTGGCTGTCTCCTGGGTATGACTTTGAGGTGCTAAGGAAGGTCTCACTTTCCACCCTAATGCCTTTCTTACTGACTTCTGACAGCACATTCTTTAGCAGCGATTAGAGCACTCCCTTCGACTCTCTGATAAAAGAGGCAATGTAAAAGATTTTGTTGTTGTTAAGTTCCACTGAGTCAATTCTGTTTTAACTGCATTTTGTACACATGATACATCAGGGAACTTCAAAATAATTCATGGAAAAATGCCATTATCTTTTTATTCCATTTTCTCATAACCTCTTGAAGCCCTCTCATACATGTGAAGAGGGGAACTGTTTTGTGGAAATGACCTCTCTTTCTCTAACAACTCCTGTCTGATAGAAGAATGTCTTAGTGAATGTTAGTGTCTGGCAGTCTTTGAGTCTAAGACTGGGCTAAGAGGGGGTCTGAGGAAGGAAGGATGAAGGACATGGATGTCAAAGAACAAAAGGTGGATCCCTGGCTTTCCCAGGCCCCTGCAGAGTACTGAGGGAGGACCTGGACAGGGAGGACAAAGGGATGCACATTGAATTGACCCAGCACTGGTGCAGACCCTCCACTTTCTACCGACTCCGAGCCAGTCAGGCAGGCAGCAGACTCAGAAACAGACTTCCTTTCATAGGCTGACCCTCTGCACTTGGTACTTTACCTGTGGGTTTGGAGTTAAGCTGGTACACAGAGGAGCCTGAGGATAAGTCCCCAGAGACACTTCCTTTCTGAGGCCTCATCATGTCCCACGGGCCACTGTTGCCCAGGTAGCCAGGTTCCAGGATTTGGCCCAGATCGCTGGTACTTCTTGGAGGAGAGTGGGTTTGGGCAAGGTTCAGGTGGTGGGAAGAGTTGGCTTCCAAATGGCTACTTGGCAACGTAGCTAAGGATGCAGGAGGGCCAGTGCTGACACCTGGACCGAAAGAAACATAAATGAGAGACTAACAGGGTGGTCAGAGGGAAGGGTCAGCAAGAGAGTGTGTGATTGGTCAGAACAGAAACTGAAGGGAACCATATGGAATGTTCCCAATCCCACTCCACTGAAGAATACCAAGTATATGGAGATTCATAACCTGGAGCCTGTGTCTTTCATCCCATGAATTTCACAACATGAAACAAGAGGTAGAAGATGGATAAAGTTCCTGAAAGTCACCAATATACACCAAGAAAGTGCCCACTGATCCCACCCTTGGCTTCTACTATAAGTCTTCATGATAAAGTAAAGGAAACTTCCAGAAATAGAACTCATTCTCCAAGTCAGAGGTCAACAGTATAATAGGATATCATATTGAACATACTGTCGACAGGAAAACCTATTTTCCTACATGTACTGGCCTTCCCCGGGAAGCTAAGCAGCCAATCTTTTCATTTCTTCTGTTAGGTTGTCAGAAGAAGAAACGGGCATGGAATCTAGCTGGATATGACATCCTCCATTATTCCAGACTGTGGAATAATGTAAAATTGTATCACTCTTGTCCAAAGACTCATTGAGCATCTTAAATGGAGGAAGTACAGTCAGAAGACTTCTTTGGTGACTTGTAGCTCAAAGATCCTGCAAAATCATGGGCCTTTCCCTTGAACCACATAAGCTCTGTTTCTATGCATAAAGAAGAACAGCTTAGAGGACAAGAAATGGAGGTGGGTAAAGCCATGGTTTAGGAGACATTCAGAAGACAGTTTTCTTCCAGGGATTGTCACCATGGCAGGCAGCACAGTAGGCAAGTAACCCCGCTTAAGGAGGCAGGAGTAAGGTCATGCTAACTAAGTCAAATTCCTCAAAGGAATTAAAGCAACTGGCACCTGACATTTTTATCCTTGTTTACAAGTTGGTAGTAAACTGGAATCACTTGGAAAAATTTAAAAGAAAAAAAATTTAATTGATGCCTGGATTCCCAAAGATTTTGTTTTAATTTATATGCGGTGCAATTTGGCACTGAATGTTTCAAAAATCATCTTATGTGATTCGAATAAGCAGAAAAATTTGGGAAGCCTTGTCATAGGTCTGGTCTTCACTAAGTTGCAAAATACTGCATGTTTATTAGCATTACTGCGTGTCAAAGAGAACGATGAAATTTTAAGTCTCTACATTTTAATAGGAATTCAATAAAAACGTGATTTCACACGTCTGTCAGCATCTCATTCAACTCCACCCCAATACAAGGCAAAAGAAGTCAATGGTGTTAGACAACTTACTTTTTAACAAGTCTCTCAGTAACAATGATGAGTATTCTCATGTTTCCATCACCCCGCGCCACACGATACAGAGCACATGCCCTAAACCATGCAAAGACAGCACACGGGCCAGCCTCTAGCATATGGAGGTATTAGGCCCACAGTGACCTGAGCAGCTGCCATGCCACTACTTATACAGAAGCTTGGTTCAAAGCAAACAAGGAATGCTGGTAAGCAGTGGTCCTTCTTACAGGACCATGCCTTCAGGTGGGAAAATAAAGGGCTAGAAGATTTCTCTCCAAGCTCTGCTCAATGGCTCAGACTAGATGTGACTCTGATTCCACATATATCAACAGGCACTTTTTCATTCACAGTGCTCTC
The DNA here is from genome assembly GCF_000296735.1 of Chrysochloris asiatica. Lineage (NCBI taxonomy): Eukaryota > Metazoa > Chordata > Mammalia > Afrosoricida > Chrysochloridae > Chrysochloris > Chrysochloris asiatica. The sequence goes on from NW_006408560.1 coordinate 3,304,499, forward strand.
CTTCATCCTTCCCTTTCTTTTGTTGTGTTGTTGAGTCAGTTCCAACTCCTAGCAATCCTGTATAGGGTTTCCAAGGAGTGGCTGGTGGGTTTGAACTACCAACCTTGCAGTTAATAGCCCAGTGCTTATCCTATAGCACCACACCAAGATTTCATTCTTCTCTTTGGTGGTGGTGTTAGTGGTGTGCCATTGAGTTGGTTCTGACTCATAGAAACCCTGTATAGGGTTTCTGGGAGTCCTGGTGTGGTGCTGTAGGAATGCTAACCATAAAGTTGGCAGTTCAAACCCACCAGCCACTCCTTGTTGCTATGAGTCACTATGATTTGGAACCAACTCGACAGCACACAACAACAAATAAGGTTTCCTAGGCTGTAAATCTCTACAGGAACAGAAAGTCTCATCTTTCTCCTATGGAGCCACTGGTGGGTTGGAACTGATGGTCCTGCAGTTAGCAACACACAACCCTCTATGCTATCAGGACTCCTTGTCCTTCTCTTTTGTTGTTGTTAAGGGCCCTTGAGTCAGTTCTGACCAATAGAGACCCTGTATAGAGTTTCCAAGGAGTGGCTGTTTGCTGAGCTTGAACCATCAACCTCGCGATTCAAATTACTTTGCAATCCTGTGCATTAACCCCACAGAGCCACACCAGGATTCCACCTTTAGATAGAAACAAATTGACAAAATGTGGGAAAATAAGGAAAAAAGGAAACCAGAGAATACGCTTGCCATTTTGGCATGGGACACATTTGTTACCATAGTGGTTGGTGTCAGAAATGCTAAGGTACAAGTTCTAGGTCGCTGAGAGGGCACCTTCCACCAATCCCTAAAGAGAAGAGATTCTAGTACAGAACAGTTGCGAGGGGCCTTCAGAATTCATTCAGCTGTGTTCAGTTCCACACTGTGAGCAGGAAGGGAACAAAACCATTCTGGGCAGAAAAGCACATTGAACTGGGAGCAGAAAATCCATGTCTCCCACTTACTAGTGAATTTGATCAAGTAACTTCACTTCCTGGAGTCTTAATTCCCTGGATTAGCTCTACCTATCAAACAGGAGTTTTCTGAGGATGAAGTTAGTGTTGCTTGGTAAACTCTCTGTTGTTGAACTTGTGTAGGGTTAGTAAAGTAGAGCTGCCTACAGAAAAGTATGAATTCTACTAATAAATGGTCTTGGTCTAACTGGGTTCTGGAAATCAAATTGGGAAGAGTAGAAAGAGTATCTATCCTCAGGGTTGATAAAAGAAGTTAAGCTGGTCTAGATGACACTTGGATTGAAACTTTCAGCTGTGATTTTAGGTCACTGGACACCCTTAGCATGGTGACCCTGGCTAGCACTCACCCAAGCTTCTTTACAGACATACATGTAGTTCTGAGGTCATTTAAAACTTCTCTAGGTTTTGTGTGTGTGTGTGTGTTTCAAAAGTACTACGAGAGAGCAAAATTATCAAAATGTGTTTTTCTTCTTACTATTATTTTTTTAATTTACAAGGGTGCATCAGAAAGTATTGTTACTAGGGTTCCAGTTCATACAGGGATGGGCTTATTCCACACAAAACATGTTTAAACATGTTTTTGTGATCAGTGGATGACTACAGACAAGTTCTCTCAGTAACACACTTGTCTTAGTTTCATTAGGGTGCCTTCAAAACGGTCTAGTCAAAACAGCAGCTTCCAGTGGGATCTGCTGGGTCAGTTAAGGTCTAGGCAGAGAGGTCAGCTCAGAAAGTTACGGTGACTATTTTTTAATAGATTTTCTCAAAGGATACAGGACAATCATGGGTGCTTATTAAGAAGAAGTTTTAAGAAAATTGAAAACTTACATTGGTGAGAAAAAGGCCAAGAAAGTGCACCGAAGAATTTTTTTCCATCACGACAATGTAGGTGCTCATTCTTCAAAGGTAGCAAGGGTAGTTCTATATGAATTTAATTGGAAGACTTTACTCCATCCTCCTTACATCCCTGATCTTGCTCCTTTAGACGTTTATTTGTTCCAAAAACTTAAAGAACATTTAAAAGGAACATGATTTTTTTAGTCTCTCAAAGATGCCAAAACTGCCATGTTGATGTGATATAAATTGAAGAGTGCAGAGTTCTTCTGGGAAGGGTTAGGCAAATGGAAACACTGCCTTCAGAAGTTTGTAGACCTAGATGAAGGATGTGTAGAGAAACAATAGCTTCACATGTTGAGATCTTTGTATAATACAGTTTTCTATGACTTTGTGGAGTTCTGGTGTGGCGCTATAGGATAAACACTGGACCTCAAGGTAGGCATGAATCCACCAGCCACTCCTTGGAAACTCTTTACAGGGTTGCAGTGAGTCTGAATCTACTTGACAGCACTTAATAGCAACAACAAATGATTTTCTAGCAATACCCTTTGATTTTACCTTGTTTAAATAATCCCATACATACAAAAAATAAAAAAAGGATGATGAGGAAACCAACCCATCTGTACTTCAAATTCTTTGCTGCAAGATGACCTTACACAGTCTAGGGCTTCTATGACAATAGACGATTATCTTCAGGAGTCACCAGACAGAATTCACAAGCAGATATCATTCAACCTCTGCTTCTGGTTCTAGCTGCCTGGTACCACTTGTCCAAAGCAGGGGTGATCATTGGGCCATAGAAAAACAGACTTTGTTACCTCTTCTTCTGAACTCCTCCACTACCAGCCCTTTTGCCCCTGACCTGAGGATGCAGGATCTGAACTTATTAAAAGTGTCCCACAGCAGGAGTATGCAATTGCCATACAAAAGATCCCACTGAGTGTGCTCAACTTTCCCATGGTCCTTTCATCTTGCAAGTTATTGAGGATTGTTGTTGAGTCCCTTCTAACTCAGAGCAACCCTATCCTGCATATTCAAGACATAAAGCATCCTTTGGGCCCTACCAATAAACATTTTATGAGTTGGTCAGGGCTGCAGAACTCATGCGGTTCCCAACACTCTCAACAGTGCATGAGTGCCACGTGAACATGTATACTCATTAACTGGTTAGACACACACTAGAAAAACAATAAGTAAAGTCATTTCCCAAATAACAAGCAGAGCTTTCCCTCAATCTTCCATGTATCACATGTACCCCTTAGTTGTTATTTGTTTAAACTCTGCCAACAAGCCAAAGCCATGCAGAGCAACCCAGTGTAGGGGTGGCAGCCGCAAACACACAAATGCAGCACGGGGTGCTCACTTTCTCCCAATTGCTTCTGCAGCATCTGCAGCTCTTGTTGCGCCTCGGCCAAGGAGAACCCCGGTGTCTCCGAGCCGCCAAGGAGGGGAGGGCCAGGGGAGCTGAAGGGCAGGAAGCTGGGTGGAGCTGAGGGCAATGGAGGCTGGGGGAAGCTAACCAGCTTGGGCATGGAGTTAAAATGAAAGCCTAGAAACAGAAACATGGGGAGAAAGGAGACACGTCATTAGAGAGAAAGTGAGAAGCAAGAATAGATAAAAGATTAAGAAAGTGAAACTATTTCCTGACCAGATGTCTTCTTGGGGAGGGACTATCATTCAGTGTGGTGTTGGCTGAGATGGATAAGGTTGACCCCTCCTAGACAAGGGGCTGGTCTGAATGCCTCCCCTGTATTTTCTCTGACCAGGATCATCCTGCACACATATTCTATCTGCATCATGAAAGCGAATGGCTATAGAGGGTGAGGTGGCCTATCTGTAACAAGCGCAGCCACCAGAGTGTACCCTAGTGCCCCTCCCCAGCAATCCCAGGCATGACTGGGGTAGAATGGTGTGCTTGAATGTTCTCCAGCTCCCTGAGCTGCTGTTCCCAACACCTGCCAGTCCTTGCTCCTGTGACAAGACCTTCCCAACACCTAGGACCCCTCTTTGAATGTATCAGAGACCACTCTGAGGAGGGTAGGACTGTGGGGGAAATTTGCAGAAATTTGCAGTTCAGGAGTCTGACAGAAACAAACTTCAAAATCTCAAATCAGTGTGTTTATTCACCAAATGAAAAAAGAAAGGCCTTCATATACTCTCACATATGAGGGGGTTTCCAAAAGTTGGTGGAAATTTTCATTATCTTTCAATGCCATTTTCCATCAACTTTTTGAAGCCCCCTCATATATTTCTTAAGGAAACAGTAAATGAAATGTATATGTTTTTATTCTTTTCAGTATACTGCCCACCGATCTGAGTCAAGGTCAAAGACAATAGAATAGAAGTCATTCTACAGTTCTTAATCACTTTGCAGGGAAAGGGCTAAGACATCATAATACTTATAATGACATTACTAGGCTATGAACTTTCTATGCCTATAATAGAAACCTTTGAGGTTCTAATTAAGTTGGATGATCAATACTTCATTTTGAAATGCCCCCTGAGCTCTAAGATATTGCATTATTTGATGTTTAACATAATATAAGAGACCTTGCACTTTCTCAAGGAATATATTCTAAAATATTTTCATAGATATCCAAATTAGTGAAACCACTAGAACATAATGCAGAGAAGTATTATCACAAAATATAGTAAAGAAAGAAAGAAGTGCCTTGGCTGAGTGGCTTAGGTTCAATGATTTGCAAACTTCTCAGGTATTAGAAACACTTAGGAAAAATTCTTAATATATGCAGGTTCTTCAGGCTCTAATTCCAAACTTTCGTTGGTGTTAGCTGCCATGGAGTTGATTACAATGCAAGGCTGTCCCAAGTGTGCAGACTAGAACTGCACTCCATAGGGTTTCCAAGGCTATGATCTTTAGGAAGCAGATCATCAAGCTTTACTTCCAAGGTGCCTCTGGATGGGTTTGAACCTCAACTTTTCAGTTAGTAGTCCCTTGATCAATCATGTGCGCTACCCAGGGGCTACTGAATCATAAACTCTGGGAATAAGACTTGGATATTTGCATTTTTCACAGGCAAACAATATGCAGATCACCTATAGAAAAGTCTTTAAGGACTCTGGGAAGTTTCCATGTTTGAGTCTGCCTGCAAATTCCTGAACATAGTGATAGGGACAGGTAGCCAGTGTGGGGAGTAGAAACCAAGACTGATCTATGAAGAATGCCTACTAATGAAGGACAATGGCTACATTCTAAAACAAGTCTCTTGCCCTAGGATGCTGACACTGGATTAGAACAAAGGCACCAAATTACCAAGCAATAGGGCCCAGGCATCCTTAACAGAAGCATTCTGATTTAAAAACCCTTGACCTTCTGCTCAAAGGAGCCCTGATGGTTGGTACAAGAGTTAGATGCTCATCTGCTAATCAACAGGTTGGCTGTTTGGACCCACCCAGCAGTTCTCCAAGAGAAATATCCTGGTAATCTGCTCCTATAAAGATTACAGCCTTGAAAACCCATTAGAAAGTTCTACTTGATCATATGCAGTGGCTATAAATCCAAATTAACTGGATGGTACCTAACAACAACAAACATCTGCTCTGTCTGACCTCAAATCATTCATGCAGATCCCTACAGCTCTGGACAAACAACTTGCTCCCACTTATTTTCTGGTTCAACTTTTACCCACTCTGGTCCAGAATCTCTTGAGCCCTGACTTGGGAAGAGAGAGGACATTTCTGTTCCTAAGGCTTTAGCTGACTTGTGCTCAGGAGGCATGGGGGTGGCATAGGGAAAGCGCTGTGCTTTCTGGGAGCACCTCTATCCCCAGCACACTTCATTGTATGTAGAAGACCAGCCACACTGAAGGTAAGCAGACAGCTGTGCAGAAGTGAGAAGGTGAAGTGAGGTGCGACCTCCAGGCAAAGTCCATGACATGTGGCCTCTCTTGGTCCCAGACACACCTCATGAACATATCAGGGGCTATTCATCCATTCATAAATCCATGGCTGATAGAACTGTGTATAAAGAATCCCGTTTTGCTGGGAAACATTAGGATTTTATATAGGCTTTAAGTGGCAGCAGGAGAGAATGAGATTAAAACACAACTGAAATAGAAAGACTACTTAGCCAAAGGGCTCAGGAGGGGTGAGCCCATCCCTGCTGAATTTCTGCAGTTCTGGGTACAGAGGGCAGCAGGCAGAACTTGAACTTTCTAATCCACCCAGCTTGGGTAAATTCAAGTAGTACCCACGAGCTGGTCATCATGGGTTATAAAATGCTGAGCTTTAGCCTTTGCTGTTCTAAGTACTACCACCTACTTTAGGAGGTCACTGTGCAGAGGAAACGGGATAACACAGGTGTAGGTGTAACAAACAGGTGATCTGCAGGAGGGGATTCTTTTTGCTTCTTGACTGCTGTCATTCTAAGAGGACTATTTTGCCTCTTTTCTTCCCAGAGTGAAATGAGAGAAAGGAATAAAAATGATTAGCCAAGATCAGAACTCGACTAGAAGAAGAAAGAAGAGAAAAAAAAAGAGTAACTCCCTACAATTTGATGAACTTTACCTATACTTATCGATGTAGTAGCTCAAAAAAGGGAACAAATCTTTACAGTGAGGATCACTCCTACCCCCTAGGTACACAGGGTTGACAGAGATGGGCAACTTAGACATTGGCTATCCAAAATTTGGTATGGGGGCTATTAAGGCAAGAAGTGACTGGCTTACAAGCTTTCAAGAGGGAGCCTAGATCCAGATGGGGCGGGGGAACGTAGAATCTCCACTGAATGGTTTCCAATCTGTTGGGACAGGGCTGATGAAAGGAAATGGAGATAAGACTCTTGTGGTACAATAGTGAATAATTGCCATCAGGACTGACTGCGAGAGTAGGAAATATAGAGGTAGATGTTTTTTGACAAAAGGAGGGGAGTGATTGATTTTGCAGTCCAGAAGCGGAGGTCCCTAGGACCATCAAGTGAGAAGAATGGAGAGCGGGACTCTACCCAGAGAAGCAGTGACGCCAGAAATGGAGACAGATGATGACATGAACAGATGGAACAGCTGGGAACACTGGACTCAGGGAGGGAGAGGGGCTGTGTGCTGACGACCAGAGGGCGGGCCTATGTAGTGTACCCTTTGGTTGTTTGATGATGCATGGAGGGGATTGTAATCATTGCAATGAAATGAAATATGACAGGATGAATGTAAAGCTGATGTTCTCCCATGTGGACCCATATAATTCACAATAAAAACTTAAGAAAAAAAAGATGAACCAAAATGAGTTGCTGGACCTGGGGACTCAGGACCATAGCAGGGGATACCAATGTCAAATGGCATAACATAGTCCACAAAGACAGTGTTCTACATCCTACTTTGATGAGTAGCATCTGGGATCATAACTGATCATCTTAGGTGCAGCTATTGGTCTCTGCAGGTGTAGAAGAAAGAAGAGTGATGAGTATTGGAGATGGTTGGAATCAATTAGTCCATCTGTCTCCACACCTCTGAAACCAGAAGAACTAGACAGTGCCCGGCTGCCACTACTAACGACTCTGAAAGGGATCACATTAGAAGGTCCCAGATAGACTGGGAGAAAATGTGGAACAAAACTTTAAATTATTAAAAAAGAAAATAAAGAAATAACAGATTGGCCTTACTAGTCAGAAAGAGACAAGGAACCTGAGACAATGACCCTCAACCACTCAGGTCTGAAAAGGAATGCACCATAGTGGCCCAGTTTCCAGCCAAGTAGTAGGTAGGTATACAGGGGGACAACAACACTAGTAAGGTATGCTTGCCATGGAATGGTCAATGTTTCCAAATCAAAGGGCAACATTTGTCTAAGGACAAAGTGTAAGGGATGGGAAGGTAGATGGAATGGATATAGGAAGCACAGGGAGGAAGTGGGATAACTGTTGCTGCATGGAGGGGATTGTAATCATTGAGATAAAGCAAAGTGTATGATGTGTTGAATGTAAAGCTGATGATCTTGTCTATAAACCTCCCTTCACTCAATTCGCAACAAACAAGGTGTTTTTTTTTTTTTAAATGATTAGCCAAAAGACTGCAAACAAAATAATAAAAATAAAATAAAACAATTGACCCAACACTGGCCAAAATTGGTAAGCGGAGAAAAGCCTAACAATGAATTACTTATTTTCTAAAATATATAATTTTTAATCAGACACATTTAAGAAATTGTAATAGCCTCTTGATTTTATCTAAGATTTGATGCATACAGGCCCCTGGCATTCAAACAGTTGTCCCTCAGAGAAATCAGTCATTGGCGGGAAAGGAGATGGAGCCTTTACCCCTGGGCAGTTGCATACCTGAATGGGCCTGGCTGGTCTCCTTGGGGGGGTTCTGGGGAGTTGGCAAGCTGCTGGATTCGACCTTAGCCCCCTGAGACGCACTGGTTGATGATGGTTTAGAAGACAAGACAGCAGAATGACTCGAATGATGGATGGAATCTATAAACCCATGAATGAAAGAAAAGGTTTGGTCTTCCTTGAGAACAGGAATCGGGGTTCATTTCCTTGCTCACAGATAGCTAGCTCCTCCTGGGGAGACAAGCTACCTTAGGGGTGATAGTGGGGCTCAGAGCCCTGAACCATAAAAATGGCACCTCCAGAAATATCAGACAAAACCAGCAGCATCTGTGGACACACACAGATGCTTAGGGGACATAGTTAATGAATGGCAATTAACAAGATCATTGCACAGAGGTCTCATCTTAAAGGAGGGTCTAGCAGACAGACACTGTGCACATGAGGCAGGGTGAATTAGAGTCTGCCGTGAACGCTTCACTCTCCACACTATGTCTTGCCTGCAGTCCAGCAGCATGTGCCAATGGAGGGTGGCAGCGGTGACTACTAGAGTCGAGAAAAGAACAAAGGTTCCCGACCTTCTGGGACCTGTACTTGGCACTTGGTTCCAGAGCCATGTTCAACATGACACACACTAAGATGGGCCACAAGGCCTGCTTACAGAGGTCTCCTCTTAGCCTAGGAACAGACAGTGTCACTCAGGAAGTCCAGCTACCTGAGTGACTGGGCGAAGCTTTCTTCTCTTCGTAGCGTGTGTACTCGCTACCTGTGTCCATGTCTGAGCAGGCGTCCAGCTCATCAGATAGGAAGGAGGTGCTGCTGGGAGAGCGAGGGGATTCAGACAAGGCCCGGCTGCTGGAGGGGGTTAGGGATCTGGCATCCAGTTTGGCCTGCAAGACTTCAATCACTTTCTCCTTCTCCTGCAGCTCCCTGCTGAGCCTGATGGAGTGAGGGAGGACAACAGATGAGATCCAAAGTCACCTAGACCAGCTCGTCCTGACCAAGGCCCATGCAGGAAGTTACATAAGCCAGATGACAACAGATAGTTTGTGAAGTTTAACATGGTCTTAGCACACTCAGGACACAGAAAGGCTCAAGCTTACAGGCTGCAATGAACCTTTCTGAGACTATATTTTATTGACCATTTATATGCAGTGAGTCGGACTCCTGGTGTGGCGCTGTAGGATCAGCACTGGACTGTGAACCACAAGGTTGGCAGTTCAAATCACCAGCTGCTGCTCAAAAAACTTATACAGGGTCACTATAAGTTGGAACAGCTGCTCCTCAAAAACCCTATGTTGTTGTTGTTATGTGCCGTGGGGTCGGTTCCGACTCATAGCGATGTTGTACAGGGTTTCCAAGGCTATAAATCTTTACAGAAGCAGAAAGCCTCATCTTTCTCCCATGGAACAGCTGGTAGTTTCGAACTGCTGACCTTGAGGTTAGCAGCCCAATTCGTAACCACTATACTACCAGAGCTCTTCAAAAACCCTATATGGGGTCACTGTAAGTTGGAATTGACTCAATGGCATTTAACAACAATATGCAGAGTCAGGGAAAACTGGCTCTTGAGGCAAAGGTAGCCTCTCAGAGATCTTTAACCTCCAAGCCTCTTTCACTAGATACTGTGACTCTCTCTCTTTTCACCCCCAAGGAAATGGGGTGGCTGTTAAACTAGCTTGCAATCCAATTTTGGGCAGGTCAACTGTACTCAAAGCTCACCTTGGTCTTTAAATGTATGGAAAGTGGGGTGAGCAGGGGACGGAGGAGACCTCTGAGGATGCTGAGAGCTCCTAAAATCTGGTTAGTTAACTTTTAGGTAAAACTGGCTTTTAGCTGCTATATCTGGAGAATTAATGTACAAATGGAAATCAATAGACTCATATCAATGGAGAATCAAGAGTTCAGTTAAACCAACATTAAGGTGTTGAATGAAGAAGTGAACTCATTTCAATCATAATTTTCCTTCCCCTGCCCCTGAATTGGGAAATTGTAGCCCCCCTTGACCTCATGAGCCTTGTTCCTGATTTCTTTCAGAGATCCTAGTATGAATTACCTGAGGGCCAGCGGCTCAAATCCTGCTTGATCTTTCTCACTTTTATGGTCTTCTGTAAACCAAATTCAAAGACAAACAGTAAGAAATTGAACAGGTTCTATATCAAAAAGAACAAACACAGGGGCCTAGCCATCAAAGAAAAGTGATTATTTTATGTGTGCATCCAGGATACTCTAGGAGAATTGCTCTGCGAGGTCTCAGGTTGTGTCTTTCTTTAGAAAGGAGGAATGGCAGGCTCACCAGTTAGACCTTTCAGAGCTCACCAGGTAGACCTTCCCTGACCAAGTGATCACCATCTTGACTTTCTCTGCCTTGAATCAGGACAAAAAGGTTAAAACATCCTTTGACCCAAAGATCAGAAAGCCCTTACCCAGCTGCAGCTGCACTGTGGAACATTGTAGCCCCCAAGTCCTAATACTAGACTGGCTCCCAGGTACTTTACTGGGTGGGTGTCTTATCATAGCTTTCACTTAGAATCTACTCCTGCCTTTGAGGAGATGATGACAAACTGCCCTGTCTCATCTCTGGAGATAGAATGTTCAGCCCCCAAGTCGAATCCTGCTGAACTCTATCAGGTGCTCTCAGAAAAGTCCCTCTAAATAAAGATCTCCAGTAATAACCGGCATTCCGACCTTGGTACTCTACATCCAGTACCTAAGCCAAGAACATGGTGCTTATCCATATTCAAAGTATATTCATATGCAATACCATGTAATAATACCCAAGGACTTTTATAATGAATGACAAAGCAGAGATACTATGAGGATAGTCACTTGCCCAAATGACAGCATCCAGGCTATAGCTTGGGTCTTGCAATTCTTAGCCCAGGGCCCTTTTCACTATAACAAACTTCTTGCATCTTATCCCTTTTCCTTCCCATCAACACTGGATGGATGCTGCCTCCTTCTCCAAAGGTCACATCACACGAATGATGAACTCTCAACAGCCATAATCATGGCATCTCCAACCCTGTGTTTCTCCTTGATGCTCCCCAACAACCACCCCAGAACCTTTAATGGCCCCCAGGAGAGGAAGTAGAAACAAGACCCTGGGTGAAAAAGCAGCTTGTGGGCATGTAGTGGTCACTAGACCTGGGACTGTAAAGGTGACAAAAAGTATTCCAAACACCTATGGCCAACTTACTGGTGCTCAGTTTGCTGGTGAGCCTCTCTGCCAATTGGCTTCCCTGGGCGAGTTGTTCTCGAAAGCTCTGCCCCAGGTAGTAGTCAATGTCATTACTCCTTAGGAGATCCTCAAAAGATTTTATTGCATCTTTCACGTGCTGTGTGAGAAGGTAGCAGATACCTCTCCCTTCTCGTATTTTCTGCCGCAGATAGGATAGTTCTCGGGCTTGATCCTGAATCAGGGAATCATATTTCCTAATGAAGGAAAAGTGAATAAAGACTAAGAATGAAAAGGAGTAAATGATAAGTTCTACGGGCTTCTGTAGAGATTTATATTGGAAGATTTCCAAAGAGCTCTCCAGGCAGACCACTGACACATAAGCTAGAAAAAGGAAATTCTGTTCAGAAAAAAGACCGCATCAAACAATTTTAAATGTACTAGTCACATGTTGAAAAACAAATCATAAGCTTTATGTGGCTAAGGACAGTGACATATTTTACTGGCGCTCTAGGATCAGTACAAGGCTAGCAGTTCAAAACCACCAGTTCGAACCCACCTCAGAAACCCTACACAGGGCCTCTATGAGTTGGAACAGACTCAACTGCACCTGATACCACCACCACCAATATAAGGCTTGAAGGACAACACCTAGACACATAAGCCCCCTCTCTCCACTTTCCTCCTCTCTCCCAGGAGCCTCTCTACCCCCTACTCCTTGTAGCTCCCTGGACTTCTTACCTTGGTAGGGTCACCGTTGCAGGGGACTGATCCCCACATGCAAACCATCAATGCATCAGAACTAACAAACGTCATTCTTATTGTAGCAATAAATAGTCAACAAACATTTGACATTTCAACCATTTTTATCTGTACAGTCCAGTCACACCAACCACACTCGCCATGTTGCACAACCATCGCCACTACCCAGTAAACGTCTTGTTGTGCAACACTGCCACCTCGTGGCCAGATCTTGTTCCTGGAGCTGCCAGCTCACTGTCAAATGTCTGGACCTCTTAACACTTACCCAGGCCATGCGGCTGATCTCAGTTCCTCTGCCAGCTTGTCTTCCAGTCCAGTTTTGGGAAGCTGGGCCTCCAGTTGTGACACTCTCTGGATGAGACTCTCTAGATCCCTTTTGGCCTGAAGTCCTGGGGGGTAGAAAGCTCCAGTGCCATCAGACAGCCACCCCTCATCGTCGTCAGTGGCACTATGAGGTGAAGACCCCTCGAGGGTGCCAACGGCCTTTAGCTTTCGGGGTCTTTCCAAACTAGATGAATAATCACTTGTAACCGAGAGGGACCGTACTCGGCTCTTGAGGTTTTGAATGACTTTGTTGGAGTTCTGCAGCTGGGCCTTCAGATCTTTAATGTCCCTCTGTAGGACAGAGACGTCTTCTGACTCTCCATATGCCTGAAACTCTTCCTGCTTCCCTAGCTGCCTCTGCAGGGGCATCTTCCTGGAGGGCCTCGTCAGTCCATCTATCAGGGCTGCTTCTCTGAGGCTGGCATGTTCTTCACACTCTGAGAAAAGACAGGGACATCTTCCTCAGTAAATGCTGGACGTGCTGCTGTGGCCAGTCCCTTCGAGGGCAGGCCACTTTAGTCACCAGGACAATGATTAGTAGAACAACAGTGGAATCCTGTTTTATTCTGCCCCAGCACTGCCCGTGGCACTCAAATGCCTTATTTCTTATCCCCCCCACATCCCTGCTGGGAGTCCTGGTGTGGCGCTGTAGGATAAGCACTGGACCACAAGGTTAGTTTGAACTGCAAGGTAGGCAATTCACACTTAACCAGCTGCTCCTCAGAAATACTATACAGGGTTGCTATGAGTTGGAACCAACTTGATGGCACTTAACAACAACAACAAATAGCCCTGCAATTCAAGGTTTCATTTTATCTCATGGGCAAACCAAAGTTCAGAGAGGTGTAAACTAATGCCTTCAAACTGTACACGGCAGAGTCAGAATTCAATCCCTGCAATGTCTGCCTGTACGGATTGTGCCCTTCCACACAAACTGATGTCTTTCAAGATAGACATTAACATTATATTTAGGAAGACCACAAGAACTCTAGGACAAGCTATTCCTAACTGCTGAGAGTTTAATTACAATGTGGAAAAGTTCATCTGTTTACAGCTGTGTGAAAATAGGAATAAAAGATCTCAACGAAATATGTGGGGGCTTCAAAAAGTTCATGGGAAAATCCCATTGTCTCTTCATTCCATTTTTCACAGTGGAAGTCCCCTCCTACATCAGCTATATGGCCTAACAATAGTTTGTATTAGGCTGTAAGAATGACAGCTCAGACAGTTAGTTGTCCGGCACTGTTCTACAGTGTTTTATATGAATTGACTAATTTTTTAAATCAGTATCGAGTGGATTAGGTGTTTTTTTTTTTTTTTAACACCATTTTAACAAATGAAGGAGCTGGGGCATAGAGACATTCAAGGGATTTGAACCAACATCGGCTCCAGTGTCTTTACTTGTAACCCACACACTAAACAGCCCCACTGATGAGAGACACCACGAGAGTTTTTCTCGTGGGTGATGCTATGGTTATAGCCATTTTAAAAGGAAGAAAGAAAAGTTTCGATTTATGGTTTGCCTATCCCCCAAAGTTCATCTTGTCTCTTCATTAATAATTTGTTGTTAAGTATTGTCGAGTCTGTTCCAGCCCTGTATAGAGTTTCTGAGGAGCGACTGGTGAACTTGAACTGCCAACCTTGCAGTTCAAACTGACTTTGCAGAGCAGCACATTAACCCGCAACACCACGCCAGGACTCCATTAATAAGTAGGTCTTAGTATTTTTCAAGAGTCCTGGTGTGGCGCTGTAGGGTAAGCACTGGACCGCTAACCACAAAATGGGTGGTTCAAATCCACTAGCCACTCCTTAGAAACCCCACATAGGATCCCTATGAGTCAGAACCGACTGGACGGTTTTTTTAACAACAGATTTTTTTTTTTTTTTTTTTAATAATTGGACATTTAAAATTTTTTTTCAATTAACAGCAGTATGTTGAGAAGTGATAGTAGAAATTCAGTCTCACATGCCTGCAAACTTCCTGTCCTTCTCTAGTCCTGAGTCCCCTCCATTCATAGCAAGTGCCTCCCCGCTTACTTGTCAGATGTGGGAGTGACTAACAGAACCCAAAGGTGAGTGCTGACTCCAGGGAATGAGCCCCACACCGTGTGCTTTTACCGGGACTGGTGGTCTCCTCCCGTTCAGCCTCGTTCTCACTGCGGCCACATGTCTCATAGCCCAGGTCTTGGAGGTCCACCTGGACCTGCTTGCTGTCCTGCTTCACCACAGATTCGCCTGCTTGGGGAGAAACACAATGAGGTTACAGAATGTCTCAACTTCCAGCAAACACCTTCAATCTCAGTGCCACAGAACTTGGCACTTAGGGACAGGGGAGGATCCAATCCAGAATGGGACAGATGCTCCTTTGGTCCACATAGGGAGAAGAAACCACCTGCTCCCCTCTGCCAGGATGCTTGCCATTGATGATCTCGCTTACAGATAACCTAGGATTCGTTGGGACCAAGCATCTTTAAGTCAGTGTTGCATGGTCTCATCTCTAAGTGAAAGTGGTTTATCCATAAGGGCTCAGGAAATGTTTGCACTCAGCTGGACACATTGCAAGTCCCAGGACACCTAGACCTTCACTGTCCAATAAGCTAGCCACTAGTCATATAGGGCTATTCTATACTAACTTAGTGAAAATTACATAAAACTCAAATTCCTGAATTGCACTAGCCATATTTCAAGTTGTTCAATAGCTACTTAAGATATAGACAGAAAAAAACCCCTAACACTGCCACAAGTTCTAGTTGACAGACTGCTTCTAGATCAAGAGTGGGAATCTGTTTTTGTAGAATGTGGTGACATGCAAAAAGGAGAAGATAAACAATCAGTAAATCTTGAGAGGGCAGGGTAATCTATTAGCTAGTCCAGAAATCAACAAACTTCAAATTTTGGCCTAGTCCCTTCCTATCCTCCTACTGAAAACAAAAAATTTCCTGTTCCTTTACTCTTTGCTACCATCTGCAAATTAAAAAGTAAAATACCCAATTCCACAGTTCTAGGATGCTAAGAAGGAGTTCATTTATTATGCAGGTTGGAGAAGAAAAGTGAAGTCGGTAAAGCTTGTGGCTTCTCAGGGAGAAGACAGCAGTCACTTTGGTGATGGTGAACTTGGAAGACTTACTAAACTTGACTCTGTATTTCTCCAGCTGGTTGGCCTGGGCAAAGACTGTGGCTTCTGATATCAGTAGCTTCTCCTGGAGATCTTGGTAATGTTGTCTGCATTGAGCCAGCTGTGAGCGCAGGTGTTTGGTGGATCCTGGGAGGCTAAATCCTGACCGAGGTCTGGGGTCACTGGCGTGGGACAGGTTATCCACCTGTGAAAGGAGCCAGTGCGGGCATCAGGACAGTCACTGAGGTCCTTCTCCATGCTCTAGTGACCACTTTCCTCACTGAACCCCATGGACTTGATTCTCGTTTCTGTCACAGCGTTTCCCATGCCATTATGCAGTTATCGGCTGCCCAGAGAGCTGGTACAATGCTTTTAAAATTTCTATACCCATCACACATAGCACAGGACCAGTAGAGCCTACTAAAGAACTCTCAGTGTAGGTTTAAAGAGACGTGCTGGAAACCTCCACTCATCTCTCCCTACATTTCTGTCCCCGTAGGCCTCTCAAAAGTCTCTGTATATTATCCATCTCACTGAGTTCAGCAAAGTGCCTCCCCTCAGAGGATCTTGACAGATACCTTCTTAGGCCCAGGGACAGGCACTCACAGTGCGCTATGTTGAAATGGTAGTGATGAGGGCTAGGTGTCATTATACATCACTCACTTGGGTTACCTGAAAACCTAGTAAATCCCTATGTTGTGGCGGCTACAAAATCAGATTGCAATGATCTGTTTCGGTGCCATTTTCCCTAGCATACTAAGTCATGCAGGGCAGAGACCCAATGTTATGGCCCACTGTCACCTACTTTCAGGATTAGCTGAAAAATTAAGTACACAGAAAATATTTATGTGATTATGTTGTAAACGCTTTTGAAAGGCTAAGAATCTTATCATTTTTACTGTTTGGGGTGTAAAGTTCCCCATCCCCTCTCCCCTCCAAGTGTTGGGGCAGAATTGTTTAAGGCAAGAACTGATATCTCCAGCTTTTCTCCAACTGTCCTTCATTCCAGCTAAGCTGACACTTACTTGGTAGCCATCCACTGTGAGAGCAGCCCCCAAGTCAAGGCTCTGTGGCCTGGGGCAGGACCTCATGATCACATCTTCTTCCTCATGGTGCTGGTGCCTTCCAGAAGGCCAAACCAGCTCTGTGTTCAGTCTGTCGATCTCCCTGGCCAGGTGCACAAGGAACTCTGGAGTAAGTTTACTAGTCCCCTCCTTGCTGCTTAGCACCAGCTGCTCATTGAGGAGGTTGATGATGCTGTGGGCACTCCTCAGTTTTCCCTGGAGCTTCCTGAACTCAGCCTGAAGGCTATTCTCATTCAGACCCCCTTTGCATGCTACAGTCTCTACCATCACCTCGCCCTTCTCCTTGTCTTCCTCGATCTCCCATCCATCAGACATTGCTTCTCCCATCTGTTCTTTCAGCTCTGCATTCTCAAGGCAAAGGCTCAGCATGGTGTTCCTGCAGGAAATACACATAATCTAGGGTCAAAGTTTGGTTGTGTCTATAGTTTCTAATGGTCCCTTTTTACCAAAAAAAGGACATCATAACTGTTATGGAAAACAGCTTAGTGCTTCCTCAATAAATTAAGGGTAGAATTGCCATGTTGTTGTTAAGAGCCATCAAGTTAGTTCTGACTCAAAGCGATCCTGGGTAGGGTTTCCAAGGAGCAGCTGGTGAGTTTGAACGGCTAATCTTGTGGTTCAAACTGACCTTGCAGTCCAATGTTTTATCCTACAGTGCCACACCAGAACTCCAGAATCCCCATACGACCCTGCAATTCCACTCCTACTTGGTATACAAAGACTTGTGTATCAATGTTCATTACAGCAATATTTACAATACTCAAAAGTTGGAAACATCACAAGTATCCATCAATATAAAAAAGAATGTGGTATACACATACAATGGGATATTATTCTGCCATGAAGAGAAATGAAATCTTAATACATGTAACAATATATAATATCTTGAAAACACAATGCTGAGTGTTACAGATTGAATTATGCTCCCACCCTGACCCCAGAATATGTGTTATAAATTCTAACCTCTAGTTTGGGGTTATAATCACATTTGGGGATGTGTTGGGAGCGATTTAAGCTGAAGGTCTCAGACTTGGGGGTAGTTTAACCGTCGGATTGCAAGTGAACAGTTGTGGTCCAGAAAATCGGGCTGCTCCCAGGTCAAGCTGCCCCCTGAGGAACTTGCAGGGCTGCCTCAGGGGACAGGGAACTTGCAAGGGTGTTTCCTTGTATGACCTTCAGTTCAAATCTGCAAAAACATCTAGCTGCTCTATCTCTGTCTCCTTAGCAACCACAAGTTACATTTTTTCGATAAAGTCCCGCTTACTGCCTGCATCAACAATACCTGATGTTTTCTGCATCCTTTTCCCTGCCCCCAGCACTTTCCTTTGATATGTGTATATAATAAACTTGTGGCACTAGGTCTGTGTCACAGTATCTCCATTAGAATGCTGTGTCCCACCTGGTCCCAACTTTACTATTTTCATTTGTATCTTCCTTTTTATTTCTAATCTCCTGTCACCCCCACTCAGGTTTAATCTCTCACACAGGACAGGGATGGGCTGCCTTTGTTATGTTACTGAAACAGGGTTAGCATAGAGTGTGTATTGAATCAGTCACTTTTGAGATATGAAAGACATTTAACAAGCGAGCAGAAGCAGAGATGGGGAAGAGAGCTGCCAAGTCACAGGAAGATCTCCCAAGAGCAGAGGCTTTCTGTCCTAGACAGAGAGACAAAGCATTCCTCTCCAGCCAACACCCTGAATTTAGACTTCCAACCCCCTAACTGTGAGGAATACATTTGTTTGTGAAAGCTACCCATTTGTAGTAGTCCTCTTATAACATCCCTAGATAACTAAGGCATTGAGTGAAATAAAACCAAAAAAAATAAATAAATAAATAACAGCCCAGTGCCAACGAGTTGATTGTTGATTAATGGTGACCCTGTATAGGGTTTTTGAAGAAGCCCTGTTAGTGTAGTGGACTATCAGCCAAGCTGCTAACCACAAGGCCAACAGTTCAAATCTACCAGTTGCTCCACTGAAGAAAGATGAGGCTTTTTGCTTCCATAAAGATTTACAGCCTCAGAAACTCTATACAGGGTTTCTATGAGTCGGAACCAACTCCACAGCACACCACCACAACCACTGTAACCATCATGGGTTTCTGAGACTATACGTCTTTATGGGAGTAGAAAGCCTCATCTTTCTCCCACAGGGAGCTTGGTGGATTTGAATTACTGATCCCTTGTGGTTATCAGTCCAGTGTTTATCCTACAGTGCCACCAGGGCACCTTGAGTAAAATAATTCAGTCATAAAAGGACAAATATTATATGATCCCACTTTCATATGTTGTTGTTGATTTGTTAAGTGCCATTGAGTTGGTTCTGACCCATAGCAACCCTGTATAGGGCTTCCAAAGAGCAGCTGGTTAACTTCAATGGCTGACGTTGCAGTTCAAACCGACTTTTCAGTCCAGTGCATTAACCCACAGCACCATGCCAGGACTCCTCTATTGAATATATACAGAATTGTAAAATGTATAGAGACCAAATGTATACTGTTTCTAGGAGCAGGAGGAAGAGGGAGTCATTTCTAGGGGTGGGGGAGAGATGGCAGGTACTGAGTATTAAGGGTGATGGAGAATTAGATATGGATAGTAGTGATGGTTATACCACATGATGAAAGTAACTAATGTCACTGATTGTACAGGTAAAAAAATATTGAAATGACAAATGTTGGCTATATATGTGTGTGGTGCTGCGAGTTAATGCACTGGGCTGCAAGGTCGGTCTGAACCACAAGGTTAGTGGTTCAAGCGCACCACACGCTCCTTGGGAACCCTATACAGGGTCGCTATGAGTTGGAACTGACTCAACAACATATATGTTGTATAAGTACATATGTGTGTGTATAATATATATATATTATATATTACTCACCACAATAAATCAATTAATTACTTTTTTTTTTTTTTAAAAAACAGAGGGATACTGGACAAAAAACTAGGAGATTTCCACCCCTGCCTGCCACATGTTTGCCTAGTAATGT
Organism: Chrysochloris asiatica; assembly: GCF_000296735.1. NCBI lineage: Eukaryota > Metazoa > Chordata > Mammalia > Afrosoricida > Chrysochloridae > Chrysochloris > Chrysochloris asiatica. The sequence goes on from NW_006408560.1 coordinate 3,324,063, forward strand.
ACGTTGTTATATTGAATTAAGATCAGATTTTCTTTAATAACAAAATGGTTATTGTTATCCATTATTATTGACCTTTTCACTGAAGAATTTATAGAACCACTAGGCATAAAGCCTGGGATATGGACCAAGAGCGAGCCATGGCAGGATGAATATTCTGATAGCAGCCAGGTAAGTCCCATGTTGGCAGGTTCCCCTCTTCTGGGGAGAATGTTGTACCTGATGTGGGACACAGAGGAGAATCCTGCTTCCTCAATTTGAGCCTTTAGCTCCCTCAGTTCTCCCTCAGCTTTTCTTTTCTCCTCTAAGTGCTGGTGAATCTCAGCCCTCAGGTGGAGCATTTCCTCCTGAAGACCCCTGTTACTGTCCCCTTCTGCTGATGAAGGAGGCGGAAGAGATAGGTTCTGGATTTCCACAGCTGCTAGACTTTTCTCCAAAGCCACCTTGATGATCTGAAAAAAAGCATAAAGAAATTAGGTAATTAAAGGAGAGCCAATAGGACCATAAGACTTCAAAGTCAGCTTTTAATGGAAATGAGAAAGTCAAACCTAAATTGAAGCCCTGAGTTCATTTTATCTCTTCCAAGTATTTTCTCAGTCATAGAGCTATGGAGACTTGTTTGGGTCAAGAGGTCAAACAACTGAGCAGGAGGAAGCGTTGCCACAGGGAGGCAGAGGGGAAGCCAGATGTGGGTGAAAAGGGACCATAAGCATATAATAAATTAAAAACACAACTCAACAATAGAAAGATAAATAACCCAATTTCAAAATGAACAAATTATTTGAATAGGAATTTTTTCCAAAGAAGATCAATGGATGGCCAATAAGCACATCAAAATATGCTCAACATCATTAATCATTGCTTTTCTTGTTGTTAGGTGCCAGGGAATTAAGTTCTACTCACAGAGACCTTGTGTGGACAGAGCAGAACTGCTCCATAGAGTTTTCTTGGCTGTAATCTGTATGGAGGAGTCCTGGCATGGCGCTGTGGGTTAAAGTGTCAGATAGCAAAGTAGTTTGAACTGTAAGGTCGGCAGTTCAATCTCACCAGCTACTCCTTGGAAACCCTATACAGGGTCGGTATGGGTTGGAATTGACTTGATGGCACTTAGCAACAACATGTATGGAAGCAGATCTCCAGGTCTTTCTCTCTTACGAAATGAAAATCAGACCACAATGAGACAGCACTTCATAACCACTATTGTTGTTGTATGCTGTTGAGTCGGTTCTGACTCATAATGACCCTGTATAGGATTTCTGAGAAATACTGGTGTGTTTGAACTGCTGACCTTGCAGTTAGCAGTCCAGTGCTTATCTTACAATGCCACACCAGGGGTTTCATACCCACTAGAAAGGATACCCTCAAAAAGACAGACAGGTAGTTAGTGTTGGTGAGAATGTGGAGAAGTCAAACCCCCCCATACCTACTGGTGGAAATATACAATGGTGCAGCTGCTTTGGAAAACAATTTGGTAGTTCCTCGAAAGTCAAACACAGAATTAGCATATAATGTAGCAATCCTACTCCTAGGTATATACCTAAGAGATTTGAAAACTTAAATACTCACACAAAAAAATTATACATGAATGCTCACAGTAGCATTATTCATAATAGCCCCAATGGAAACAACCTAAATGTACACTCACTCGAGAATGGGGACACAAAATGTGGTATAGTCATACAATGGAATATTATTTAACTAGTCATAAGGAGCTCTGGTAGCATAGTGGTTACGAATCAGGCTGCTAACCTCAAGGTCGGCAGTTCCGTGGGAGAAAGATGAGGCTTTCTGCTCCCGTAAAGATTTACAGCCTCAGAAACCGTGTACAGGGTCACTATGAGTCGGAACCAACTCCACAATACTTAACAACAACAACAACAACAACAAGTCATAAAAAGGCATGAAATACTACAACCTGTTTCAACATGGATGAACCTTGGAAACACTATACTAAGTGAAAGAAATCAGACACAAAAGGGCACATATTGTATGATTCCATTTATATCAGATATCCAGAATAAGCAAATTCACAGAAACAAACTAAATTCATGTTTGCTGCAGGTACAGTGTGGGTGGGAATGAGGAGTGACCGCTAATGGACCCAGGGTTTCCTTTTGGGGTAATGAAGATGTTCTGGAATTAGATAGTGATAAAGATTTTACAGAGTCCTGGTGTGGTGCTGTGGGGTAATGTGCTGGACTGCAAGGCCAATTTGAACTGTAAGGTCGGCCATTCAAGCTCATCAGTTGCTTCTCGGAAACCCTACACAGGGCTGCTAGGGATCAGAACCGACTTGACAACACTTAACAACAACAACAACAATGGTTGTACAGGAGTGCTGGTGTGGCGCTGTAGGATAACCACTGGACCACAGGCTAAGGTTGGCGGTTCAAACCCACCAGCTGCTCCTCAGAAACCATATGCAGTGTCCCTGAGTCTGAATCAGTTGGATGGCACTTAACCACAGCAACAATGGTTGTGAGTATGATTAAAAACACTTTGAAAGACAGAGTGACATTTATGAGATGACTTACACATATCAATAAGGAAGATTTAAAAAAATAACAATGGAAACAAATGGTGTTTAAATAGTACTGGAGTGTATGTGGTCACTGTGATTTGTTTTCTGATAGGAATCCCCCTGAGAATCTCTTCACACATCAGAAGCTTCATCAGCCCCACAACACTTGAGTCCTTGACTGCAAAGATCATGTTACAAGACCCCAGAGTCTTGTGATGAAGGCCCTGCCCATAGCCCGGACTCCAAAAAGGATGAGCTATTCAGGGCACTCAGTCCGGAATTCTGATGGAGCAAAGCTACAGGTAAAATGGGTCCTGGTGTGGCACCATAGGATAAGCACTAAGCTACTAACTGCAGGATTGGTGGTTCAAACCCAGCAGCCACTCTTCACAAACCCTATACAGGGTCACTGAATCAGAAGCAACTTGGCAGCACTTAACAAAAAAGAAACACAGGTAAAATACAGCAAGTTCAATGTCAACGGCATCAGGAAACCCTCTCAATTACTAAGAAGTTAAATTTGCTGTTCCTGGCAGCAAATTTCATTGTTGATGCTACCAGCTAAACTCTAAAAATCTAAGAAGGAGATAAGGCAGAAACATTTCCCAACATCTTTGTTTCTCTTGAGGATGCCCTTGAAGTTATTCCTTAATGTTTCAATTAAAGCCAGTCTTATGGTTTTTTCCTCATATGAGAATTTAATGGGAAGCTTTTCTTACAGTTTGTTTTGCATGTCTCTCTAGTTCCCCCACCCCCCCCATGCTTTTAAAAGTATGGAAGCCCAAACCAGAGTTGAATAAAGTATATGTAACTCCACAACCCATCTGTCAATTTTGTTCTACTGTGGTGGCTTGTGTGTGATTGCAATACTGAAGCCATGTCACCATATTTCAAGTACCAACTGGTTTCCTGATGGACATGAAACAGATTGGACGGGTTTCATTGGAGCATCCAGATGAAGACAGACTAGGAAAAAAGATCTGCTGATCTATTTCCAAAATTAGCCAATGAAAACCCTATGGATCATAACAGAATGTAATCCAATGTAATGCTGGAAAATAGGTGGGAAGATACCCAAAATACAGTGGCCACAACCATGGACCTGAATGTACCAATAAAGATGAAAATGGAGTCGGGGCGAGGGGGGGAGGTAACATTTTCTTATGTTGTACATAAGGTTATCATAAACTGAAACTGATTCACCAGCAACTAACAACAGTAGAGTATAAATAAATGTTTTAATAGAAGAATTTCTTGCCCATCTCTCCAATCTTATTCTAAGTACACTGCAACATCATATTGGCTTCTTTTTACCTCTCAGTGGCAGTGTTTTGGGTTTTACTTTAGATCTCTCAATTTTCCAACCCTACCCATAGTTACCTGTGGGTCCGTTTTTCCTTGTTTCTATATAAATATTGTGACTTGTACTTGTCACTTATCAATTTAATTTTGGATTTATAGAATTAGGTCCCGACTATCAAAGTCATCAGCATATTTGATGTGAATTAATCCATAAATCATGGGAGTAGGCCATACAATTAGGGATAATCTGTAAAATTAATTTTATGTTTTATACCTTCATTCAGACCACTGATACAGTGAACAGAACAGGGCCCACAGCTGTTTATATGGATCACTGATTGACAGAGCTGCTTGGGTTAGCACAAGATCATTGGCCTTTATTTTGATCCTGTAATAAAGCATGGTACCATCTAGGCCACAGGTTTGTGGCAGGGTTCATTCAGGGCATGTATGGACAATGGCGTCTAGTAGCACAGAGGTTGAGTTTGAGAAAAGATAAACCCACATAGCAGGAAAGAAAGAGACACACTGCTCAGTTCCTCCAATCCCATCTGTGTTTTCTGAGTCGGAGCTTTGAGAGGTTCTTAGGACTGTCTGTCTCTCCGGCTCCACTGTCAGGCTTAGCTACACTGGTGGCCACTTCTGTATGTGTCACCAAGCATTTGTGAAAAATAAAAGGAGGTGGGATTAAATGATTTATAACAGCTTATGACCCCACTACTCATTCAAACTATGTGTTACCCTTCTATCTATATAAAGCCTTTCCTATTAACCTAGCTAAAATGAAGACTGCCATTCAGTTTTAAGTTTGGGGACATTTATTCTGCGGTGTTGTGGGATAAAGCTCTGGACCGCAAGGTTGGTTTGAACAAGGCCAGTGGTTCAAACTCACTAGCTCATCCTTGGAAACCCTCTGCAGGATCGCTATGAGTCAGAACTGACTTGATGGCACTTACAAACAACAAGAAAGCCTTACAGGTTCTTTCTACTAAAAAATAATGACTAATTTTAATGATGTCTGTAGGATAAACACTTGACCACAATGTCTGTTTGAACTGCAAGGTTGGCAATTCAAACTCACCAGCCACTCCTCGGCAACCCTATATAGGGTGGCTACGAGTCAGAACCAACTTGACGGTACTTCACAACAACCACAAACGCATGAGAAGGTACCCTGGTAGTGAAGTGCATTATTCTAAATACACTGCAATGTTCAGAAATACAGAATTAAGTCCCGACTGTCAAAGTCATCAGCATATTTGATGTGAATTCATCCATAAATCGTGGAGAAGGCCAATGCAGATCTGTAAAATTAAGTTTTTGCTTAATTGTTTAATATACTCAGGCCACCAATATATTGAACAGAACAAGGCCCACAAGGTCAGGAGTTTGAATCTACCAGCTGCTCTGCAATATAAAGATGAGGCTTTCTGCTCCAGTGAAGATTACAGCTCCAGAAACCCTGTCTATACAGAGTTACTGAGTTGGAATAGGCTAGATGGGGCATGTCCACCACTAACTACCACCACCAAACACGTGACATTGCCAGGAGTCAGAACTGATTCGACAGCAACAGGTTGTGGACCCACTTTTAAAGTATGTTCTGGATATATGTTATGTTACCTTGTTCTATTGGTTTAAATATACTTGGGGGTGGGAAGAATTTAATACCCATGAAATAGTCCACCTAGTCTAATTTCCCACTTTACAAAGACAAAATAGAGATCTGGGCTTGTTTGGGGTTTTTCCTAAGCTACTTTTTTTCTTTTCATAACAAAAAAGATTTTAATTATCAAACTTGTCTTTAAAAATTACAATATTTAAGGTCACTGAGCCTCTGCTACTGGTGATGAAAATCTCTGGAGTCATTGGTGATGGCTGCACAATGGGATGAATATAGTATCACTAAGGTACAGATATGAAAAGTATGGAAAGGGCAAAAAACTCAAATGCAGAAGCATGAAAAGTGATTCAGGATCTAGTCTTTTTATTAGTTTTTCCTTATCATGTATGAAAGACAAGTGAAGGACACTCTAAGACAATGGGATTTTTTTATATGCTTTTTAGTATGAGTGATGCTAGTGTGACTCCTTTCAGTCTATTTCTAATTATATCTCCTATATTTCACTTGTTCTATTTCTTTCATGGTCTGATTCAGCCTTTGTGCATGCTGGGTTTCCAAATGTCCTTCAAAGGTCTCTGTGAGAATGGAGCTATTGCTCGAAAACAACTGGTATTATTTTTACACTGTTGCTTCCTATCTCTCACAGTGTAGATCAGCCCTTAAATAGTCCTCATTCAAAATGATCTTTTCTCAAGTTCATCCCTGATGACTTTAGTCTATTGACTTTACTCTCCTTTGTATCATTCTTAATTAATTTTCTCCAATTGCAAAAGATCAAATGGAGAAAGGCAATGGACTTAGATGATTAACTCTTGTTTGTTTTGCAGAAATTGCCCAGGTTGTCATAGATCTTACATCTGCTTGAGAATGGAATTATTCAGGAGATGCCTGGGGAAAATCACTATTTAGGCCAGACTTGAGACTTCCTGAAGTGGGTGAGTCAAAAATGAAGAGAAAGCAACTTGTTTTGGCCAAAAAGTGGTTCTTGTCTTGTAAGGACCACAAAGTTGGATGTGTATGCTTGAGGTGAGTAGAGAACTTGTCAACAATAGAGTCCTCTTTCCAAGGACACAACAAGGTGGGATTCAGTGCCTAATCTTAAGGGATCACTTCCAAGGAAACAAGCAAACAAAATTTTGAGAATCTGGACACAAAAATTATGGAAAAGCAATCTTTATTTAATTGGCAGCATGTGAATACACCCCTCCAATTCCCAAAAAGTTGCAGTAGGTTTACAATGATTTCAAACACCAAGGTTCTTTTCCTATCCAAATGGCTGATTATCAAAGAGAGGTGATGGAAAGAGAATATGATGCTTACCCAAGATATTCTTCATCCAAAAGGCATTGATCATGAGTCAAAATCCCAATCCAATGTTAACTCAAAATTTTCTAAGTACCTCCTATGCCAAGTAATGTGACAGCCATTGTGAGGAAAATACAAATGCCCAAAGTGAGTATTCTCAAAATGAGGTCTTGTAATTTTTCCCAAACTGGGGTCCTAGGCTACATGAAAGAATGCTGAGGAAGAGATAACTTTAGAACCAGTTTGCCTATGGCTGAGAATTAGAGCAGAGGGTTCCCACTGCCAGGGATACTTTAGAACATGCTGGTCTAATACTGATCTGGCTTTCATACCAGTGCCTTCTGATAATTTATTCTGAAATCTATCCTCTCCCATAGTAGCAATAATCAACAGTGACCTGCTGACACCCCAATCTAACCCCATCTTAGAATAGACATTTGTTCATCCTACAGGCCTATGTCTCACCCAAGTTCCTCAATAAAGTCAGGAAATGAAGGGCAGAGGGATTTGACCGCAGACACACAGTGTACTCAGTTAAAGCCACAAACCTCAGTTAGCAGAATTCAGAAGAAGCAGTTCAAGCAAAAGGAGAAGTGGGGGTCATGCAGGAACTCATGGGAGAGTGCAGGGGTCCTAATGGCTATAGCAACATAAAGGGCATCTTGGTAGAAGGTAAAGTTGGCTTTTTAAAAGTTGTTCCCAACTACCTATGTCCTCAAGAGCCAAAGACTGTGCCAAATACTGTGTAATTTGGGGACTGATCACTCGGACTCTTCCCATTGACTTATTAGATGTTGTCTTCTTTTTTCATGCAGGGGATGAAAAGGCAGACCCTGAAAGTCTTGTTTCTCCTACAGCATTTTTAATGGTTCCAAGGAAGCTATCACTGGAAAAGCCCAACTGCTTCTGCCGAAAGATAGATGCCAACAATTCACTTTCTCCTTGACAACTCAGAGAGTCCCAGCCATGGTCCATCTAGGAGCTGAGAGTGCCAAAAGTCACTGGACAATATGGAGACACAGGGTTTCCAGTGAATGCTGCGGAATCACCTTCGGTGACTTCATCTCTGAGGTCCGTGACATTCACTCTTAGACTTGAGAGCGTACTTGTTACCTTCACTAATGGTGGATGGGAATAGTGCTTCAAACTTGGGAGCCAAGTTCAGAGGTTTGAAAGGGACTTGCCTTTGTAGCACCATCTGCGGGTGATCAAGTTGTCAAGACCTGGATGGTTTATTAGATTACATAGGACAGTTCTCTTTCATGTAACAAATTTCACCGAGAAAGATCCCTGCATTGTAATCAGCCAGGTCCTCTAGGAGTTTCTCATAAAGCTCTCTCCCCAAGCAGGTCCTAGGCCCTGCCTTCTCCCCAAGCAGCCTTCTGACGACTCCTCTGTCTTCTGTAGAGTGTGTCATTTATAAAACCCCCAAGAGGGGAAGTGTCCATTATCTTGTTGTAAGTAAAAAAATCTTTTCAAGCTATAGCTACAGAAGGTAAATAGGGGGAGAGGTGGATAAGAAAGGGTAGGAGGCAACAGTAAGAGAGACAGAAGAATAAAGACAAAAAAGGATGGATTGGAGAGAAAAACGGAGAAAGAATAGAGGTTAAAACGAAGGCAGCTGGGAAATACAGGGAGGACAGAGGAAAAACTGGGAAGTAGTTATATAAAAAGAGCTCTCTCACTCTAGATTCCCAAGGGCTGCCGGGAGACCATCAGACTCCAGACGGGCTGTGCACCTCCCACCCTGGGGAGCCTGGGGCCTGACACTGACTTACTTGCTGGTGGCTGTTGTGTGCAGCCTCCTCCTCAATACTGTCAGTGAACTCGGTGCTTGCATCTTCAGTGTCATCTGCTGCAGCTGCACCTGGATGGAAGACCAGAAAAGAAAGGTGATTCCCTTGACAGATGGCTTCCAGACAGCAGCTAAAATTACATTCTTTGTGCCACCGGCCTCTGATTTCTTCCTCTCCTTACATGCATTGCCCTCTCGCCAGAAGAATCAAGAGGGAACATTGAGCTAGTACACTGTGCCAAACCCATGGAAAAGCCCTGTCTCCCTGTAGCACTGAGAAACTCAAGTCTCACAATATTAGCTGGCCTTTGTAGCATAGACCTCTGCCTAAAGAGTTGGTTGTTAGGATAGAGTGGTTACCCTTCACCTAATTCTAGAAAGCATTGTTGATTTCCCACATCAACATGGACTGGTTTTCTAATATCAACTTTGTCTCCTGTAACATGGGTCAAGCTTGACTAGCCTTCTTCCCATCAGTGAGCACAAAGTGAGCCATTGGTCTCCTGGTAGTAAGGTGAACCTATTGCTCTCACCTTTTTCCATTTGAGGAATCACTTGTGCGGTAGGGTGATGATCTCTCTGAGTAACTCCCCTCTTGGATCCCTGAGTGCTACAGAAGGTCTAGTCTAGCTAGTTAAGACCCAACACACAGAACTGTTCAGGTATGTCCTAATTCCATCCTCTAGCCTACCCTCCTCCCTATCTCTTCCAAACTCTTACTCAATGCCAATAACATTGGCCTGCAGGACTTCTCACATCTCTTTATCCATATAGGACTTCATCCAGGCTCTACTGCCCCAAACTGCACTCAGTCACCCTAGGAACACAAACATTTACACTCTGCCCTAAGGGACAAGTAGCTTCAGTTTGTGGTCTGGGTAAAGGTGAGGGGAGAGTTAAGCAATAGCGCGTTCTGCAATCACAGCCATGTTCTGTATCTGAGAGGCACCAATGCAGTAGAAACTAGTCACATGTCACTCTTCAGCACTTGACGGTCACTTGAGTGATCTAGGAATGGAATTTTAGCCTTAAATTTTTAAATTCAAAAAGCACATGTAGCTAGTGGTTGCAATCTTAGAAATCACAAATTGAGGGCATTTCTCTCTTTCCACATCTGTTAGAACCCTGTCCACCTAATTTTAGATCAAGACTTGTGTCTCAATTTGCTGATTCCTTCTGAGAGTACTAGAATTCTTAACGGTCAAATTATTTGAACACCAAAGAAAATCTACTGTGATCTCCCTGTGTCTTAGAAAACTTGCCTAAGTCAAGGAACCTCGAGATCTAGTTTTGACCTTGACCTCAGCAGTCAATCTGTTAAATCCTTCTGACAGCTGAGTAGCCTGGACTTCCAAGAGATGCTGTGACTTGTCTAAGGTTACACAGCTAGTCATTAACAAGAGTTGTGTAAGAAGTCATCTTCTAGACTCTCAGAGGCACTCATTATACATCTGATGGTATTTTTGCTTCTTCCTCCAAGACCAAAGAACCTGCTCCTTGTTCAGATATTCACGGATGGAAGGCTCAAGTAAATGAGAATTCACTGCCTTCCGCAGGTTAAGTGAACAGGGGCAGTTTCCACCTACACTCCTAGGCATCTACAAGTTTATCCTAAATATTTCTAGTGGCCCAGGTTAATCTCTTCAAATTACTAAAAGATAGTGAGCATGCTGTTCTCGTAGCTTAATCGTACAACTAGACCCCTGATCCTCACCATGAATGTCGTGTTCATTTTGGACAGGGTACAACCCTGTTGAATAAAACTCTGCCCACAAAAAGTTTTCTCTACCACTTAGCACCTTTGGATACTCATGGAGGCTTTCAATTGGAATTTCCAATACTTACTCTTGCAAACCCCAGCCTCAGAGCCATCTCAGAATAGTGTTGGCGTGGAGGTGAGTGAAGAAACCCCCTAAGCTTTGGTTGCTTTGAAAACTTACAAAATCAGGATTGTAATTCACCTGAGGACTTTCCTATAATATGGTCACTTTTGAAACTCTGTATTTGTATGACAGCAGACATCAGAATCTTTCTCTTTTTTTCCTATAAAGAATATGAATCTTCCCACTCAGTGACTGATTAAAAAAACCTGTTTTTTATATTGGATAGAGAACAATTCATTATTTGAAGAGGAGGGTTCAACTCTGAGGTTCAGGATTCTCATTCTTATACCATTCTTGGTGGGTTGTATATGCCAGACTGGCCCACATCCCAGTTCTAGGCTTCAGTAACAACATATCTGGGAGATAGACAAGGTGACTCACTGGGCATGAAGCCTTTTCTCTAACACTTCCTGCCCTTCACTTACCTTTGTCGGCCTTCCTGGTGGATGACACATCTGCATCCCTAGGGAATCTCTCTTTAGTTTACTGTGGGACTTGGAGACAAAGCAAGAATATTCATCTCCAACTACTCCACTACACCGGGATTTTGTTTTGTTTGCTTTTTTAGCTGGCTCAGAGTCTACTGTGCATTTATGGCAGCTTTAAAAGTTGCTTAGCCTTTTACCAAGTGACTTAGAATGCGGAAAGATTTTTTGTGTATTTAAGGGGTTGTTGTTTTTAAGTGCCATCGAGTTGGTTCCAACCCTGTTATAGGGTTTTGAAGAAGCAGCTTGTGAGCTTGAACCGCCAACCTTGCTGTTCAAACCAACTTTGCAGTCCAGCACATTAACCCTAAGTGCCACACCAGGGAGCTGAAAGTTTTTTGCAGAAAGCACGGTAATAAAATGAGTGATTCCCCATAAGGTTCTAAGTAAAAGTTTATAGTAGATACTCCTTTCTGCTACCATTTTCATCTCCTTATCAGTGATAATAAAAGAACTATTCTTTGGTGGAACCTGTCCTTTTCTAAGCTTTTATGAGGCAGCAAGACACATTTCTCCAGAATAAATTTGGAATACTTTATATTTCTAATTTAAAGACAGCTGCAACTGCTTATTTTTATAAAATCTGAAATGAAATGATCTGCCACCTTTAGATTTTCTGAAGGTAAGAATCTGTTCATTCAAGACTGACCTGTTTTATGATTATGCATTTATTGCCTGTTAGACTGACAATTTTATTGAAAATTTTTATTTGAAGTTTCAATGGTGGCTCACAAATTAGAGTCCTAGCAAATCTCCAGGCTCCATACCAGACAAAACAGAGATGAAATCAAAAGGTCTTTAACTTAGATTGAAAAAATATATTTTCTACTATATGTCTGATTCTACAAAGTACACAGAACGAAGACAAAAAGTCTATGAGAAAATTTCATTTTAACTCCATTTTTCCACTAACTTTTTCAAGTCCCTGGGTTGAATTCTGCTTCTATCAACTACTGTGTGACTTCAGGCATGTCATGATCTTTCTGCAACATGGTTGTCGTTTATTACTTGGGGTTTATAGTAACGCCCTATGTGGTTGTGATCTCCCAAAGGTTTGCTGTTTTTGAAGTAATTAGAACAGTGGTTGGCAGAATCGTTCTTTTTATAATTGTTGTTGTTCCTGGTAAATGAAAGTGGTGCATGGGCTGAAAGGAGGGATAAAAGCTAAAGGCCATAGAACCTAAGTGCAGCTAGCAAAGGAAAGTTTTATACCTGATGTTTTAACTGGATGGTCTTGCTGATTCTATCTGCACTTCTGAATATCTGTTTCCCCTATCAGGACTCTTGAAACAGTTTTGTTTTCTCTCCCTGCATCACAGAGCTGTTGAAAGCTGTCAGTAAAGTAGGATGGCTTCTTTTGAATAGATGCTTTACAAACAAGATTCATCACTAAATTATAATTGCCATAAAACTCCAAGCAAAAATAAGCCATAGAGAGAAATTAATTGCATATGAAGCTTTATTTTCAATTTTCAGTAATGAACCCAAACTGGGCAGGGAGTCAAGACCATCTTTTCCAAATTCTACTCTATAGTTATATATTTGCTTGCTAAGCTTACTTATACGGGAAAGAAGTAATATTTATGTATATTGCTATTCAGACTGAGGAGTCCTGGTGTGGTGCTGTAGGATCAGCACTGGACTGCTAACTACAAAGGTCAGTGGTTCCAACCTACCAGACACTCCTCAGAAACTCTATACAGGGTCCCTATGAGTCAGAACTGACTCAGCAACACTTGACAACTCAGAATGTGTCATATTTTACTAATTTTGAAAAGGGACTCAAAGAACTAAGCAATTTTATTTCTAGGCATTTCTACAGCATGACCAAGTTTATTGTGCCAAATGCCCAACTGTTTCTTCCCTTAGTGTCATGCTAGGTGCTAGGCCCTTGTCTCATTTCCACTCCCAGGTTCTCTGCCTGTATGCCATGTGCTCAGTAAAAGGATTCTCATATTTTCATCATCCATGACACTTTAACATTATGATGCTATTTAGAAATAATAATTAAAAAAAGGTCAAGCTCATAATTTTGATGATTCCTTTCACATAAGCAAACGCTAGGTTTTCAAATAGTCTTTCATAAGTTTTGTCTTTTTGTTTTTAAGTGCCTTCAAGTCAGTTCTGACTCATAGCAACTCTGTATAGGGATTCCAGGGAGTGGCTGGTGGGTTTGTACCACACTGACTTTGTGGTAAGCAGTCCAGTGCTTATCCTACAGCATCACACCTGGCCCCATAAGCTTTGCCTAGAAATAAAATTATTGAACTAGACAGATTCTGGTCTTAGAACTGCAGTAGCTAGGTAAGAAAATTGCTGCCTGTAGCCAAACTCCTTCATGGTCTATCTTTGTCTTACAGTTCAACATCTCATAAGTTGAAAAATGTACACACTTCGGGGACCTCCAGCTTGTACATTATTCAGAAAGCAGCTGCTTTCAGTAACCTAAAAAGACCAAATCATAATCTTAAAAAAAAACTTTTTGAGTTTGAAAACTCCCTAGGATTCTGGAAACAGTTTTCAGTTTTTCAAAAGGGTACCAATAAAACTAGAGTCATCTATTCTTAGGCTGACCAGGACAGCTGTAAATTTGGACTGTTCTGGGTAAAAACAGACATTTGACTATCTATTCTGTAATTGTAATTCTCACTCAAGGAATTCTTCCTCCTTACTGTCTCTTTTTCCCCCCTCAAAAATCAAAGTTCACAAGCAGCAGGCTTTTCTAGGGACATTTATTGAGATCCCACTGCCCACCATAGTAATTGGTTCCTCCAATCTCTATCCTGTTTTCTACTGCTCTCCTTCAGCAACAAGGCTCCAAGGTAAAGTGACCCCTTTCACATTTTTGGGGAGAGCTATTGCTATTGCTGCCTTGAGAGAACAAAAACTCAGGTTTCTTTCTCATCCTTTCTTCAGTTAAATTAATGCAAAGTCATTGATTCATTTCATAGAACCTTACTTTGTCCTGGAATTTTAGTACAGAGACAGTCTGATTTTCCTATAAGGAAAATAAAAGAGATGCACTTTGTCTATATCTTTTCTCATAAAAATGAAACCAAATAGTTACTGTTAGCCTTTGATACTTTTATTGGATCAGCAAGACAATTTTTCGTCTCTCAACTGGAGTAGCTGAAATTCTAATACTTATATATGTATATAAGAAAAAGTACATGCTGTTTTCCAGCACCAATGTTTACACATTTTAACACAGCAGCACAGTGCCATGAAGAAATGAACTTCCAGATTAAAAACATACAGCTTATTTTGGTGGGAGGCAGTCCTGGGAAGAATCTAATGGCCAGTTTCTCGATCATCTAACATGTCACTTCTTCATCTGAAGTTGTTAAACAATCACTTGAATTTTTGGCAATAGCCCAAGGTCAATATCATAAGTGACAAAAGCAGGTAAAACTGCTTTTATTATCAAACTGAAACAGATAGAAATTCCTCACTGCAACAGATAAAAATTCATGATTTATAAAACATACTTATAAATACACATACCACTAAAGTTTACAGATTAAGAGAGGCTAAATGCTTGAGACCAATGACTCTGGTAATTGCACAAGGAAGCAATGTATACTAAAACCATATTACAAGTGTTTTCTAGACAATCAGTTCTTAAACATCCCTACTCTTTGCACACAACAGTTTCCAAGGCTGCTGAACTTCCTAATTTTGCCTCACAGCTTTAACAAGAGGAAAGCAGTATGATAGAATTTCTGAGACTTGACTTTAAACCACAAAAAGGGAAAGTAAAACAACTTATCAATCATTTTATCAGTTTAATTATTTGAAATCTGATGTAAAATTAATAATGTCAACTGTATATCTGTCTTTCCCTCCACTTCCCATCTTTTGTTGGAGACAAACGATGATGTTAAAGTTTTTTTCACTTGGGAAACTTCTCAGGCTTATGTGGCTGATTATACAGAAAGAAGTTGAGGACTTATCTTCTGTCAACACTAAGACTTTTCAGAGTAACTTGTTTACTTGTTTAACATAGCTGTTGCTACAAATGGCTGATGAGATGACTTAAATCCATATTCCAAAATAAATTGATTCAGAAACTAGTAACTACAAAATTATTTCCAATGTACTGTCATCTTGATATTCCTTCTGTTTTTTTTTTTATTATTATTGTTTTGTTTTTCTTTAATTGGGCTGCCTTACATGAGCTGGCTCTTCTTTCTACAGTATAAATACCTCTATAAAGTTAGTACTACCAAACAGAAAAGAACAGCCCTTTGGACTTCAAAAGAAATGAGAGGAAATACTCTATGAGCTTACACTTCACAGGATGTTAATATCTGAAAAAGAAAGTGTACTTCATTCATTCTTTCTCTAGTAGAGGTTTGTGGTTCGTATAAATCTCAATTAATATTAACTTTCTTAAGCGCCGTCGAGTTGATTCTGACTCATAGTGACTCTGTATAGGGTTTTCAAAGAGTGGCTGGTGGGCTTGAACTGCCAACCTTGACGTTAGTAGTCCAGTGCTCATCCTACAGCACCACACCAGATACTGAATTAGAAGGGGACAAATGCATTAAAATACCAGATCTTTTATGTCTATCTTTCACAGAAGTCACTGATGTATACACTGTGCAATAGAAGATACTAGGGTCTCCCAGGGACCACTTCTGGCAAGGATTTGACATCCTATACATGTTAAGATTCTTGATCATTGAACAATATTCACTATGTATAAAGTAATGGAAACATATTTTTGAAGTATGAACGAGAAAATTTTTACTTTTGAATTCTGTTGTTGCTAAGTGCCACCGAATCAGAGCCAACTCAAAGCCAACTCAACTTGTAGGGTTTCCAAGGAGCAGCTGGTGGGCTTGAACCACTGACCTAGTGGTTTGCAGTCCATTGCTGATCCTACAGCGCCACACTAAAAATGCTACTTCTGCCCATAAGTGAAAAAAGAAAGACAGGTATGAGGAAAGAAGGGAGGATGTAGAGACAAAGGGAACACCCTGTCAAAGAGAAAGGCAATCATTTTTAAAAGTCCAATTAAGGTTTTTCAATATATATTTGAACATATGCTGACTTACAGTAGGCACTACTAATCATCAGATTTTAATACGGTGTACACTTGCAGTAGAAAATAGGGGAAATGTTTGTCAAAAGACTTCCATTTCATTTCATTCATTCAATACATCCTCTTGGGGGAGCCCTATGTAACTGTATAGTTCTATGAACTACAGCTTGCATCTACCCTGCCCTGTTACCACCATTACTCAATGCCTCTGTTATTGTTTGGAAAAGGATTATGAGAAAAATGGAACTTCTCAATATGATGTTTTCTCAATGAAACTTCCAGACTTCTAAGTAAGCAGGGCCTGAGGAAGGGTTTAACTCATTCACTTTCTTTCAAAGTTTCTAATTCAAACATAAGATACTGGATGCACAAAATGCTTTATCTAAGGCTATTGCCAGGTAGAAAATTGTGTAACAAAGGCAGATTCACCCAGTAAGAAAAAGGCTCTGTGCCCCTGCAAAGAGAATGTAATTATATATTATATCATGCCAAAAAGGATCGCATAAATGATGTATCCAATTATATCATTTATCTGTGGGCCAAAGAACAAAATTCATCAGAAGTATGTTCTCTGATCAGATGTCAATCATCACACAATACTGTTTGAGCAGAAAGATTTGTCCAGGTAGCATTCCTTTCAAATCTCATTCCAGCCATCAAGACCAGAGGGTTAGTAGCAGATTTCAGTCACATCTACTGTACCAAGATCAAATATTAACTTAGCTGTTGTCACTAAATCACTCAATGTTTACAATGTTTCCTAAGTCATAACATCAACTATGGCATTGATGCATATAACTAAAGCACAAATTAGTATGTCTTTTCAGAGCCCAAATAAGGGTCAGAATTCACTTACTTGTTTTTCTAATCCATTTATTATCAAACTACATTAATATTTCTAACACTTAGCAACAGTTCAAGATACCTATTCCCACTCTTGTTGGAGATCCACAGAAGTGGTCATTAACATAAATTACTCTAATTATTATGAACCATTAGCACCCAAGATTTAGAAAGCTTCCTTGGTCTACTAGGAAAACTTAAGAGAGACATTTCCTAAATGACCTCTTGTAATGACCCATTTGTTGTCATTGTTAAGTGCCATGAAGTCAGTTCTGACTCAAACCCTGTATAGGGTTTCTGAGAAGAGGCTGATTGAGTTTGAACTGATGACCTTATGGCTCAAAGCAACCTTGTGGTCCAGTACTTATTTTAAAGCACCATACCATGACACCCCAGACTAGTCTTTAGTGGGTTGACATTTTTATAGCACGACTATCCTCCTTGTGACTTCTGGAAGGTTATAAAATATTTTGTGCAGGAAAGGTCTCAGAATTGTAAGACTAAGAAAACTGGATGGTTCTGCCGGCCCTTCTCACTCCTTAAATGACCCTTTCTTCCCTCAGAGACCAATACAACTGGAGTGGTGTACCCATTAAGAAGATGGCTTGGTGTTACCACACTCAATACTACAGCAGTTCTCCAATGTAACATCTTCTTCCCTGTCTACTCTGGTTTAACTGAGACTCTGTTACAGGTACAGCTAAGGTTACAGGAACTTGGGCGGGCTTTAAAATGCAACACAAGCCATGCCAACACATGAATGTGAAAGAAAGAAAAGCGCCATGTGAAAAATGGAAGGGAAAGGAAAAATCTCTGTACCTTATCTTGTTTAGAAAGGGTACTTAATCGTATTTACAATGCTAGCAAGCCTCCATCTGTCTCCCAAATTCCATGTTTAAAAAGTAACTGAAATCTCCATTCCTAAGCCATTCTAGCAGAAATAAGAAAACTCATGGTGTTGTACCTACAAAGTTGCAAGGGAATCTTGGCTACTTTTTCATACTCTTGACATACACAACACTAGAAATACAATCTTCAGCACACCTATCCTTGTACCTGTTATGTTGCCACAAGAACACACATCTGTGACCAGAGTTCTTTCTAAACTATTCTACACATCCAAGTCTGAAGCCTGTCACTTACTTCCATATGGAGTTAACAGCACTAAATTATTGCTTACATGAAATCAAGTGGAAGTAGGTAAGCAATATAAGCAGAGGCACACGGAAGGGTGCAGAGTCTGGCTATAATGAGTTATTTGGTGAAATATTATATTTCAAGTTGGGGATATTATATTTGAAATTATCTTAATATCTAGCTATTTCATACTCTGAAAGATTTGGAAGCTTTCTTTTAAGTCTTATTCAGACTAACTATAGCATGCTTGTTTGGTTTAAAGAAATCTAAAG
Source organism: Chrysochloris asiatica (assembly GCF_000296735.1). Taxonomy (NCBI): domain Eukaryota; kingdom Metazoa; phylum Chordata; class Mammalia; order Afrosoricida; family Chrysochloridae; genus Chrysochloris; species Chrysochloris asiatica. Next base: position 3,342,274 of record NW_006408560.1, read on the forward strand.
GGTTCACAGAAAGATTTCAAAGTGAAAATTAATCTGCACCTAAGCTGACTCATCTTTGTCATTCAATAATCAACTATGAAACAGTCTATCAGAGGTAAACATTTACTAAATGCACTTAAAAAGTCTTGCTTTGCCTCTGTTCTTTCCTGGGCCCTCCCAATTCTTATCATCTACTATTGTAAGACTTCTCTCTCAGTCTTGACAAACTGCTGATAAGGATGATACCACTTTCCCAAGTCTTCCTATGAATTCTCAATCTCTCTTTTCTTGAAAGTTGATTTGATTTTTTTTTTTTTTTTAAATGCTCTCATTCAAAGAGCAGGAGTTAACTGAATGACAAAAATAATACACACACATGCACTTGTGACATGATATTGCAACATATGAAATAGATTATGGAAGTTGGGGAGGAATAAACTTTATTGGCCCACAGAAGGGGTGAGAGAATGAGAAGGGAGAAGGATGAATATGGGTGGGAGAGCTAAAACCGAATGACTTAAAATGGCAAATTCACTTTGCAGCCTCCATCACTCAGTGTAGAGGGAGATACGTACAGTGAGATGCTGAAGTCTAAAGTGAGTGTCACTTCGTGTTAGACGCTACTTGTACCAGTTCTAGCATTAGTTAAGTCACACAGTGAGCTCTGCCCAAAGACAGACAAGGCTCTCTCTGGTTAGTGCACACAGGGTTTTCCATCCTGGGCTGCAGTCTGACCCGCCAGTGCTCAGAAGCCATGCTTGTGAAGACCTCGCACACTTTCCAGTGCCCCACCTCCAATGGCGGCCAGGGTCTCCAGCCTGCTTAAGCGTTCCAGGCTTCTTCCAAGAACTTCTTCTAGCCGGCCGCGTAACACCTGGGCCCCTTCCAGTTCCACCTGCAGAGTTCGGTCTCTCTCAGAGCTGATTAAACATGCCACATGGAAGGAAAATTGATTAGCAATCAACTGTCATGAGTCCACACATGTTTCCAAAGAGCCACCAATGCCCCTCTTTGCTGCCAGGCTTTGTAAAGGAACTGTTCTCCTTGACACACTAATGTTCCCCAGAACACAAATGTCCCAGCACGTGTGTTCACTGCTGGTAGCTTAGGAAGGTCCACTCCTTACTTTACACTTGCCCCTTTATGACAGATCCCAAGTCAACCTCACAAACAAGTACAGAGCCTACGGTTTACCTCACACCTGGATAGTTTACTGAAGAATTTCATTATTTGATGAAGAAGAGCTTTACTTTTTTAAAATCCTAAAAGAACATAATGCAAACAGAAGCAAGACTGAACCAAGGAGTACTACCACTGAAGGTATCTGCTTTCTCTTTGTGAACAAACTAGACAGAGCTCTGGAAAGGAATCTGGTTTACAGAGACTCTGTGTGTGTGTTGGTATGCTGTGGAGTCGGTTCCAACTCATAGCAACCCCGTGTAGGGTTTCCGAGGCTGTAAATCTTTATAGGAACAGAAAGCCTCATCTTTCTCCTGCAGTACCACTGGTAGTTTCGAACTGCTGACCTTGAGGTTAGCAGCCCGACTCATAACCATTATGCTACCAGAGCTCCTTTCCAGAGACTAAGACATTTAAAAACTAACAAAATCAGGTGGTCTTATGATACCTTTCCTCTGTCTTCATTTTCTTGAGTTAGAAAGAAAAATAAATTAACAATAAGCTACAAGAACTGAATGGTAAAAGAATAGAAATTTTAAAAAGGGGGCCAAAAGGGAAGGCCAACTGAGGGGAAAAAAACGAAGGGAGTATAAAACAAAGCAGAAAGATAAGTCATAGATGACTAAAAAGTCAAGAGTTCCAAGAGCCACCATGCTGTTTAGTATCACTGCAGGCTCACGGCTATGGAATGACTACCAGCACCATTTACAGCCTTACTCTTACAGTATAACCGTGATCAACAGGAGCAGAGGAAAGTAAGGGACACACACTAAGTGCTTATCACATGCCACACATCGATTTAGACCTCCTCATTTCATCAGTGTTCTAGCTACGTAACTAGGTTTTAGTCTTCATTTAAGATTTAGACACTGAGGCTCACGCTAAATGAAAAAAGTGGGGAGCTCTAGCACTGTTTCTGCTTCCTTATACTCCACCCTCCAGTTTCATAAGCAGCTGTACTCGATGAAGAATAAGAGGAAAAGCAGTACAATCTCTCTCTCACCTCTCCGGATGGGCATGGAATTTCACCAGACTGCTATAGAGCTGTCTCTCTGCTTGTAATGCCTCATTGAGACGACTCCGTTCATCTACCAGTCCTTCCAGCATCAGCAGCAACTGGAAAAAGAGGAAAGAAAATGCAACAGGCTTTTGGGTAAATTGAGACATGAAGCTGCAGTTAATCCTGAGAAGACAAGAGTAAAAGAAGGCATTAGCATGGAATGAGTTTGAAAAAGTCCACACCCTTATTATTTTGTAAGCTTTTTATAATATTTTAAAGTTTTCAAATCAATGCCACATTCATTATCTTACTTTTTTTTTTAAGTCCTATAAAGCATATAGTGCTGGTATGGCGCTGTGGGCTAATGTGTCAGACTACAAAATTGTTTGGACTGCAAGATTGGTGGTTCAAGCTCACCAGCTGCTCCTTGGAAACCCTATACAGGGTCGCTATGGGTTGGAATCGACTCAATGGCACTTAACAACAACAACAACATAAAGCATAATTCAAACATGAGAGTAAGAAGAGGTAAAAAGAGAGAGAGAAGGGAGAAGCACAGCAAAGTGGCTAAGGGTGGGAGAGAAAGAGGAAGGACACATGTGAGGGAAATACATTTGTCTATGGGCTGGAACCAACTCGACGGCACTTAACAACAACAATAATAGCACTTACTAGTACTCTTCATTCATTCAACAAATACTTACGGAGCACCTTGTATGAATCAGCCTCTGTCCTAGATTCTAAGGATAAACTCAGTGTCTACTGGAGAAAACAAACATTGACCAATCATAGTCATGTGTGTCTGTGAGCTGTGCTAAGTGCTTTAAGACCATGTGTTAGGACATGTGCTGGAGAACAGAGATCTGTGTACGGGAATCACTGGGGCTAAAAGCCAGACTGGAGTTGAAAAAAGCAGCCAGTGAGAGAGATGATCATGGAGACAAGAGTTTACAGGTTAATTAAGACTTTTTGAAAAATTTGGCATCCAAGAGAGGTTGGACATGGATGTTACAAAAGAATCTGGGCATGAAGCAGTTTTTGGTTTTGTTTTTTAATCTTCCTATTTAAACAGGGAGAGGTTGGAGTGTGGCTAAATGCAGGTATAGTTAAAGAAGGCCTTAGTTGACAGGGAAAACTGAATCCAAGAAATGCTGCTCCCTCAGGACTGTGAATATCAGAGAAGGATATTCTTTGGCTGCTACCAGCCAGCCTAGGAAATTCAGTGATTCTCCATGAAATACCATCAACTGATCACTTCAGAAATAACTGAGATGACACTGTCTATTTCACAGTAAAAAGTAAGGTGTGCATTCCAACTACTTACTTGTTGCTTTCGGTTTCCTGAAGTTTCTTGACCCTGAGATTCTACTGAAGCAACTTTTTCCCTCAGTAATAAAACTTCTTGGGTCAGGCGTTCCATAGCTGGTATGTCTTCAGGGTCAACCAGTTGCATCTGCAGGTCCTAGAAATGAAAAAACAATAATAATAAAAATAATAATAATATTTAGCAGAGACTCAAACAAAGAAGCAACTGCTTTTGAAATAGTCTAATTTCAAGTAGAATGTCAGTAGTGACAATTTTTTTATGAAATCTTCGCACTATTAAACAAGTTAAAGGGAGTATGGTGATGTTAAGACACTCAAACTAACAGTCCATCAAGAAAAAAAGCACTAGTCAGGGATTAAATGCTGAGGATGCCCTGTTGGTACTGTGAGCTGCAGTCATTTGCAATGGTCTTTAAAAAGCTTTGAAAGACCTTAATGAGGTCCTCTTTAATCTGGATGTTCCTGGTCAGGGACTCCATATCAGCAGCCTGCACCTGCAGCTCTTCCTCTTGTACAGCCACCATGGACTGCAAAGCAGAAAGTTCCATCTGTGGGGAGAAGAAAGCCTCAAGTTAGTGGGGAGAGGAAAAAGTATCTGTCGCATTTACGTTTTAACACTGAGGCAAAATGTTTTTCTAGATCATATCACTATTAGCCAGTAAGAAACTGAAAACTGGAACATGAACAATGCTCAACTGGATCAAATCAATAAACCAAAAACCAGTGTGGTACTAAACCTTTTAGTGAGGTCTTGCATTGGAGGCAGCATTGTGCAGCACAGTGGTATTGTTATTAGGTGTCGTCGAGTCGATTCTGACTCATAATGACTCCATGTGCCAAAGTAGATTTGTAATCTTTACGGTAACAGGTTTTCAGATCTTCCCTCTGTGGAGCGAGGAGGTGGGTTCAAACCACCAACCTTTCAGTTAGCAGCCAAGTGCTTAACTACTGTACCACCAAGGCTCCTTGTGCCAACACAATAGATACATTTAATTCATGAGTTTATTCAGCTATTTTAAGTAGTTATACACAATTAGTGAATGTAAGAATGGATGATTTTTTTTTTTCTTTAAAGTGTTGAAGTTAATAGATGAAGAAATGACAGCATGAAAAGACATCCATTTGGCAATCCCTAATTGCAGTCCTGGTGTGGCACTGTGGGATCAGCACTGGACTGCTAATCGTAAGGTTGACAGTTCAAACCCACCAGCTGCTCCTTGGAAATCCTATACAGGGTCACTATGAGTCAGAACTGACTTGACGGCACTTAACAACAACAAATTAATAGACATAGGTATTGAGCATCAACAACTGCTAACATAACAAGAGATTATCTAATATCACATGCCTCCTAACAACACCAAATGTCTTTCCATGGAAGGACGATGTGGCATTCTGTTTCTGCAGATATTTACAGTCTTGTAATACAGCAGTTCTAATCTGTCCCACAGGGTCACTAAGAGTGGGAATTGACTCAACAATGGGCTTGGATTCCCCCCCACCATATGTACTAAATATTTATATAGTCTTTATGGTGGTGTTGTTAATATTTGTTGCTGTTGAGTACATTCTCATTCATGTAGACCCCATATGTGCAGAATAGAACTGCTCTACAGAGTCTTCAAGGCTGTGACTTTTTGAAAACAGATCATTAGGCCTGTCTTCCAAATAGTCTCTTGTTATTGTTAAATGTAGTCTAGTTGGTTTCAACTCATAGCAACCCTGTATAGAGTTTCCAAGGGGTGGCTGGTGTGTTTGGACTGCCAACCTTGCAGTTTAACTGACCTTTCAGTTCCATGCAGTATCCTGCTGGGCCACACCCTAAGGGGCAGGCTCTATTCTGTCACATGGTGTCACTACGAGTCAAAATCAACTTGATAGCACCTAACAAGGAGCCCAGGTAGCATAGTGGGTTTTGTGTTGAGCTATTAATGGCAAGATCAGAAGTTCAAGACCACTAGGTGCTCCATGGAAAAAAAGGCTTTCTTCTCCCACTAAGATTTACACCCTTGGAAACCCTATACAAAGTCACTATGAGTTAGAACTGACTCCACGGCACACCACCACTACCACAACCAACAACAACAACACAAGTTATTTGTTAGTAAATATTTTAAAGACATGATTTAGAATAATTCAAAAAAATAAAATAAGTATGACAAGTAAAGCCAGTCAGCACATTAGCGAGTTTAAGACGTTAACTTACAAGCAATTTTAATTTTATTTGTACGCCTCTGGTGGGTAAGAACTGGACTGTAACTGCAAGGTTGGCAGTTCAAACCCACCAGCCATACCAAGGGAGAAAGATGAGGCTTTCTGCTCCTGGGCAATTTACAGTCTTGGAACTCCTCTATCGGGTCTCTATGAGTTAGAATTGACTTGATGGCAGTGGATCTGATTTTTGGCTTGCCTTCAATCAATGCTTATAGTATCACTACCTGGGCTAGGATGACTTAAAATGACACAAAGTTATTTGAGGTTCTAGGTCACTGTGGCATGTTAGGAGGAAATGATTCTCCTAGGATTTTCTTCCATGTTGAAGGAGTTTAATTACTGTAACCCCTGTACCCTCTTCAGCTTTTTCCTCACTCAGTCCCTGGGGAAGTAGAGGGGCTTATCTTAATGGAAAACGGGTGATGAATAAGTCAGGCATACTTGAGTTAACCCCACCTTCCTTCTTAAGAGACAGCTGTCTGCAGGAAGCCTGTTCTCTCTACTGCTTCTCCAAGGGCAGTCTCTTCTACCCTGCAGTGTGATCTGCCAAGGCCCAATGTTTAATGTGGTTATTATTGTTAAATGCCGTCTAGTCGGTTCTGACTCACAGCGATCCTGCATAGGGTTTCCAAGGAGTGGCTGATGGGTTTGACTCACTGACCTTGCAGTTCAAACCAACCTTGAGGTCCAGTGCATTATCTTGCAGCTCCATATCTACTTAATTCTGGGGCTAGGCTAAAAGGTCCACTTGGCTTGAATTAAATTCTCTCTGTAAGTCCTATCGGTGATAGAGTTACACCAAACTATCTGTCACGACTTTTTTTCTCAATTTGTTCAGGGGTGCTATTTGTTTGGCCCTCTTCTGGGAGCTCCATCACTATATACCCAAGAATTTGCTCCACTGAAGAAAACTGGAAGTGTGAGGGAGAAAGTTACTACAGTATGATAAAAGTCTACAGTGAGGCACACATAGGTTTTTAATCCTGGCATATTCTTTCGGCAAGGCAATTCAACTCAGCTTCCTCAAAACATAAAATGGGAGTAATATCTACTTTGCAGGCCTGTATGAGAATTACAGAAAACGTTTAAAATGCCAGGTAATCAATGAATGGGTACAAATACTGCTGCTACTGCCATTGCTGCTACTACTATTATAACTACTATTTCTATTATTGTTATGAATATCTCAAGAGAGTGGGAAGAATGTTTGAAAGTACAGGAAAATATACAGGGCTTTTGGTAAATATCTACTATTAGAAGAGATGTGAAAATATGTAAGGCACTGGAATGAGAGGTGGGTAGTTGATTTAGGACACACAGAGGTAAGCAATATAGCTAAATCACTCACTCACAATATTCATCTGTAATCAGAATTTTATGATCCTGAATACAGATCAGAACCCCAAACTAACAGTGCTCTGGACTGAGTGTGTGTGTGTGTGTGTGTTTGTGTGTGTGTATATATACATATACGAAAAATGGAACAATATGTGAAAAATTAAATACTTGGCATGCATAATTAGATAATTACTAAAGTAGAACAAAAAAAAAATATGGAGGGCTATCAAGGGACTTTTAAAACTGCTATTTTTAAAATACCACAAACTCTCATATCCTCAAAACTAAGTGACTCATATAATATGGGGCTGATTGTAAGAAAGAATATAGCAATGAAAAAAGAAATTAAGAGGTACAATATGATAATTCCATTACGTCTAACATGGGTTTTATACTGCTGATCTAATTATGGAAAGGACACAAGTAAAACTGAGGACTTAGACAGACTGGGTAAGTTAGAAACCAATTCAGGAACGATTGGCACTGGCTAAGCTAAAGCATCCAGGGTCGCTATGGGTCGGAACCGACTCGACGGCACTTAACAACAACAACAACAAGCTAAAGCAGATGACAACAAACATCAAGGTTTCTGGCTATAGTCTGTAGCCCTATGCAGTGGCCCTAGCATTTCTTCTGCATCAGAGGATACAGACTGCATAGGAAGAGTAGGTAGGAAAGAGATTCTGTTCTCTATTAGAGAGGACACAGGACTGTATAGGAAAGGTAGACAGGGAAGGGATTCTGTAAGGCAGAGAGGCCTCTTCTAAGAACAATGATGTAAATGCTATTGCTAGAAAGTGTTTAAGCATAAGAATGGGGAAAATGTTTGGTTCAAGGAATTGACTTCTTAGGCAGTGTCTGAGGTCATTAAAGACTTGGGCTTAAGTCTTAGCTTTGGCATTAATAGCTATATGACTTTGCCCCAAACCCATGTTAAAAAAAAAAAAATCAGTGTTTCAGTTTTCTCATCTATAAACACCATTCACCTCACACAGAGCTGTGGGCATTGGCGCTGACTGGGTTTCAGCCCCGAGCATAGCACACTGCAGTGAGCACTATCAACACAGGTCCCTCAGTTCACAGGCCAAATGTGATCATTCTAAACAATAATTACATAACACTTCACTTTTGACAGGTGTTTCACAATCATTTTATTCCACTTGGCAATGAGTAGAGAAAACCATGTTGTGCAGCACTGCAAAATAACCCTTGTTTATAAAATCAAGAGTCTCTCTGTGAGCCAAGACATGTATACACAGAAATTTATATTCTTCTCTAAAAACAAAAAGGCAATACCTTGCACTTGGTCCCAATTATATTATACTAGGATAATATAATACAAACTCTTTTCAATACAAACTATTTTGGAAGAAAACGTTAGGAATTTAGAATTAGGTTTGGCTAGAAAACTTACCCGACTTTCCCTTTCTTTTTTAGCCATAAGTTCAAGTTCCTCTTTGGCATTACTCAGTTCTTTTTCCATCCCTGCAACTGTATCCAACTCTCCTACAAAAGAACACACAAGTACATTTTTATTACCATTAACATAATGTCATCAGAAATCGCTACCTTACTTCTAACAAATTTACTTTGAAGGCACTTTCCAATACTATACCACAGGATGGTGGTTCAAACCCACAAGCCATTCCTCAGAAACCCTATACATGGTGGCTATGAATTAGAACCAATTTAACAGCACTTAACAACAACGTTCACTTAATAGGTGCTGGAAGCAAATGGCAACCTTATAACAATGGGCACTTATGCCCAGACCTTGGCTTCCATATATGCTATTCTCCACCAAAAGGAGCCAGGAAGTGTAATGGCTCATTCCAGGGCTGAGACATGGAAGGGGAAAGATGATCATGGAACATCTTATTATGTCTGTAAGTATGGATTGGATGTGGACAAAACCAGATGGGAGGCATACTAAACAGACAGTGAATCAGCTTGAAGAGGCTCACGTTTGGCCAAAATTGGAGTCCCACAGGATAATGACAGAAATAGTTAATATAATGATATTTATTAAAGAATCCAATAGACCATACTGACACAAACAAACAAATGGGGGAAAGTACAGGAGAAGGGATTGTTGTTATTAGTGCTGTTGAGATGGTTACGACTCACAGTGACCCTGGGCAGGATTTCCAAGGCTGTAAATCTGTACAGGAGCAGAAAGCCTCACCTTTCTCCCCAAGAGTGGCTGGTGGGCTAGAAATGCCAACCCCTGCCAACCTGGTGGTTTTAAGGCCAGTGCTTATCCTACAGAGCTACTGTGCTCCCTTGTAAAAGGAGGCACATCAATCAATAAATAAGAAATTTTAGAAACAAAAAAGGACTCTGTCAAATTACCAATGCAATACTTAATTGATGAAAAATTTCAATCAAAGTTGCTGAAACCATTGGGTTGGAAAACAAAGCAGTCAGCATCTCAAGATATCAGCCAGAAGAGCACTTATTCTTCACAAACTGACAATGAACCTTTATAATGAAGAGATATGCGTAGTGGTTACGAATCGGGCTGCGAACCTTAAGGTCAGCGGTTCGAAACTAACAGCAGCTCCGCGGGAGAAAGATGAGGCTTTCTACTCCCGTAAGGATTTACACCCTCAGAAACCCTGTACAGGGTCGCTATGGGTCGGAACCGACTCGACGGCACTTAACAACAACAACAACAACATGGCAGCTACAGCTTGAGCCAAATGACTAAACACTATCAGTGAGAATGGTACAAACTGACATCATTTGCTCCTGATGGGATGTATTGAGAAGGATATGTCACTCATATGATACTGAACATGGCAAATAACTGTCTATCCCTCCCAACATTTTACTGTAGTGTAACGTGAGATACATTTACAGCAAGTAGCCCCAGCCTGGAAAGACCCCCAAGAGAAGGTGTGAGCTCCCTGATCCTGCACAGCAGGACTAATGAATCCCAAGGTTTGGGAGCACTACCCACTTCATCTCAGAATCCTTACAAGCTATCTGCAAAGGAGAGTCAAGATGCAATTCTCCTGGGTCACATGTGGCTACAGAATACTGACCGCAGTTCAACATAAGGTCAGGGTGGTTCTGCCTAGACTAGACATGGCAGCAGCTTGTCAGGTAAACACAAACTTACATTTTCAAATGAAGGTTAAGGAAAGAAAGACTGAAGTACTTTAACCAAACCACTAACAGAGTTACAGAACAGAAAGACAGAAGATTCCTTTGTAAAATGAAATTTGATACATACCTAAGGTGGACCTGGGTATGCTGGAATCTCCTTTAGCAGTCAAAGAAGCGTTATCATCTTTGGAAGGTATCTGCATTGAACCCTAAAAATTGGAAGAGTTAAGGAATTTAGGAAGATCCAGGAGCCATAATCATAATGACAAGGACTTGGAATATTCTCACATGACTTAGCATTAAAGTCATCAAACTTATATATATAAGTTCAAATGTGAAAAGGGAGTATGGTCTGCAGGAATAAACATGCTACACTTCAATGGCTCTTACTTGGTCAAGCTGTTCTCCAAGGTGGAGGCCAATGGAGGTAACTTTAGCTGGTTGCTTAGAAATAAGTGCTTGGGACATCATGAAGTCTTTCCCTCCTAAATATTGACGCAGGGTCTGTAATTCTGAATTTCTTTCCATTAGGGCTTGTACCATCTTTTCTGCAGCAGCCTAGTAAAAGAAATGACACATAACATTCGAAAGATGCCCTAGTATAAACAAAACATGTTTGAAACGTTATTTTTTTAAAAGTCAATCATTTTTGGAAAAGCCAGTGGGGCCCTGAAAAATATTTTCCTTGCTTTCAATTTGCAGGTAAAAACTTAGCTAAGTGCCTGGAAAGAAAGCCTCTCAGATAGAATATGTGAAAACAAAATAATAAAAACAGAATATAACACATCTATTTCAGGTAAGAGAATCTAAAATTCGCTTAGGTCCAGGTTTTATGATTCTGGTTTGAACCAGGACAACAGACGACTTGTTCTTTCAGCCTGGAATGCTCTTTATCAAATATTCCACTTCCCCATTCAGGTCTTCGCCAAATGTCACCGTATCCGAGTGGCCTTCTCTGTATATCCTATCTAAAACAGCAAGCTCTTGTCTATCCCTACCTCTCCTTGCTGTGTTTTAGTGTTTTCCACTTAATTATTATCTGATATGTCTGTTTATTGTCTCTCTTTCCTCAACCTGGAATGTAAATTTCCTAAAGGCAGGAACTGTGATGTTTTGTTCACTGCTGAATCCTAAGCACCCATAACAATGTCTGGCACATAGTAGACATTCAATACATACTTATTGAATGAAGAATCTGAACCCAAAACCACCAAATCCAGTTTGCTTCAATTCAATTCCAGTTTTCCTAGACAGATGGCACAAGAAAGGAGAGAGCTAGAAAACTACTTGTGCAAATGACTGCCTGCCTAGGAAGCTGGCATTTAATTCAAAAACCTGAAGATAATTAATTAAGACTAAAATTACTGCAGACATTAAATCAGAATGGGAACTAGCAACAACTGTTCCTGGGAAGCATTGCTGTTGTTGTTATGTGCCGTGGAGTCGGTTCTGACTCATAGTGACCCTGTACAGGGTTTCCGAGGCTGTAAATCTTTACGAGAGCAGAAAGCCTCATCTTTCTCCCATGGAACTGCTGGTAGTTTCCAACTGTTGACCATAAGATTAGCCACCCGATTTGTAACCACTACACTTTAGAAGAGACACTAAGTATTGTCATGATTTCTAAGGGGAATAATAATAATTTAAAAAAAATCATTTTTCAGTGAGTAGAATTTGGGTCCTTCAGAGATATGGGCAAAACCATTTATTAGTACATTACTGGATTGCCTTAATAAATATCGCTGTGAAAATTATCATGGGGAAAAAAACGTAACAACATACAAACTAAGATCTGTGGTCATCTGCCTTGGTACTCATTTCCTAACAAGTAACAAATCCAGCAGTGCTCCTCAAACTGTGGATGATGGACCAGAAGCATTAACATCTTCAACATGCTAATTCTCACGTTCCACCTTAGACCTCCCAATTCTATCTACAGTGACGAGCTCAAGAATCTGTCTATAAGAAGCTATCCAAGTGAATCTTTTAAGAAGCAGATCTGAAAGAATACAAGCATTACTCTTCTTCTTAAGCTAGAAAAATATTAACATATATATTTTTTTTCATTGTCACCATCTCTGAGATCCGTTATTTTTGCTTCCTACAGTATACACTATTTCTCTCTGAGGTATTTTGTTAGGTCTATTTCTGGAGAACACATCCGCAGATTCTAACAAAATGTGAATCCACATCAGTGGGTCTGAGAATTAGAAAAGTGGAATATAACCATCCCATAAAATAAGGAAGCATTAGAGAATATTATGGTCAAACAATGAGGGCTAATGATAAGAATCTAGTCCCCTCTGAAAACTAGCTTGATTCTGAGTTACTGGTCCTCAAAATGCAGCATGAAATCAACTACAACAGTTTCTAGCTGCAAGGAGAAAGATACATGGAAGTTAGAATAAGAATTTACTTCAGACATACTTAGAAAAAATATCATGATTCTAAACTAATATATCCCATATTATTCTGAGGTTATTCATTTCTCATTATGGCCTTTGAAAAATCACAATCGTCTTTACACTCTGAAAACAACTTAGATTTTATAAGATTTAAGAGAAAACATGTCAAGTATAAGTTTTAGCATGCATTGGCTACAAATGCAAAATATTACTCAAGTCTTGGTATTTTAGAATCCAAATGAAAACCTTCAACAAAGCCATGCTCCTTTCTGTCAAAATGATCAAAACATTAAAGAAAAGAGTATGTGCACCCTGGTATATATATTGTTTAGGTGTTCATGCAAATGCAAACGGTTTCTACAAATGTATCATACTTTAATAACTGATGCAAATAGCAGTCAAGCTAATCAATTGAAGAAAATAAATCTAATTGAGCTTATTTAAAAGGATATAAATGTACAAGTTGTATGAGGTTCAAAAGCTCCCTACTTCCAAGCCTGTGCCTACAGTAACTGCTCTTTCTGATCTCTGCTCAAGTCCTTACTTGGCTCTCCTGCTCCCTGGTGCTCATAGACTGAAGCAGGCCCTGAGTCTCCATTTCATGTTCCACAGCTTGCTTGTTGCGATCACTCAGAAGGTCCTGTAGCATCCTTTCCTTTCGATGTAGACGCTGGCACAGTTCCTCGGCTATTTCACTTTGCCCTGGTCCAAGCTTGCAGAGTAGTGTCGCGCTAAGATCCTAACACAGAAGAGACGGGATAAGTTTCTGGAAGAAGGAGTTAGCTCTACCACTTATCAAAGGCCTTCTAAGACTCTCTCTCATAGGAGAAAGAGAGAACTGATTTCACTGAGCTATGACATTTGTGGATCCCGGCTCTAATACAAGAGGCCTGGAGTGATGCTGTAGGTGGTTCAAACTCACCAACCGCTCCTCAAAAACCCTACACAGAGTTGCCATGAGTTGGAACTAACTTGACGGCACTTAACATTACCAACAACAGTACAGGAACTGGCTCATAGAAGGCTGTAAAAGCACATTCAGTGGATGACCTCACATAGTAACACACAGTGGTAACTTAACTACTGAGTTCTGAAACAGTCCTTTCCTCCGTTTGCTCAGAGCATATAGCTGTTGTTGCTGTTAACTGCCCTTGAGAAGGCTCCGACTCATAACGACCCTGTAGAGGGCTTCCAAAGAACGTCTGGTGGGTTTGAACTACTGATCTTGTGATGATTCATAGTCCAGTACTTAGCCTACAATGCCACACTCGGCCCCAGAGCATACTGCAGTTAATATTAAATGAGGATCCAAAGATACTCAGTTCATTTAATTCATTTATTTTCTCCCCAGTGTAACTATGTAGAGTGAACATAAAACAATAAAATGAACACTGTATTTATAAACTTGGTGCTGCAGTTCCTGGTTCTATATTGAGAGGCAGAGCATGGTGTTAAAACTGTAGAGCCACACTGTCTAGGGCGAATACTGACTCTGCCACTTTTTAACCGTGTCAGCTTGGGCAATTTACTTAGCCTCAGACATTTCCTGGTCTGTAAAACAAGGACTACAACAGTATGTGTACCTCAGTGAATAGTGAGGATTCAATGAATTAATGACCACTGAGACCTTCAAACATTGCCTGACACACCAGAAGCTCTCATAAAGGTTAGTTATTATGTTGTAGATCTCATTAATTCTCACAGCACTTCTTTGAGAAGGATAATTACTACCTTAAATTTGAAGGCTTGAGAAAAGTCTGAGTGAAAGTCAATGGCTTTCCTAGGCACAGAAGAAAATGAAAGGTTTGGGAGGCTAGGTTCACTGGCCTCCCAGACCTCAAACATCCTAATCCAAAACTGAGATTATGTAATCTCTAAACCAACTGTCTTTAAATTCACTAAAGTCTTGCCTCCACTTCCTTGTTTCTGTCATGCAGAGATGTCTGTAACTGCTGAACAATACTTTCTTGCTCCTTCTGCCAATGGCTAAATTTGGTTTCCATTTCTTCTTTCAGCCACTGGAGATTTTGACAGGTAGCAGATAACTGTTCCACTTCTAGGCCCTTGGCCCTCAGGAGACTCTCCATACTCTACAGTCACAAAGAAAGCAAGACAAAGGTTCAACCTAACTCCTCAGGGTAAACAAGATAACTGACCCACCTTTAAATCATCTTCTAAGAACTCGGTGGCTCTATACAATAAGCACTGGACTGCAAACCACAAGGTATATGATTCAAGCCTGCAAGGCGCTCCATGGGCCAAGATTTAGTAAAAAAAAAATTTGTACTCTGATGCTAGGAGTCCTAGTAGTGTAGTGGTTACATGTGGGGCTGTTAACCAAAAGGTCGGCAGTTCAAATCTAGCAGCTGTTCCACAGGAGAAAGATTTTATAGCCTCAGAAACAGGGTCAGGTCTAACTCATAGCAACCTCGTATAGGGCTTCCAAGGAGCAGCCGGTGAGTTTGAGCCACTGACCTTGTGGTTCTAACTGATCTTCCAGTCCAGTGCTGATCCTACAGTGCCACACCAGGACTCCAGAAATAAACTGTTGTTGTTATGTGCCGTGGAGTCCGTTCCGACTCATAGCAAACCTGCACAGGGTTTTTGAGGCTATAAATCTTTATGGGAGCAGAAAGCCTCATCTTTCTCCCATGGAACAGCTGTAGTTTCGAACTGCTGACCATGAGATTAGCACCCGATTCATAACCACTACGCTACCAGAGTTCCTTAAAAATAAATTGTTGCTGTTGCTAAGCGCCGTCGAATTAGTTTCAACTCTTAGCGACCCTGTGTAGGGATTCCGAGGAGCAGCTGGTGGGTTTGAACTGCTGACCTTGTGGTTCACAGTCCAGTGCTGATCCTATAGCAGCATACCAGGAGTCCCTTAATCTTTTTGTTAAGTACCATTGAGTCGATTCCGACCCATAGCGACCCTGTATAGGGTTTCCAAGGAGCAGCTGATGAGCTTGAGCCACCGACCTTGCAGTTCAAACAACTTTGCAATCTGATGCATTAGCCCACAGTGCTACACCAGGACTCCAGAAATAAATTAGAACTAGGTAAATAGAAGGAGTCCTGGTGTGGCACTGTAGGATCAGCACTGGAATGCTAACAACAAGATCGGTGGTTCAAACCCACCAGCCACTCCTCGGAACCTCTATACAGGGTCGCCTTGAGTTGGAACCAACTCGATGGCACTTAACGACAATAACCACAATAGAAATAGAAATCAGTATTCACAGCCTTTCCCCCACCAACACAAAGTTCATAGTATATAAGAAAGTAGAAGTTCTATAATATCTCACTTCCTAAAGGAGCTCTGGTAGCGTAGTGGTTACAAATCGGGCTGCGAACCTTAAGGTCAGCGGTTCGAAACTACCAGCCGCTCCGTGGGAGAAAGATGAGGCTTTCTACTCCCGTAAAGATTTACATCCTTGGAAACCCTGTACAGGGTCGCTATGGGTCAGAACTGACACAATGGCACTTAACAACAACAATCTACAATGATGGGACTAATGACTGTGGTTTCTGATTGCTTTTGTCTTATTTTTCTTTTCTTTACATTTATACTATCTTTTGTATTTGTCTATGTTGTTATCAGGAGTTCTGGAGGCACCGTAGTTAAATGGGTCAACTGCAAACCACAAAGTCAGCGGCTTGGAGCCCCCAGTTGCTCTGCAGGAGAAAGCTGGGGCAGGCTGCATCCATAGGATGACAACCCAGGTAGCTCTCTGGGGCCATTCTACTCTGCCCTGTAAGGTCGCTATAAGTCTCTTACCTGTATGGTAGCTTCATTGGAGGAGAGGACACCACGCAGTCTTTCTAAGTCATGATCTCGTTCTCTCAGAGCAAGATGAAGCTGACGCAGTTCTTTTTCTTTTTCTTCTAGAGCAGAGAACTTTTCATCGATAGCCCGCTGCAAAGAAAAGTAAAGCTTCTAAAGCTCCACAAGAATTACTATCCAGCACACCTTTTCCCAATAAGTCAAAATAGAAAGGAATGGAAAACCAACCCCACAAAATAGTGAATGAAGTAGACACACAAGTCCCTATAGTACCAGAATTCAGAGCATAGTGAACTAAGTTATGGCCCATACCTCTAAAGCAGCGTCCCTATCCTGGATCCGCTGCCGAAGTTTCTCCAGCAACATTTCATGTGCTTCAAGGGTTCTGTCTGAGTTATCCTGGTACTGCAGGAGCTCCCGAAATTCCTAATGAGAGCAAACGTTATTTCCCTTTATTCATCTTTTATCAAATAATATTTACTTTGCCAATTAATTTGTTAATTAAAGATAAAGAACAAATGTGCTCAATTTTCTCAAGGGGCACAGGCTTAACTGAGATAAAAAGACACATAAACTGTTAACTGCTCCGTAACATTTGGTGATGCTGCTAAGTGCTAAAGAGTTAATTTTGACTCACAGTGACCCTCTAAAGGGTTTCTGAGGAGCAGCTGGTGAGTTTGAAGTGCCAACCTTGTGGTCAGTAGTCCAGTGTTTATCCACACCAGGAGTCCACATAAATATTCTGCAACATACACAAATGCATATGTATACACATATATGTGTGTTTGTGTGTGCATCTGTGTGTATATGGAGATAATTACTAGGGGAACAGAGTTCCTGAGTGCTCAAATGGTTAAGCACTTAAACTATCTGTAAGGTTGGCAATTCAAACTCACCCAAAGGCTGACTCAGACGAAAGGCCTGGCAATGATTCTGAAAGGTCATAGCTTGAAAATTCTAGAGACCCAGTAATCACTTTTCAGCCACCTAAGAGACAGGCTTATAGAGTGAACTGTAATGTGCAGGAAAAACGTGCTCCTCAGAACAATGAGACTAAAAGGGCATAACTTGCCTCAAAGCAAAATATTAAAGGCAGGCTGGAAATGCACACCACTATTCATAGCAGCACTATTTACAATAGCAAAAAGATGGAGGCAGCCTAAGTGCCTATCAATGGAAGAATGGATAAACAAACTGTGGTACATACACACAATGGAATATTATGCTACCTTGAAGAACAACAAGGAAGCTGCAAGCCACTGCATGGCATGGATGAACCTTGAGGACATTATGCTGAGTGAAATTAGTCAGTCACAAAAGGAGAAATTCTGCATAGGTCCATTATTG
>NW_006408560.1:3360200-3387310 GCF_000296735.1 Chrysochloris asiatica
GGACAGAGGTAAATGATAAGGTATGTACAACCTTGGAACAACAGGGCTCCAGGATACAGGGATTGAGGCATGGTTTGAAGGGGTAAAAGAGGGGAATAATGTTAAGATGCTTGGGTGTCTTTTGAATCTTGGTTTCCCTTGCCTACCATTGTAAAATAGATACTAGAGGCGGGGAGAAAGGAATAATAGCCAGAATCATCACTACAGAAAGCTTGTAAGTCCATCTTCAGCCTATAACTGATTGGAATACCATAAAGGGGGCTAGAAGTTGCCCAGTGAAACAAGCTTCCTGTGGAGCCTTTACATTGCACAAGACCATAGGTGGAATCCAGAACCCCATCCAGAATCATCTGAGGTAGGAAATTTCCACTGGAAAGGATGAGTAGACCAGCCTGGAGCGGCCAGAAGAACAGAAGATACTTCATGAAAGAAAGACCGGCAGGAAAAATCCGAAACAATAACAACTGTCTGATTGATTACAAGAACAAGTAATCTGTTACCAGAAGCCATCAAGGTAAGTGGTCGGGACCCCTCAGAGCAAACTCCCTTTCAAGACTGAGACTCAAGGGGAATACATCAGCAGGCATGTGGTTTGGCTGGTGACCACACTGATCACCGATAAGGGGAAGAGGAGGGAAAAAACAGCACTGAAGTTGCGAGCTAAGTCCAACCACATTCAATAGACCCTTGTGAACCTGGGTGGAAACCTGGATGGCCAGCAGTACAGCAAGACCTGGGGACTCCTGGGCCCAGAGGCAGTGACATGGCCACAGAGGACTAGAGCAGAGATTGAAGCGTCCACCTGATATGAAGTGAGGGTAGATGCACAAGAACACCCATACTTGCAGATAGTACCCACTTGAACTGGCTTCAATGGCTGGATGATCAGAACTTGACTAGGAGAAAGAAGAGGCTAAAAAAAGAGTAACCTGCTACAATTTGATAAACTTTACCTATACTTATGCATGTAATAGCTCAAAAAAGGGACCAAATCTTTACAGTGAGGACCACTCTCACCCCCTCAGTACACAGGGTTGACAGGGATGGGCAACTTAGACATTGGCTACCCAAAATCGGGAGGTGGGGTGGGAGGGCTATGAAGGCAAGAAGTGGACTGGCTTACAAGCTTTCAAGAGAGTGCATAGTTCCAGATGGGGCAGGGGAAGGTAGAATCTCCACTGAATGATTTCCAGTCTGTTGGGACCAGGCTGGCAAAAGGAAATCGGGATAAGACTCTTATGGTACAATAGTGAATAATTGCCATCACGACTGACTGTGAGAGTAGGAAACATAGAGGTAGATGTTTTTTGACAAAAGGAGGGGAGAGATTGATTTTGCAGCCCAGGAGCAGAGGTCCCTGGGACCATCAAGTGAGAAGAGCGGAAAGCGGGACCCTACCCAAAGAGGCAGAGATGCCAGGTATAGAGACAAAGATGATGAAGTGGACAGATAGACTCAGGGAGCAAGAGATGATGAAGTGGACAGATGGACTCAGGGAGCAAGACAGGCCAGGAGGTGGGCCTGTGGGGTGTACCTTTTGGTTATATGATGATGCAAGGAGGGGACTGTAATCATTGCAATGAAATAAAATACAATAAGATGAATGTAAAACTGATACTCTTCCATGTAAAACTCACAATAAAAACTTATTAAGAAAAAAAAAAAAAGAAAAAGCAGGCTGGGGCTGGAAAACCAGGCAAATGGAAACCGGGAACCCGAGGAGGAAATGGGGAGAACGCTAAACACATTGTGGGATTCCAACCAATGTCGTGGAATCATGTGTGCGTAAATAAATTGCTCAATGTGAAACAGATTCGCCTTGTAAGCCTCCACCTAAAACCACAGTAAAATATCAAAACAAAACAAAAACACTATGAAGCAGTTCTACTCTGCACATACGTTGGAATCCACTTACCAGCTACTGACAACAGAATGCATTGTCTAACTCTGCCTGAAGGTGTCACTCAAAACCTCACAAAGGAAGTAACATATATTTTTTTTCTAAAAGAAGTTTCCCAAATGAGGAGGTCGTTTGGGTATTTTGATCAGAATATACGTTAATATATGCATAATACAAAAAACTATAAAATGTAAAGGACTCTGTGAGTAGAACTTCGAGTAGGTGGCATAACTGATTACTCCATTCTTACAATTGTTGGGTGCTGCCATGTCGATTTCTATTCAGAGACCCCATGTGACTGAGTCCAACTGTCTGTCCTACAGGGTTTCCTAGGCTGTAATCTTTCTAAGAGCAGAGTACCAGGTCTTTTCTCCCAAGGATATTCGCTTGTTTTCCCAACACCTAGCACAGTATTTGACTCACAGAGTTTAATGCTTTGCTGAATACTTATTGTTGAAGTCTTGAAGGTTTATATGTACTGTTTCATACACTTGTTGGTTCAAGGATCCCATTTTCTATTTATTTCTAATCTTCTGGATATCCACTGTTCAATGTTCTACATATAGAAGATACTCAACACAGGTGAACTAATACCTTAAGATTACATGAACAGAAAGATTTAGAAGTCTAACAGGCCAATTTTAATTGAAGTCACTATGCAAACTCACCTGCACCAGTTGCTCTTTGTGACTCAGATTATTGTTTAGGTGCTGAATGTTCTGCTCTCGCATTCGAATCTCATTGTATTTTTCAGCCTCCAGGGTATGAAGTTGCTGGTTTTTATTCTGCAATTCTCCTTGTAGTTGTTGCAAAGCTTTTCGTAATTCCTGAATAAAATATATTCCCTTTTTAAGCAGTCTAAAATCTTCACATGATCATTAGAGAAGGTCACCTTAAAACTTCCAATACAGATAAAACTAAGTATAAAGTAGCAGGAAGAACCATTTTTTAAATTGCTATAGAAACATAGTAAGTGAACTGAGTTGTTGTTGTTATGTGCCATGGAGTCAGTTCCGACTCATAGCGACCCTATACAGGGTTTCCGAGGCTGTTAATCTTTATGGAAGCAGAAAGCCTCATCTTTCTCCCACGGAACAGCTGGTAGTTTCAAACTGCTGACCCTGAGACTAGCAGCCTGATTCTTAACCAAGTAAACTGAGTAGGATCTGTTAAATTATGGTACTTGAGAATGGGGAGACCTATATAACAATGGTTTAAGTGGTATTCTGTCTCACTGTAAACCTAGACCCTAAACTCAAGGATAAGATATTCTATTACATTCTCATCTAAATGCTCTACAGAATTCACAAAAACTATCATCTCCTTAATTTACCATATATAGCATTTTTCTAACAGTAAGATCGATAATCCTGCTGTACATGGAGATGATTCATCCATATATTACTTTTGTTGTTGCTGTTTTTAAGTGCCATCAAGTTGATTCTGACCCATAGTGACCCTGTATAAGGTTTCTGAGGAGCGGCCGAGGAGCTTGAACCGCCAATCTTGTGGTTCAAACTGACTTTGCAATGCAATACACAAGCCCACAGGACCACACCATTACTTTAGACAACTCCAAAACGGTACTGCCATACCAACTAAACCAAACTTAGGAAAACGTTTTCTTTAAGTAAATAGCAAAAAGTTCAGGATTATTTCCAGACCCTTTCCTACACTTCCCTCTCTCTTTCAATCTCCCTGCCCCAGACATCTGGAATTTTAATATGCCCAAAGGAAACTCAGGGCTAATATTGAATCTCCAAAATAGTTACTCCAGGAGATCCTTTAAAAACTACATTTTTAAATCCTAAATGTTAAAGGGCCAAAGAAAAGACCTACAACATATAAAAGATCTTTTAAAAAACAAAACAAAATAACAACAAAAAAATGCACATGCTCTAAGCTAAGAAAATACAGGAACCAATTAAGAATAATGTATTTTATTTAAAGTAAAATAGCTAAACATGCAAGCCCTTCCTTCAGTCTTGGTTGTTCTCTGCTCACTGTCCTATCTGGCTGACTTGTAGACACCTTTCAAAAACACGTCCTTTCAGGAAACTTTTCTTCAGCCCCTCTAACACATACATCTAGCACCTCATGCATTCCTCTTCTATAGTATTTACCACATTTGAAATTCTATGTAGATGCCTGTCGCTCATACTAAATCTCAAATAGCTAGGAGGAAACATCCTCAATTAATCACTCTAACATTTCCAGAGCCTAGTTCAATGTAGCATATATACGAACATGGCAATAAATGTTTTTGAACTGAGTTAGGTAGATTAAGCCAATGACTCAGAGGAGAAACAGAAACTGTCCTGCTACAAAGTTTCCATCAGGGCAAAGTCAATAGTGAGGACCATAAAATGGTTAATGCTTTACCTGGTTATGTTTCCACGAAGCCTCCTTCTGCTGCTCTCTTTCATGTGCTGCAGCCTCTGCAAATTGCACACATCGCTTGGCATCAGTCAGCTGGCGTTCTTTCTGCCGTACCACCCTCTGAAGTTTCTGGATTTCAAGCTGGCTGAAGAATAAAGCACTTTGAAGATCAAGAAGAGCCACCTGTTGTTGAGCCGGGGAAGTACCCTCTGAACTCTGAAACGAGAGGAGGAATCATCATCACAAGCAGAACAAGCACTGAGCAGCTGAGAAGACCAACAAAATCCAAACTGAGACTGAAAATGGCACACCCCCAATTAGGAGCCCCTTTTCTTGTCCTACGTGACCCTCACAGACCTGAAGGTGTCCAAGCTGGCTTTGGTGCAGCATTTCTCGAAGCTTTGCCATTGTGTCATTTTGACTTTCAATCACCTGGTACAACTCCTCAGTCTGAAAATGAGCAGTGGAGTACCAAATATATTAGCAAGCTAAATATAAACTCTATTATCTCAGAATATAGTATAAATTAGCTAAATATAAATTCTAACGTCTCTGTACAGGGTTTAGTTAATAGAACCATTTCAAAATACTAATTTAGGATGTATGACAATTTCTCCAGGCTGTGATCTGTTAGTCTGGTCTGACAATATTCATTTCTATAATATACAGAACACTTGTCCACTCTGATAGGATGTATAGTGTCCTCTCAGATCCTTGACTGCTAAAGATTTTACCTCACTTTCCCGGCTTTTTAGAGTTTCCTTGAGGCTTTGAATTGTACCATCGTACTTCTGAGATGACTCCTGAGCAGACTTTAGTTCAAAGTTCATTTCGTTTAGTTTCTCCTGAAGAATCTGAATTCAGCAATGAAAAATACAGTTTGTTAAGTCAATGTTTTTTTTGTTTTTGTTTTTTAATCTCAAAGACAACCATAAAGTTGTCCTTCAAATCTAGGGTTTAAGGAATTTCTTAGAGAATATTACTGGGTTTTGTTTTGTGACCTCTCCACCCCTCTTTCATATGTTGTTGTTAAGTGCTGAGTTGTATAGGGTTTCCTAGGTTTCCTAGGAGCAGCTGATAAGCTTGAACTGCCAACCTTGTGGTTCAAACCGACTTTGCAGTCCAGGGCATTAACCCACAGCGCCATGCCAGTTTAACGGAGCAACCATTAAACTCTTCAGTCAATTAGCAGGAGAAAGTACCAGAAATAAGAATACTTTTCCTTCAATAATCACATGCCTCAATTCTCAGGCACTTTGCTTTCTCTAAGAAGCCCTGGTGGCACTGTGAGTTAGGCATTGGGCTGCTACTGCAAAGTGGGCGGTTCAAATCCACCAGCTGTTCCGTGGAAGAAAGGTGAGGCTATCTGCTCCCATAAAGATTCACAGTCTCAGAGATCCTCCAGAAGGAAGCAATGAGTCGGAATCAACTTGACGGCAGTGGGTTTCATTAGAGTTTTCTCGAGTGTACTGTCTACGAAGGCAGTCATATGGGAGACTTAAACACAGACCAAGAGCTCTGCCTTCTAGTACAGGGCAGGATGCTACCAGGTCAGAAGCTTAGCATCCCAAACTGTGGGAATTTTCTTCTAGGCAGATGCTAAAATCCATGGGTTGTAAGGGGCGAGAAACTACACTAGGATCTAAAGCACAAACTACCTATCCCAGTGTTTCACACAATTACAGATTTGTATTCAAGTTGTAATGGCAGACCTAAAAGGCATCAGAAATTGTGATGAATGCAGAACAAGCTAAACTCCTGATGCACAGTACCTGGAAAAACTATACCTTTAAATAAAGCATCCCCTAGAGCACCAGGGACATACAGTATTCATTTCCCATGTCCTACTCAGAGAGGTTAGGAAGCTCTGGTAAGTGCAGTGGTTACGAGTCAGGCTGCCAATTTCAAGGTCAGCAGTTCGAAACTACCACGTGTTCCACAAGAGAAAGATGAGGCTTTCTGTTCTCATAAAGATTTACAAGCTTGGAAACCCTAGGCAGGGTCACTATGACTCAGAACCGACTCCACGGCACACCACCACCACCACCACCACTCAGAGAGGTTAACAGAGTAGCCTGAGTCACACCTGTTCTTGATCATACCTTGTTGGTGGTGTCTGTCTGTTGGATTTTTTCCTGGAGTTCAGCTAAGTGGGAATCGGATACATACTGCTGAGCTACTGTGGTCTCATTTGAATTCAGCTTTTGTTCTTTGAGTAGCTCTTCTGTCATAGGCTAGGAAGAAGCATCGAGACAAGTTGAGTTAAATGCAGCCAACAGTTTTATTTGTATTTTAACTGTCTTTGCCACCTTTTGCAGACTTGGAAATCCATAGTTGAGACATGAGTTGAGTATTAATTACTGAAGATAGTACAGACTCATCTCCACCTTTACTATATTCTCTAACACATTTCCTCAACTTCCCCTCCCCAGTCATATAAACATTCCATATTCACTTAAAGGAAATAATACAGTCTTATGAAAAATGCTTAGGAAGCCAAATATTCTCTTTTGTCTTTTTTTTACTTGGGGAATTCAAAGGACATACTCATCCTGATGTGCATACTGAAAAGTATTTAGGAATGAAGTATATTGATGTCTACAAGTTATCTGGAGGTGCATTTAAAAATAATATAGATTGAGGGAAGGGTAATGTTTGATTGATGATAGAAGCAAATATAAAATAATCTTAATTGTAGACACATGATGTACAAATTTGTATTTACTTTTCTCAATTTTTGTACAGTTTTCAACTTCTGTTTTTAAATTTCATGGTCAATGTCAAAAAATAATTATTTTAAATATGAAATTCCATATTATTTAATAAGAATTTGATTACCTAATACAGTTCTTCAGATGTGTTTGAATATGACACTTCAAAATATTTCATTAATTCTAAGAATTAAAAAATTATAACAACAACCATGCTTTACAGTTCAGAAATGAACAATTTTTACGTACTCAATTTGTCTTTTCAAAAGAAAAAGTTCCATTATACAAATGTAATTTTTTTTAAAAGCATAATGATCAAAGGTATACCATCCCTACGGGAGGAGAAATTACATTTCAATTATTTTTCTTTTAACATGCCTTTTCATGTGTTAGAAAACTTGGCAGACTTTAAATGAACTATATTTCAGATGAGAAGTCCTGGTGTGGTGCTGCAGGTTAATGCACTGGACTGCAATGTCGATTTGAACCATAAGATCGGTGGTTCAAACTCAACAGCTGCTCCTCAGAAACCCTATACAGAGTCACTATGAGTCGGAACCGACTTGACGGTACTTAAGAACAGTAGCATATATTAGATAATAGTGTTTCATCAATACTAAATATCCTGGATCTGGTCATACTGTAGCTATGTAAGGGATGTTGTCATCCTTAGGAAACACATGTGGAATATTTAGAATAAAGGGGCCTTAAACAAAAGCATCTGCAACTGATTCTCAAGTACTTCAGGAATAAAAAAAATAATAATGTGTCCGCATAAAGAGCAGTATTGTTGTTCAGTGCCGTAGAGTGGGTTCCAACTCATAGCAACACTGTATAGGGTTTTCAAGGCTGTATATCAGGGATGGGGAACCCTTTTTCTGCCAAAATATATAACATGATTCGTGGGCCATATAAAATTATCAACTTGAAAATTAGTCTGCTATATTTGGTCAAACACTTAATGAACTCCCCTCTAACATGATGGTTGGTGTGGCACTCACTGTAGGGTCAGCACTAGACTACAAACCATAAGGTCAGCGGTTCAAACCCACCAGCTGTTCCTCTGCAATCCTGTATGGGGTCGCTATGAATTGGAATGATTAAACAGTACTTAACAACAACAACGTGATGGCTGGAGTCCTGGTATGGTGCCACAGAATAAGCATTCGACCTCAAGGTTGGTTGGAACTGAAAGGCCAGTGGTTCAAACTCACCAGCTGCTCCTTGGAAACCCTATAGAGGGTCGCTCTGAGTCAGAACCGATTCAACAGCATTTAGCAACAAGAACAATGTGATGGATGAACTGAGATTGAATTGGCAGGGCCAGACCAAATGATTTTGCAGGACTATAGGTCTGTGGACCAGACCTTCCCCTCCCCTGTTGTAAATCTTTACAGGAGCAGAAAGCCTCATTTTTCTCCCACAGAGCAGCTGGTAGGTTCGACCTCTGGCCTGACCTTGCACTTAGCAGTCCAGAGCTTATCTTACAGAGCGATCACAAATGGAGCAAAATATTAACAACTGGTGAATCTGGGTAAAAGGTATATTATAGTATCTTAGAGTTATTTCACAAATCTTCTGTAAATTTGAAATGATTTCAAAATTTAAAATAAATATATGCCTATTTGAAGACAATTTTATAGCACATGCCTATATAAACAATCAATAGTGGTCTGGAAAGGATATTCCAAAAGAATTCACCAAAGAGATTCAGGAGGGAAAAAATGCATATTATTTATATATAAGAAGACTAATCATATTATGATAAACTTGTTGAATTCTATATAATATTTAAAGACACTCAAATAAAACTTCAGGAATTGCATCTCCTCTTCAACTACACACACACACACACACACACACACACTCCAAATAGGAAAAAAAATACAAACCCACTACAAAAAAGGCAGCAGACATTATTTTCCTAACTTTCAAAATTTGTTAATCATCTTTTGAGTAGTGGGGTTACAGCCCACCTTAAATCTCTTTCTGCAAGCAACCAACTAAAAGTGCAAAGATTTCAGAAGAAAGAAAATGTTTAATTCCTCCAGTGCTATTTATCAGTATTTCTAACATCTGTTAAGTACTATGATGTACGAAGTCTGGTATAAAAGCACTTTTGGGAATACAGTGGTGACTGATACATGGTCCTGGCTACAAGCAGTCTTGGTTTCACCATGAAAAATATAAGAATACATTTGCTTTAGCAGGGAGAATAGAGAAGTCTTCTTAGAAACGACCAAATGTAAGCTGGGCACGGAGAGAGATTGAGAGTTTCCACAGATGGCGATGGTAGGTAGATAAGAAAGGAAAGGCATTCTAGGAAGAGGGAACAAGAGAGCAATGTAGGGATTGTTGTTGTTAAGTGCCATAGAGTCAGTTCTGACCCATAGCGACCCTGTATGGGAGCGACTGGTGAGGACTGACTGGAGCGACTGGTGAGCTTGAACCACCAACCTTGCAATTCAAACGGCTTTGTAGTCTGGCACATTAATCCGCAGCGCCACACCATATGGATGCAAAATGCTGACTTCTGATAGTATTATCTTTGTATAATTCATCACTCAAACCAAGCCACTTTGAAGGTGTTAGTAATGTTATCAAGTTAACATATATAGCCTGGGACTATTCTAAGAAAAGCTGTTAACCTGTTGATAAGCCTCGATTCCTGGTGTGATGCTGTAGATCAGCACTGGAATGGAACCACAAGGTCAGCGGCTCCTTGGAAACCCTATACTGGGTCACTATGAGTCAGAAGAGATTCGAAGGCACTTCACAACAACAGCAATTTATAAACCCATAGCCATTTTTTGATGCGGTGCTGTAGGATCAGCACTGGACTGCAAACACAAGGTCAGCAATTCAAACCCACCAGCTGCTCCTGAAAAACCCTATACAGGGTCACTATGAGTCAGAACTGACTTGATGGCACTTAACAATAATAAAGCAAACTATAAGGTAGATAAAAATATATTTACTAAGTACTTACTGAGGGGCTACCTAAATGTTCTCAATCTTCACAACAGCATGTGGTTAAGGAGGATATTATTCTTCACATTTTATGAATGAAGAAACTAGGGCTGAAAAAAGTCACCCAGAGCTATATAAAGCCAATAAGTATGTAGATCTGACATTGAAACCCAGTCCTATAGCTTTTAAGCCCACCATATTTTTCCCTACTGTATTATTTTGTGGAGTCCTGGTGTGGCACTGTCAGATAAGCACTGGACTGCTAACTGCAAGGTTGGCAGTTCAAACCCACCAGCTACTCCTTGGAAATGCTACACAGGGTCATTATGAGTCAGAACCGACTGGACAGGATTTCACCATCACCACCACCATATTATTTTACAGGTTAAATGTCTTAATTGTAAAAAGAAAAGGTATCAAGAAATAGTCTCAATTACAAAGACATAAACAAGAGGGGGAAAAAAAAAATCATGAAAATTCTGACGAGTTGGTGTACCATCTCAGAAAAGAACCTACAGTTCTCCCCTAAAGTCTAGACCTCACTGCTGATTTTAGTTGATTGATAGGAGGTCTCTAAGAAGTGGCATTTAAATAGAGATCTGAATGACAAGAGCTGGTCCTATAAGAACAGAACAATCCCAGCAGAAGAAATAGCTATAGGAAACGCCCTATGCTGGGTATGACCCTGGGAAGGAGAAAGGCCTCTATGGCTGGAGTAGTCCTTTCCAGAAGAAACAGAATGCAAACCATATGTGCTATCTTAAATTTTCTAGTCACTTCACTGAAACAAAGTAAAGGTAGGTGAAATTGATTTAATGAAACTCTTTATTTAACCTGATGGTGGTGGTGTGCAGTGGAGTTGGTTCCGACTCATAGCATTCTGAGGCTGTGTATCTTTACAGGAGCAGAAAGCCTCATCTTTCTCCAGCGGAACAGCTGGGAGTTTCGAACTGCTGACCTTGAGGTTAGCAGACCGACTTGCAATCACTAGGATACCAGAACTCCTTTTATTTAACCTAGCATGTAAAAAATATTATCATAAACATGTAATCAATGTAAGAAATTAACAATAATTTATGTTCCTTTCTAATACCACATCTTTGAAAGCCGGGAGCAGGGATATTTTCCATTCACATTACTGGACAGCACTGATTTAGTGGCAAAGGCAAAGTAACACACGATCCAGAGGAAAGGTCTACACAGACCAGATCGCACACAGCTTTTGTAAAGCAGTGTTAATGAAGCCCACTGCTATCAAGGTGGTTCCAACTCTCATCAATTGTAAAGGACTGAGCAGAACTGTGAAGCTGGAAGCTACGCCACTGGTGGTTTAAATTCAGTGTTTCGTGGAACGATTCCATAGGGATTTTCAAGGCTTTAAAACTTCACAGAAGTAAACTGCCTCATCGTTCTCACACAAAGCAACTGGTGGGTTTGAACCACTACCTTGCGGTTAGCAACCTAGTGCTTAACCCACTACACCACCTTCAGGTTAATGGAGTTGGATTTTACTCTCATAGAAAGGATAGTGAACTGCAGTGTTTTTAACAAAAAGGAGAGTAGGTTTTTAAAAGATCACTGTTATCTGCTCTGTGGTGATTTATTTTGTGGGGAGTACCAGTAGAAGCATGCAGACAGCAAGGAGGCTGCTGTCTAAGTGATCTTGGGCTGGGCTATAGTGGTAGTAACGGAGTTGGACGAGAAACGAGTGGATTTCCAAAGTTTTGAAAGCACTGTACAGTCTCCCGTACTTGAAAGTGAGCAGAAAGACAGGGTTCATGATCTCTAGAAAAATGATGCAAAATGTTTATTGTTGTGGGTGTAACAGAGAAGCTTACTTCTGAAGCAGATGAATTCTGTCACAGAATAGAGAGACATAACTATTTTAAGAAATTTATAATAACTTATATGATTATCATCTACCTAGTAAACATTTTCTATAAAACTTGGCTCCTTCCTCAGCATAAAACTTTTCAATAGCATCTAGTATTATAAGATAATTCAAAATTCAATCTATAAGAAACAGAATTACAGAAATAATTTTGAATTGGCCAGGGAAAAGGGTCATATTTGTTTACTTTAAATCAAAGATTATAGTTGCCATCTGATTCAATCCCATTTTACAGATCAGCAAATACAGACCTAACGGTAAGTAATTTACTCAAGATTACACAGAAAATCAGGGGAAAGGTGCAATTAAACTGAATGTAAGTAACTTGGTAATATCACTATCATTATAAGCCTATTGCCTGCCATAATGTCATAAATGTCTGGAATTTCGTAGGGTCCAAAAGTTTATTTTTATTAATCATTGAACAAGAAAAATAAAAACAAAAACAAATATAAACAGGCCTGTCTCCTAATTCTCATACCAATTTTCTAATCCTTCAGTGCTCCCTTAGAAATAAAGACTTAATAGTTAAATAGTTGGATGATGTTGCTGTTGTTGTTAGGTATCGTCTAGTCAGTTTTGACTCACAGTGACCCTTTGCACAACTAAACAAAACACTTCATTTAAAATACCAATGACAGAACTTCTAGTGCCACAGCAATACATAAGCCACAACAGACAAGTAGTAGAGAGAGAGAATGTACAAGGAGGCTTAAAAATTTTTGTGGAAAATGGAATTAAAAGATACTGGATTGTTTTCCACAAACTGTTTGAATCCCCCTTGTGTATACTATGTGTATATATGGCTTGTTCTTGTTGTTAAGTTCCATCAAGTTGATTCCGACTCATAGCGAACCTGTACAGGGTTTCTGAGCAACAGCTGGTGGGTTTGAACCTCTGACCTTATGATTCACAGTCCAGTGTTTATCCTGTAGTGCCACAGGCCAGTATGAGTAAGAACTGACTCAAAGGCACTTAACTACCACAATATGTGTTTTGTGTGTACATATCTATATCTACCTATCTATCTATCTATCTATCTAGATGCTGTTGCTGCTAAACGTCATCGAGTCAGTTCTGACTCATAGCAACTCTGTACAGAGTTTCCAAGGAGAAGCTGGTAGGTTTTAACTTCTGACCTTGTGGTTTGCAGTCCAAGAGGGCCACACCAGGAGTCAGTACAAATATAGATATAGATAGAAAGATCCAGCCTGGTGCCACTATAGAATAAGCACTGGGCTGCTAGCCACAAGATCACAAGGCCCTATACAGGTTCTCTATGAGTCGGAACAACTCAACGGCACTTAATCTTGAATATATATATATATATATATTATAATAGCAACTCCAAAGCCTAAGAATGGCATAATGGTACAGGAAAGTAGTAGTACATCATGATATGGTGTCATCTAAACCAGTATTGGCAAGAACAGTTTTGCTGTTGTTATTTGGTGTCATCAAGTCGGTTCCAACTCATAGCCATCCTATACAGGGTTTCCAAGGAGCAGCTTGTGGGTTTGAACCACCAATTTTGAGGTTCAAATCAGCCTGGTGGTCCAGTGCTTTATCCTACAGCACCACACCAGGAAACACATAATTCCATAAATGTAATGCATTAACCTGAAAAATGAAAGATGACTGTTTCTTCTTTATTCTTAATGCTTTATTACCTCTCAGAAAACTGTCCTTTCAGATAACAGTCTGCCAAAAGAGAACTTAGTTTAAGTTCCACTAAATCAACAACTTATCATGAATCCTTGTTAAGTACCAAGTACTTAACACAGCAATCACTCCTAATGAAAATTTTTTGGGAGCCTGAAATCAGCAATACTTGATTTCGTTGAGTCCATGTTAAGCTACTAAAATCAGTTTGCAATAACATGTTAAATTAAGTCACTTTTGACTCAGAATTAAGACAAATAATTTCCATCACCAGAAGAGAAAAGTGCTTCCAAGTCTAATGTAAGCTCTTTAGACTAACGCTAAGGCTTGAAGCTCTCCTAATCCTCTCAACACTGTGTCATATGAGTAGTTTCCTATCTTATGGTTAATATTGGGAGATACACAAGAATCATCAACTATGACCAGCATCTAACTCTTAACATCTTCTGAAGGGACTGATCTGGATTAAGTGCTAGATGTGATGCTGCAGGTTAATGTGCTGGACTGCAAGGTTGGTTTGAACTGCAAACTTATTGGTTCAAGCTCACCAGCCACTCCTCAGAAACCCTATACAGGGTCACTGTGAGTCGGAAGCGACTCAATGGCACTTGACAACAACAATAATGTGGCTAAGTTACAAATGAGATAGACTTGTCATAGTCACAAAGGCACATACCTTGGCACTGCCAGGCTCACAGCAAAGACCTCCTAGAAAGAAAAGGAAACTGCACATGGCTAGTGTGCTCTGAATTGCTGTTTACTAAGAGTGCACACTCCTATTATAACTTTTCAAGTTCAGAGACAGACAATAGAGAAGGAAATTTACCCACTAGAACAAGGCTCCACACCTATTCTTAGCTATATCAACAGTCATGGGTACTCAGGTATAAATTCTGTAAAAGGCAAATAAATCATTTTGCATAATGTCAGCAAATTAGTAAACAGGATGACTGCAGTGTTGCTGGGTTTTGCTTGTTTGTTTTCTTTAAAGAGGGAAGGAAGGACAGGTAAGGAAGGGATGGAAATCCTGAGGGTAATATTGAATGATGCACAGTATGGGGGAAGTGGAGGATTAGACAAAGGAATCAAAATGACCTTACAGCACACACACTCTCTCTCTTTAGAGTACCAGATTTTCCTTCTTATTTGTAGCAGAATGAAATGAAAGAAATAATTTCATGACTTCTTTGATGAGCTGAAAAGAGAACCATCAAAAATAATTTAGACTATTTCCATTTTTTTCCACACTGGTTCATAGATACTAACAAAAGCCAGTTTGTCTTTGTCCTATTTAGCTTTTGTTTTGCCATAAAGTGCAACAGCTTTTTTAAGGAACTTCAAAATCAATCTGACTTAAACAATAGTTCACTGTCAAAAATACACATTTTATTTATACTCATTTTGAGCTCAATATATCTATTTTCTCCTGCATTCTTAATTCCAGGAGAAAGTGGTATAGTCATTAACAGCCATGATTCTTTAAGATGAATATCATTTTCTCCCTCCTCTTGATGTTTGTTTGTTTTCTACAGGCAGTAAAGACTATAAGCCAGGTGACAACAGTAGGGTCATACACTACTGTTTTCAGGCTCTGGTTTTCTAATGTCTGAATTCAGAGAAGTGAAGGAACTGGACATAAAAGTAGTTATCACCCACCCTTGATGTGCTTCTTAGCATCACAATTTTCTTCACAGAAAAGAATCCCCCTAGAACCATCAGGTTAAAGAAGAGGGCTCTTGGTATAAAATATTTATTTTCAAGTAATGTGGCATAATAAATAGAATAAACACATCTTAAGAGTTAGGAATCTTTGGCTTTATCTGGCAAAGTCATTAAAACCAAGAGCTTCCCTGTCTCCTATCAAGAGACACATGAGATCATCTTTAAAATTCTTCCCAACTCCAAAATTCAATGAATCAAAGCCCCAAAAGATAGTTAAATTAAATATAGAGGGGAAGCTTCTCTTATTTTACCTGCAATTTTCCAAGTATTAATTTTGCTACAGTACTGGTCGTATTTGAGGGGAAACAAAACTTATTTCCCATCCGTCCTGCACAAACTACTTTTAGAATTGAATGTGAATATATCATGTTTAATTTGTGACTTTCTATGTCTGGTCACAGCAACAGCTATCAAGGCCAAATTTAGTTGTAAGACTTCACTGAAAGGAAAGGAAGCAACAGACATACACAAGTGTTAGGCATACTAACACTTAGCATTTTATACAAACGGAAACACAGTTCAAAACTTTTTGGTTATGTTATCAAAATATATTTCTCAAAATGTATCTGATCATTTTGTATAAATGTTAAAACTTTCTCCCAGTTTCTGCTTACGTTTTCATTGTGATGAAAATGATATGTGTGTGTGTGTACTAAAGAACTGCTCTTAAAAACTTCAGGTGACAATCTACAATTTCATTTGTAATCAAGCTTTAAATGTCTGGTTTGGTGTTGACCAGTAACAGGCTTTCCAAAAAGGCCTTCTAGATTACAGACCTTTGTAATGTTGTAACTAATGAATTTGAATCAAATGGAGTATGCCAGAATGTTTCAGAAAGTTCACTAAGCCTAGCATTTACTATTACTAAGGGTCTCTGTATATAAGCTGAATTTAAAAGGTTGCTTTGAAAACAACTGTGCAGGCAGACAAATCAACTTCCATCTAGTCATCCCAGAAATTCAAAAGGGTATAATGGATGAAAGTTTCCTATTACACAATAATGAGTGAATCCTTTTTTAATGGCAAACATAACCCATGAGAGTTCTGCAGACAAACTGGAAAGACCAACAATGACTGCCTTAACATTTTAAGTGTCAATATTTTAATTCCAATTCTCTTATCAACAAGTCATCATCAGTACTCAAATGATCTAGTAATTACAATAAATCTTGCCCAGATGTAACAATACTTTGCTGATGAATTAATGGATTAGTAGATTTTTCTCTATGCTCTAGTCATTTTGAGGCATACTTGGTCAGGGATGAAAGATGTAACTCTTCAGAGAAAAGACTAACTTCCTTAAAGAAAGCCAATGGGATAAAGTATCTATAGATCTTTTAAAAAAGAAAGAAAAGGAAGTAATAGAGAATAAAGTTCCAGGGCCAGAAATGAAGTTAAATATGTCTTCTATTTACAGGGTAAAAGTCAATTGGGAATCTTTATCTTTTTGTCTTAATTTTCTTTGATAATGGAAAATCCAGTAGGTAATGTTACAAAAAAGATTGCAAAAAGCAAATAAATCTAAATGTGAAGATGCAGCAAAATATCACATGTGAAGCCTGAGACCCACTAGCTAGAAAATCAGATAGGCACTATTGTAGCTATTTTATATACCTGTACACGGAGTGGTAAGTAATCTTCACAGAGATCATCCCACAGTTCTTGCAGGTCTGAAATTTCCAAGGGATAACTCACAGGTGTCTTGTAAAGGGGTTTCAAAGACCTGGTAAGGAAACCGGAACTGACCCCATCTGTCATGATAGGGCCAAGCTTGGCTCCAGGTGGGCTGGATTTCACTGGAATAGGAAGCTTGCTCCCTCGGGGGCTCTGGATGGGTTTATAATCAAGACCTTTAATCATGCTAAGAGCTAGCTCCAGCCTGTGGTTACACAGCTGCTGTGGCGCCTGTTCCTCCGAACAGCAGTCCCACTTCACAAGTTCCTTTACACTTCTCTCAGCTTCTTCATCCTTCTGCTGTGGAGGGCTAGCCTGTACACTTGCGTCCAAAGATTCCACGGAGGAACCCGGTGTTCCTTCCTCCATGCTTTCTCCATCTGGGGGTACCTTTGTGCTTAAGTCCGGTGGTCCAATCTCAGACAGAGCTGGCTCTTCTGTGCAAATGCTGGTAGACCACCTGGTAGAAGGGCCATAGGAGATACTTTTGGCCACCTTTCGAGGCACCTTACAAATAGCTTCATAATCGGAGTCAGCAACCCGCAAAGCTGCACAACCACGGCATCTCCTGGGTCGGTTTCCAGGGCCTTCCGAAACATGGCAACTGTGTGGCTCCTGAAGCTGATCCTCGTTTTCTATCCAGCATTCAAATCCAGAATAGGCAAAGTCTTCCTGGAGCAGTGCAGAGTATCTGACATCGGGTAAACCGGAAATGTCAACCGTCCCATTCCCCGCCTTGGTCTCGGCGCCAGAGTCATCGTTATTCTTTCGATACATGCTGGCAATGCAGAACTTGAGGCGATCCTTCTCCAGCAGCAGCTTCTGCAAGCGCTCAATAGAAAGAGCTTCGATGCGGGCAATAACAGTGTCGAATCTATAGATCCGATCAAGCATGAAAGCGCACTTGCTGCAAGCAAACTCGGCTTTGCCATCGCGGGAGACATCCTTGCCCAGGACGTGAGAAAGCAGAACCTGTAGGTTGAGCTTGGACGTTGTGTGGAAGATCCAGCGCCGCTGGTTGCCACACAGCTCCCGGGCACAGATCCTGCAAATCTCCTTCATCTTCCCAGCTAGCGGGTGCCGCCGAGCTTCCCCTAGGCGGCTGCTACTCTGTGATCACTCACTCGTTCTCGGCTGCGTCTTCGCCGGTCTCCCGCCGGCATGGCACAGTCCACAGGGTCTCGGATCTGCAGGGCTCAGCTCCGCCTGGCGCTCGCTGGCTCTGGGTACCAGAGTGGTCAGCCCCGCCCCTCTGGGGAGGGGGGGGCGGGAGCAGAAATGCCTCAGGGGGATGCTGAGTGACAGCGGCGCAGGCCGCGCGCGGAACCTTCCTTGTCTCCTCCAGCTGTCTTTCTAGCCAGCCGCCGCGTCCTCAATGTCCTCCTCTTTTAGAAGGCAGAGTCCCGTGTTGAGAGCAGCAGCCCGCTGCTGACGCAAAGGCTCAGTGATTGAGGATCAGATTTCAAGATGGCGCCAGCTGCTCCGTGCCTGCGGCCCCCGTGGGGCTTCTCTGGGAGTTGTAGTCCGGGAGGCTGACTCCCAGTTCTGCGCATGCGGGGTGGCGCTCCCTGGCCCCCAAATGCAGACACGGCTTCAGGGGCTGGATCATTGAGATAGTTCATGACCGGTAGAGTGACGAGCAGGTCTGACGCGGACCACTGCCAAGCTACTTTCATTTGTTCAGCTCCATCAAAAGAACGCACCCGATCTTCTCTTGGATACTCCCTCCCAGACTCTAGGATGTCCCCATGCTTCTCGTGGGGAGGAGAAAGCCGAGTTCCCTCCCCCTCTCTCCACGGGCAGTGCCACGTACTCCGGACAGAGCAGTCTGACAGGGCCACTAGATACCGCTGCGCGCCGCCTCCTTCTCGCCTGCAGCCCCACCTCCTCTGCCTGCCTCAGGTCGCCTGCAGTAAAAGGCCCCGGGGCTGCTAGAGTGGCGGTGAGGATGATAACCTGAGGGGCAGGCAGGTAAGACAGGTTTTAAAGAGAGACCCATCCATTCCACCCTTCCCTGGACTACTGGACGTATCCTGAAAAGACAAGTGCTTCCTCCTTGACATTGTGGGAGAAGGGGTTGGGTTTGGCACCCGTGGGCGATTGGCCGTTTTTAAAAAACGAAATCAGGAGATGGGCACAAAGCAGTCACCTGAAAACAAGTCCTACAAATGTCACATGAACACAACCAGTCCTGTGTGGCGCAGTAAGATCAGTACGGGACTGTGAACCACAAGATCGGCAGTTCAAACCCACTAATTGCTCCTCGAAAACCCTACAGAGTCGGATCTGACTCGATGGCATTTAACAACAATGTAGACAATAGAAGATAAAATGGATTTTTTTTTTCCAAGAAACCGTATATAAGCTTGGGTGCTGGGGCGGGAGGGGGCGCAATACACAAGAAGGGGGAGGGGAATGGAAGAACAAGGCAGATGGGAGAACAGTTAGGCAGGTTTGCATGGACTAAGTGGGTCAGAGATAAATGATGATGTATGCAAACCCCGGAACTACAGGTTTCTGGGATACAGGAATTTAGGCATGGTTTGAATGGGTAAAAGAGGGGAATATGGGAGCGTAGTGGTTGTGAGTAGGGCTACCACCCTCAAGGTCAGCAGTTTGAAACTACCAGTGGTTCCGCCAGAAAAAGATGAGGCATTCTGCTCCCATAAAGATTTACAGCCTTGGAAACCCTGTGCAGGGTCACTATGAATCGGAACTGACTTCAAAGTATTTACTAACAATGTTAAGATGCTTGGCTGTATTTTGAATCTTGGTTTCCCTTGCCTACCATTATAAAATAGACACTTGAGGGGGAGAGAAAGGAATAGCCAGAAACATCACAATAGAAAGCCTATAACTGATTAGAATACCTGAAAGGGGGCTAGAAGTTGCCCAGTGAAAGAGGCCTCCTATGGAGCCTTTACATTGCACAAGACCATAAGTGAAATCCAGAACCCCATCCAGAATTGCCTGAGGTGAGAAATGTCCACTGGAAAGGACAAGTAGACCAACCTGGAGCGGCTAGAAGAACAGAAGATACTTCGTGAAAGAAAGACTGGCAGGAAAAATCAAATACAATAACGGCATTCTTA
Source organism: Chrysochloris asiatica (assembly GCF_000296735.1). Classification (NCBI taxonomy): domain Eukaryota; kingdom Metazoa; phylum Chordata; class Mammalia; order Afrosoricida; family Chrysochloridae; genus Chrysochloris; species Chrysochloris asiatica. Next base: position 3,380,202 of record NW_006408560.1, read on the forward strand.
TTGACTACTACAAGAACAAGCAAGCTGTTCACCCAGGAGCCATCAAGGCAAGTGGTCGGGTCCCCTCAGAGCAAACCCCCTTCCAAGACTAAGACTCAAGGGGAATACATGAAAAGACATGTGGTCTGGCTGGTGACCACACTGGTCACAGATAAGGAGAAGAAGGGGAAAAACAGCAATGAAGTTGGGAGCTAATTCTGACCACATTCAATAGACTTCTGTGAACCCAGGTGGAAACCTGGTTGGCCAAGCAGTATAACAAGACCCAGGGACTCCTGGGTCCAGAGGCAATGACATGGCCACAGAAGACTAGAGTGGAGAGTGAGCGTCCACCTGATACGAAGTGAGGGGAGATGTACAAGAACACCCATATTTGCAGATAGTACTAACTTGACCTGGCTTCAATGGCTGGATAATCAGAACTCGACTAGAAGAAGAAAGAAGAGGGACAAAAAGAGTAACCCGCTACACAATTTGATGAACTTTACCTATACTTATGGATGTTGTTGTTGTTATTAAGTGCCGTCGAGTTGGTTCCGACCCATAGGGATCCTGTGCAGGGTTTCCGAGGCTATGAATCTTTATGGGAGCAGTAGCTCAAAAAAGGGAACAAATCTTTACAGCAAGAATCACTCCCACCCTCTCGGTACACAGTTGACAGGGATGGGCAACTTAGACATTGGCTACCCAAAATGAGGGGAGAAGTAACTGGCTTACAAGCTTTCAAGAGGGAGCCTAGTTCCAGACGGGGGCGGGAGAAGGTAGAATCTTCACTGAATGGTTTCCAATCTGTTGGGATGGAGCTAATGAAAGGAGATGGGGATAAGACTCTTGTGGTACAATAGTGAATAATTGCTATCAGGACTGACTGTGAGGGTCAGAAATGTAAAGGTAGATGCTTTGTAACAAAAGGAGGGGAGTGATTGATTTTGCAGTACAGGAGCGGAGGACCCTGGGACCATCAAGGGAGAAGAGCGGAGTATGGGACCCTACGCAGAGAAGCAGTGATGCTAGAAATGGAGGCAGAGATGATGACGTGGTCAGATGAGTGGCTGGGGACACTGGACTCGGAGGGAGAGGGGCTGTGTACTGAAGGCCAGGGGGCAGTCCTCTGGGGTGTACCCTTTGGTTGTTTGATGATGCATGGAGGGAACTGTAATCATTGCAATGAAACAAAATAAAATAGGATGAATGTAAAACTGATTTTCTCCCATGTAAGCCCACATAATTCACAATAAAAACTTTAAAAAACCCTATATAGAGTCAGAACCGACTTGATGGCACTTAACAATGTAGATAATAAAAGAGAAAAAAAAATTTTTCAAGACTGTAGATGCCGGAGAGTAGATCACCATCTTCAAGTTTTCTTTCAGGCTCAGCTATATATACTACAGTCCTTAATGGGTTTATTTTTGTGTTGTTTTGTTTGGGGGATTGGGCAGGAAGGGTGGACAAACATTAGAAAAACACTAAGTTGCTTTGAGCAAGCGTGGAGTGTATCTGGGGGTGCTGCTCTCTGCAGTCAGTGTTAATGATTTCTCTGACTCTGGTCATTACAGAGGTAAGCCCCCTTCCTCCCCCCCCCCACACACACACTCTTGAGTACAGAACTTGGAAGGCACATAGAGGAGAGTGGAAGCTAGAGCTCTGACTAGGTGGACTGCAGATGTCAAAGACCTTTTATAATATATTTTCCTCCTGGCTTGAGAGACAAGCAGACACATGACTGGAGGAACCCACCATGTCTAAGTGTTCAATTCTATGAGAGTCTCAGCAATCACATGGAAGCCCCTTACTGTTGTTAAGTGCCATGAAGTCGGTTCTGACTCATAGCAACTCTGAATAGGGTTTCCAAGGAGTGGCTGGTGGATTTGAACTAACAACCTGTAGACAGCAGTCCAATGCTGATACTATGGTGCCACACCAGGACTCCTAGAGTCCCCAGTTGTTATTTGTTGATAAGTGCATCGAATCAGTTCTGAGTTATAGTGGCCCTGGATAGGGTTTCCAAGGAGCAACTGGACCTTGGCATTTCCCAATTGTAATAAGGCTAAATTTTGCCAGCCTGGCCTTGTAAAATAAGGCCAGAAAAAGTCTTAAGTAATTCTGAACCTTATCCCCACGACTGAACTCATACTCCTAAGTCTTTGGACATTCAAATGCCTTCAAGGAGAACTCATAATAAGTTCAAATTCCTTTACTGTAAAGGAGAAGGACAGTTCTTAGAGCTTTGGGTTTAGTAGGCTACAGAAAGTTGCAAACATAATTTTACCTACACATGTACTTTCATCCCTAAAACCAGGAATGTAAAATACAAATTTCAAGTTGAACTCATTGCAGATGCATTTTTACCTGCCTCTAGGGGTCCTGCTGGAAATGTGGTGGCTCTGTAGGATTAACACTGGACTGTGAATCACAAAGTCAACAGTTCAAGCCCATCAGCCGCTCTGCTGACGAAAAATGAGGCTTTCTGTTCCCGCAAGGATTTACAGCCTTGGAAACCCTATATAAGATTGTTGTGAGTTGGAACCAACTAGATAGCACTTTACAACAACAGGGGTCCTGATGTGGCACTGTAGAGTAAACACTATACTGCTAACTACAAGGCCAGTGGTTCAAACATGCCAACTGCTCTTCAGAAGCTCTACATAGGGTTGCTATGAATCAGAACCAACTCAGCAGCACTTAACAACAACAACAATTAGTTATATGAGCCTCAAAATCAGGGGGTGGGAAATCAAACAATCTTTGCAATCTGTAATGATCTATAGCATTGCAAAGAGTTTCTGGGCAGACTGCCTGTCAGCTCACTACCCCACTGAACCCAGTGTTAAATACTGTCCTAAACAGCAAGAACTCAAGGGTCCATAAAAGTGCAAGTTAAGACATTTAATCAGGGCTTCATTTTTGACTGCCAATGCAAACCACATTTTCCTATTGGGAATATGCTAATGAAACAAAGTGCCTTACCAGAGCAAACCCTGAATGATACTTTGTAGTGTTACGTGGCTGTATACAATTGTCAAAGCTCATTGAACACTTGCTGTTGTTGTTGTTGTTGTTGTTGTTGTTGTTAGGTGCTATCAAGTTGGTTCCAACTCATAGTGGCCTTATGCATAACAGAACGAAAGACCGTCTGGTCTGGCACCATCCTCATAATTGTTAAGCTTGAGCCCACTGCTGCTGCCCCTGTGCCAATCCACCTTGTTGGGGGTCTTCCTCTTTTTCACTGACCCTCCACTTTACCTAGCATGTTGACCTATTCCAGGGACTGGTCCCTCCTGACAATATGTTGAAGTATAAGAGATGAAGTAAAAAAGGGTAAAAATGCGTTAATAAATATAAAAATGTATATTTTCCACAAACTTTTAACTAAGAGATTGCTTTTGTAAAAAGTAATCCCCCACTTAATCACATAAATGACTTTGAAAATTTGGAAGATAAAATATAGCCCAGAATAAATTCTATTAAAAAATGAATTGCAAGTTTAAAATTTTACAGTTCTTGTCATAGGCGCTATAGAAATTTGATCTTATATGCATACACACAACACATAGTATGAATGAATCAATGCATATAGTTCAGTGAGACATAGGACTTTCATGATGATTTAGAATAGGGTCATGTCTTTTAAACTTTGTTTTTGTTGTTAAATGCCACCAGGTCAATTCCAACTCATAGTGACCGTGTATAGGGTTTCCAAGGAGCAGTTGGTGGGTTTGAACTGTCAACCTTGTGTTTTGCAGTCCAGTGATGATCCACAGCACCATACCAGGAGGCCTTCTAAACTTTAGCAAAAGTTTAATAAAGGAACACTTGACAGAGAACAGGTTTCATATCATGATAAGCTAGTATGAATTAAACAGATTATTAATTTTACATATCAGTAGTCAGCCATCACACTGTGTTGCTAAATGCATTCACAACACTTACTAGTTGCATGTCCTAGATCAAGTCACTTATATATACATCTATTGTATCATTCATTACCTGAAGAGGGTGTTAAAACACAGATTGCTTGGTCCTACCCTCAATGCTTCTGAATAAGTAGGTCTGGAGCAGAGTCCAGTGATTTGCATTCCTAACAAATTTCCAGATGCTGGGGATGCTGCTGTCTGGAACTACACTTTGGAAAGCACTGAACTAGAACAAGTACCCTAAACTGTACTCTGAAAATTTTCAGTCAAGAGATCAGAAGTTCTGCAAATAAATAAGAAAAGTCATCAAATGAAGAACTACTTGCAAATGCTGCTGAATTTAGAGAAATGTGTCCCTATTTGGAGCAAGAGTCATAAGCATGACTGTGCAGGGATCTTTTGTTCTATCTCTATTTTGACCTCTAGATTTTGGGGCCTGGAAACTATCTCTAAAAACCATAGCCACATTTGAAACCCCTGTGTGGCAACAGAGTTGTAGAATTTCTAAGGCTTAATTCTAGGTTTAGAGGGAGTTTCCAAGATCATCAGAAAGGTGGAAAATCCCCATCTCCCAAACCAGTTGTATTAGATTTTGCTGCCCTAGTTATGACATTGGGAATAGCTGTTCTAATTAGTAAAAACTATGCCAAAGTGGGGTGGGGTGAGGGGACGATTCTGGCAGAAAAACCAAGGCAGGCTAAGTAATGCAATATCAAAGTGAAGCTAATTAGGCCTTGTGATAACACCACAAACATGTAGGTAATTTCCCCATGTGGGCTGGAAATCTTTAGGAAGTCAGAAACTTTTGCATGAATTAATAAGAGCATTTCAAAACACTTGTTTTAAGGTCAAGAGATTTCCAGTTCAACTATAGATTACAGTAATATGTTTGTCAGCAGAATCTATCTTAAAATGGGAAACACTCAATTTTTTCACAATTGTTAATTAATAACCAAGCTTTATAAGTGAATTTTAAAGTATATGTTAAATCAAGTATTCAATGAGTAAGAATTTATGCAAACACATTATGTTTTCTCTTCCTTCAGAGAGATTTCAGTTTAGTTGAAGGGCAGAGTATGTACACACTACAATTAGAGAATAACAACTGATTGGTAACCTATGGTGGCTGGTGGTTGTTAGGTGCTATCAGGTCTGTTCCAACTCATGGCAAACCTACATACAGCAGAACGACACTCCCCTATCCTGCACCATCTTCCCAATTGTTAACATTTGGGGCCCATTGTTGCAACCACTGTGTCAATCTATCTTTGAGGGTCTTCCTCTTTATTGCTAACCCTCTATTTTACCAAGCGTTGGTCTCCAGGGACTGATCCTTCCTGATAAATATGAGATGAAATCTCACCATGTTCACTTCCAAGGAGCATTCTAAAGGTACTGCCACCCAGACAGATTGGTTTGTTCTAGAAGTCCATGTGCACATTCAATAATCTTGGTCAACACTGCAGTTGAAATGTGTCAATTTTTCTTTAGTCTCTGTTAGTCTTTCATTGCACACCTATTGCATGCATATGAGGCCATTTAAAATACCATGGCTCAACTCAGATGCACCTAAGAACATCTTTGTTGCTGTTTTTTTTTTTTTTTAACTTTAAGAGGTCTTTTGTATCAGATTTTCCCCATGCAATACATAGGTTGATTTCTTGACTGTTGCTTATACGGGCATTGGTTGTGGATCCAAGTAAAATGAAATCTTTGGTAATTTCAATCTTTTTCCTGTTTATCATTATGTTTATTGGTCCCGTTTTGAGGAATTTTGTTTTCCTCATGTTGTATAAGAGGTCCTGGTGTGGTGCTGTGGGTTAATGCGCCAGACTGCAAAGCCGTTTGAACTGCAACCCTATACAGGGTTTCTGTGGGCTGGAACCAATTCTACGGCACTTAACAACAACAACAACATGTTGTATAATCCATAGTAAAGGCTGTGTTCTTTGATCTTCATCAATAAGTGCTTCAAGTCCTCTTCACTTTCAGTAAGCAAAGCTGTGTCACCTATACATTGCAGGTTGTTAATGAGTCTTCCTCTAATCCTGATGCCACCTTCTTCTTCATAAAGACCAGTTTCTCTGATTATTTGCTCTGCATACGATTGGATAATTATGGTGACAGGATACGACCCTGATGCATACCTTGCCTGACTTTAAATTATCCGGGGTACTGATGTGGCACTGTAGGATAAGAACTGCACTGCTAACCACAGGTCAGCAGTTCAAATCCACTAGTCATTCCTTGGAAACCCTATATAGGGTCTCTGTGGGTCAGAACCAACTCAATCACAATTAAGAAAAACAACACAATAGTATCCCCTTGTTCTGTTTGAACGACTGCCCTCTGGTCTATGTACAGGTTCCACAAAAGCCAATGTTAAGTGTTCTGGAATTCCCAATCTTTATAGTGTTAGCCATAATTTGAGCCACACAGTCAAATAAAACATAGGTAATCTTATTTGAAGTATTCGCTGCTTTTAGTTAGAATTCACCTGACAACAACAGTGATTATTCCTCATTCCACATCCTCTTCTGAATCTAGCATGAATGTCTGGCAGTTCCCTGTTGATGTACTGCTATAACCATTTAAAATGTTTTTCAGCATAACTGTACTTGCATATTTATGATGCTGTTCAATAATTTCCATCTTCTGTTGAAAAACCTTTCTTTAGAATGGGCATAAATATGGATCTCTTCTAATCAGTGGGCCAGGTAGCAGTCTTCCAAATTTCTTGGCATAAACTAGTGAGCACTTCCATTGCTTACATTTGTTGAAACATCTCATTTAGTATTTTGTCAATCCCTGTTGTTGTTGTTGTTAGGTGCCATCAAGTCGGTACTGATCCACAGCGACCCTATGCACAGCAGAATGAAACGCTACCCAGTCCTGGACCAACCTCACTACTGTTGCCACACTTGAGTCCATCGATGCTGCCACTTGGCCAAGCCATCTCGTTGAGGGGTCTTCCTCTCTTTCTCTGACCCTCCACCTTACATGATATCCTTCTCCAGTGACTGGTCTCTCCTGACAATATGTCCGAAGTATGAGATGAAGTTTGGCCATCTTGGCCTCCAAGGAGCACTCTGGATGCACTTCTTCCAAAACAGATCTATTGGTTCTTTTGGCAGCCCATGGCACTTTTAGTATTCTCCTTCAATACCATAACTCAATAGCAACAATTCTTCT
>NW_006408560.1:3388755-3402407 GCF_000296735.1 Chrysochloris asiatica
TTTTAGCATCTCTATGCTGGAGAGCAAATTTCAGCATCTCTTCTGGCATCCATTTTGAACTTTCCTTCTTTCTTGTTTTCTTAATGACTTTTTGCTTTCTTCATGTATGATGTTCTTGATGTCAATCCCTGGAACTCTGTTTTTCACTAAAGCCTTCAGTCCAGCTTACAGTCCTTCCTTCAATACTACCAGTTCTTTATCATGTGCCTTATAATATTTGAATATCAACTAGTTATTTCTGGTACAGTGACCTTGTGTTTTCCATCTTCACTTGATGCCTGTAGAATCCTTCAATATTTCAACTTGAGGCTTAAATTGTTCTTCAATTCTTTCAGTTTGAGAAATGCTGACCGTGTTCTTCCTTTTTAGTATTCTAATTCTAGGTCTTTGTGCATTTTATCATAATACTTTTTCTTTTGGGGGGTCACCCTTTCGAATCTTCTGTTTCAGCTCTTTTATTTCATCATTTCTTCTACTTGCTTTAGCTACTCTATGTTCAAGAGCAAGTTTCAGAGTCTCTTCCGCTATTCATTTTAGTCTTCTCTTTCTATCCTGTCTTTTTAATGACCTTTTGGTTTCTTCATGTGTGATGTCCTTGTTGTCATCACACAACACATCTGCTATTCAGTCATTAGTCATTTAATTAGCATTAAATCTGTTCTTGAGATGGTCTCTAAATTCAGGAGAGATATACTCAAGGTTAAGGAGCTCTGGTAGCATAGTGGTTACAAAGCAGGCTGCTAACCTCAAGGTCGCAGTTTGAAACTACCAGCCATTCGCAGGAGAAAGATGAGGCTTTCTACTCCCATAAAGATTTACAGCTTCAGAAACCCTGTGCAGGGTCGCTATGGGTCAGAACCGACTCCATGGTACTTAACAACAACAGCAGCATAGTCAAGGTTGTTATTTGGTTCTCATGGACTTGTTTGAATTTTCTTTAGCTTCCACTTGAACTTTTTCCTATAGGCAGTTGACGGTTCTACAGTTGACCTTGTTCTGACTAATGTTAATGAGTTTCTCCATCATCCCCACAGATGATTTGATTCCTGTGTTTTCCATTGGACAAGGTCCACGTGTACAGTTCAGTTTATGTTTTTTGAAAAAAAGGTATTTGCAATGAAGAAGTCATTGGTCTTTAAAATTCTCAAATGAGATCTGGGTCAAACGGTGGTGTTTTTTTTATCACCAAGATCATATTTTTCAACTTTTGATCCATCTTTGTCTCCAATTTCCACATTCTAATCATCAGTAATTCACAATGCACCTTGATTGCATGTCTGATTAATTTCAAACTGCAGAAATAGGTAAATATCTTCAATTTCCTCATCTTTGGCATTAGTGGTTGGTGAATGAATTTGAATAATAGTTTTATTAACTGGTCTTCCTTGCTGGTGTATGAATAGTATCTTATCACCGATAGCACTGTGCTTCAGTATAGCTCTTGAAATGTTCTTTTTGACAAGAAAGTGATGTTAAACCTCTTCAATTTGTCATTCCCGGAAGAACAGTACACCATATAAATATCCAATTAAAAATGGCAAATACCAATCCATCTCAGCTCACTAATGCCTACGATATAGATCTGTAGGCATTCCTTTTGGGTTTTGATGACTTCCAATTTTCCTAGATTCATGTTCTATATTTCATATTCTGGCTATTAATTAATGTTTGCAGCTGGTTTCTTTTTTCTCTCTCATTTTCAGTCATGTCACATCAGTAAGTAAAGATCCTTAAAGCTTTATTTCATCCACATTTTTAAGGTCAATTCTGCTTTGAGGTGGCAGCTCTTCCTTGCTCGTATATTGAATGCTTTATCTTGTAACACTCTTAACAGATAAATTCAGACAAGTCTTCACTGCTATTCATAAGGTTTTCACTGGCCAATTTTATTAAAAGTAGATAGTCAGTGTCTTCTTCCTAGTCTGTCTAAATTCAGTGTAAGTACAGAAAAGTTGAGATTAATATGCACTGATATAGTTGAAGTGGGCAGAAGTATCACTTGAGAAGGGTCTTAGAATGGACGAAAGAAAAGGACTCCAGGAAAAGAAACAAGCACCATCAAAAGTTTTGAAAATGGACAAAGGCCTTAAGTAGAAATAGACATAGCTCTAAATAAGATAGACAGATGACTGGTGAACACAAGAAAAGATGTTCATCATCACTAGCCTTTGTTGTTGTTTGTTACTGTTAAGTGCCATCGAGTCTGTTCTGACTCACAGTGACCCTGTGCAGGGTTTCCAGGGTGCAGGTGGTGGGTTTGAACCGCCAACCTTGTTATCTGCAGTCCAGTACTTATCCTACAGAGCCACACCAGGAGTCCTTAGGGAAATGTAAATCAAAACCATAATAGCTTTCATTTTAGGAAAACAGAAAATAACAAATATTGTTAAAGATGTGGAGAAACTGGAACCCTCTTTCACTGCTTGTGGGAATGTTAAATGGTGTAACTGTTAGGGAAAACAGTTTGGCAGCTCTCAAAAAGGTAAGCATAGAATTGCAATATGATACAGCAATTCCATTCCTACATTTATGTCCATGAGATTCCTACATTATTCCCATGAGGCAAGAACTCAAACAGGTATGTGTGCACCAGTGTTCGCTGGAATGTTATTCACATTATCAATAGATGGATGAACATTGCATACCATATTTGTTTCATTTCTCTCTATGATAGTATACTGTTTAGTCACAGAGAGAAATGAAATTTTGACACACAGGTGAACTTCAAAAATATTATGCTGAATAAAATAAGTCAGATGTAAAAAGATAAATATATGATCCCACCTATATGAAATATGAAGTCCTAGTGTGGCACCATAGGATTAGCACTTGACCTCAAGATCTGTTTGAACTGCAAGGTCAGCGGTTCAAACTCACCAGTTGCTCCTCAGAAACTCTATACAGGGTTGCTATGAGTTGGAACTGACTTGGCAGCACGCAACAACATGAAATATATGAAATATATAACACAGACAAATGCGTAGAGACAAAAGTTTATCAGTGGTTATTAGGGGCTGGGAGGAAATAAATGGGAAGTATTGCTATAAGGGTACTGAGTTTTTGTTTGGGGTGATATAAAACTTTTGGAAATGGATTATGGTGGTGGTAGCACAAATACTAAAATAGAGGATAATTACATAATGCTGGAAATCATGACTTAGCCAAGAGGACACATATTTGAGGGGGACAAAATCCAATCAGTAACACAAATGTCAGCCTGTAGGTAAAGGCAGATGCTGAGTGTGTGTGAAGCATTTGGATGAACAAGTTATTAATTCATCCTTCCAGCCACCTACTCATCTGATTGTTAACTTATAGAACATCGATCAAGGGCAATTGGAAGCCAATCACTATATTATGGAGGGTAACTAGGCAAAAGAATTTCAACTTGATGTTACGGAGTTGACAGTTCTCACGCAAAAAAATGAGATGATGAAAACATTAGTAAGATTAGCCAAGCAACAGGATGAATTGGAGTTTCAGGGAGTGGTTTTGAGATAGCTACAAGAAGATCCGCTGAAAAGTCACTGCAGACATTGAACTGTGAAGTAATAATGATCTGGTGCAAAAAATGAAAGAAAGGGGTAAATATGATTACCACTCTGATGAAATAAACAACAGAATTTGATGATATATACAAAGAAAGTATTAAGATTAAAGAATTTGATGATATATACAAAGAAAGTATTAAGATTAAAGATGGAGATATGGTTTTTGGTATGGGATGTTAATAGAAAAAGTGTTTTGAACTATCAGAAATGTGAGTGTTGGCAAACAAAATGATGAAAAATATGATTTGGGGCATGCTGAGTTTAAGTGACTAGAGAAGAAAGTGGAGCTGTCCTTCAGTCAAAGCACAGATGAGAAGGGGAAAGAGTCTCTAGAACAACAGGGATGGTTAGCATTGCCAAAATCTAGAGAGAGAGAGAGATTAGCAGGAAAGATGCCGGGCATATCATTTCCTGTAACTAGTTGGATTTATAAGCTTCAGAGTTATTACCATGAATTCCTTAGAATCCCTCCCTACTAAGCCAAAGGCGAAGTTATTTCCAAACTTGTTTCTGAATCTCTCTAAAATATGTTCTTTCACATTTCCATTACACTTCCCATTTCAAGTTCTTACAACTGCCAACCTTGTGTTTAGCAGTCCAGTGCTTATCCTACAGCTCCACACCAGACCCCTCATTACCTGTCTTCTTGTTGTTAAGTGCTGTTGAATTGGTTTCCAACTCATAGCAACCCTGTCTGTATAAGGCTTCCAAGGAGCAGCTGGTGAGTTTGAACTGCCAACCTTGTGGCTCAAACTGACATTGCGTTTGAGTGCTTATCCTACAGCACCACACCACAACTCCTATTATTTGTCTATTACTTATAAACCAAGGAGCTCTGGTAGTGTAGTGGTTATGAATCGGGCTGCTAACCTCAAGGTTGGAAGTTCAAAACTACCAGCCAGTCCATGGGAGAAAGATGAGGCTTTCTGCTCCAGTAAAGATTTACAGCCTCAGAAACCCTGTACAGGGTTGCTATGAGTCGGAACCGATTCCACGGTACTTAACAACAACAACTTATAAACCTTCTGGTGTGGCACTGTGGGTCAGCACTGGACTGCGAACCACAAGATCAACAGTTCCAACCCACCAGCTGCTCCTCGGAAATCCTATACAGGGTCACTATGGGTTGGAACAGACTCGACATAACAATAACACTTAATGAAGTGAAGTCTAAAACCCTTAGTGTGGCATTTTACTATCTCTACAAAAAGATCCAAGTCTACTTTCCTTTCAACTGTATCTCATGCTTCTTCCCTAAACAAATGGCTGTTAGGTGTGGTCCAGTGGTTGTGATTCATAGCAGCCTATGTAAAACAAGGTAAATTTTTGGATAGAAATTTGTTTTGTTACCTATATAGTCCACCTATGTCTTTCCAAAATCTAATCAAGAGAGAGTAATGTCTTGAAGCCAACAAAATAGGAGATGGTGGGATATAACCAAGATCAGAGAAAAACTGGAGGTCAAAGAATAACAAAGGACCCACCTCCATTCTTTATCATTGCCTTGGAGAAGCAGCAGGACCACAGAAGGGAAGACAAGGGATGGCCCAGAGATGCTGGACGCTGGGTCAAATGGTTCTTGCTCCATTAAAGACTTCATTATAGCAAGTTGTTAGGACTGGCAGATAGGGATCAGTCAATGGACCAGTCATCGGTCAGGATAGTTAGTCTCTTTGATGTTTTGGCAGCTATAAAACCTAGGTGCCACTGACTAAGCGAATGGGCACGAAGTACCAAATGAAACTAAAATTTCCACCAGCCTCGTTAGATTTGAGACTCAGAATAGCATTACATTGATTTAAATGAAGGAAAAAAATGCAGTGATTCTCATACAACTGAATTTTGCTGTTGTCTATTGGGTCTCAGTCCTAGACCTTTTTCACCTCTCTTTTTCCCCCCAAGTCAATTCACTCTTTCCCAACTGTGTGTCAGTGACTTCCAATTTTATATCCTTGTCCTAAAATTCTCCTCTGAATCCAACTCTCCAACAGCCAACTGCCTATCTGAGATCTACATATGCATGTATTGGAGCCATCGCAAAATTACCAAAGGCAAAACTGAACTCTGGGATCTCACCTTCCCTTTATCTAGAGTGTCCCCGTTCTTCTAATTTTCTATACAGTTGTTGTTGTTAAGTGCTGACTCTAATGACCCTGTATTGGGTTTCTGAGGAGTGGCTGGTGAGTTTGAACTGCCGACCTTGTGGTTCAAACTGATCTTGCAGTCCAGTGCTAATCCTATGGTGTCACAGCAAACTATGGTCCATGGGCCAAGCCCAGCCTCTCCATATGTGTTTGCAAATAAAGTTTTATGGGAATACAGGCACACCAGTTCCTTATTGTGTCTGACTAGTTTCATGCTACAATGGCAGAAATCTCAAGACCTACAAACACTCTTTGTTTTCTTTAATGCACTTATCAAAATTTGCAAGTGTTTATTTTTGTGTGTGCGATTCCTTGTTTTTGTTTTTTTGTTCATTAGTCATGACGTCTCACTAGAATGTAAACTCCCTGGGGAAAGGGCCTGCCTTATTCTTTCTGTTTCTCCAGCACTGAAAACACCGGTGCTGGTCATGGTAGGCACTCACTCAGTAGTCAGTAACTGCTGCTGCTTCGTGCCATCCTTCAAGTCCACCCCAACTCATAGAGAACCTGGTACAGGGAGGGGTGGGGAACCTTATTTTTGCTGAAATTTATAGCATCATTCACAGGCTATACAAAATTATCAACTTAAAAATTAGCCTGGGTTTTTGTGTGTTTTGGTTAAACATTTAATTAATTGACCCCTACTGTGATGGCTAGAACTGAGATTGCCTTGGCAGAACCAGATCTAATGATTTCGAGAGCCTTATAACAACAACATAAAGCCCTTGGGCAGGACGTTTCCTACCCTTTCTGTATAGGGTTTCTGAGGCTGTGAATCTTTAAGGGAACAGAAGGCCTTGAACAAACACAGTTCAAAGCTAAGGCAACTTGGTCCTGAGATGTTGAGTGTTGTTCCTGGGGAAGGATCTCAATGATGCCACTCTCGCTGTTTGGGGTGTGTGCTGCCTTTTTAGTGGCTTGCCACAAAACCAACACTGAACACTAGTTTTACCTTTCTCCTTTTTTCATAAAAGCAAATATACTCACTGGATTTCTTTCAGGTAGTGAAAAAAAGTATTTAGCGCAGGTCTTTTATAAGAGTGAAGTGGTGTAATGTGAACTTTTGAAAAGCAGAGGATACTTGTATTGCCTTTTACTATCAAAATCTTTATAAATCTGATTTTGAAATACCTGCAAGTGAAGAACTAAGAATGATAACATCAGCAAATTACACTCTACAACATTGTATGTAGTACATTCGGTACTAGCGATGTACCAAAGAATAGATGATCTTAAGTGCATTTCATTATAAGTCGAATATACCTTAGTCAGGACTATGGAGTCCTGGTGTGGCGCTGTGGGTTAATGCACCAGACTATAAAGCTGTTTGAACTGCAAGGTTGGTGGTTCAAGCTCACCAGTAGCTCCTCGGAAACCCTACACAGGGTTGCTATGGGTCGGAACCGACTCAATGGCACTTCCAACAACAACAACCTGTATCTTAAAATGGTATTCATTCTTTGTAATTGCACACAACTTGCATCTTTGATTATCCTGTAATGATCTTCTGTTTTAAGTAACAGAGTGTGCTGAGCAAATAATCTGAGAAAGCAGATTATACAAAGAAGAATGTGGCATCAGAAGTGGAGGAAGACTAATTAACAGAAGGCAATATGCAGATAATACAACTTTGCTTGCTAAAATGAAGAGGACTTGAAATACCTACTGATAAAAACTAAAGACTACATCCTTCAGTATGAATTGTACCTCAATGTAAAGAAAACAAAAATCCTCAAAACAGGACCAATAATCATCATCAAGATAAACAGAAAAGACTGAAGTTTTGAAATAGTTCATTTTGCTTCAATCTACATCAATGTTAATGGGAGCAGCAGTCAAGAATTCAAACAATGTGTTGCATTAGGCAAATGTGTTGCAAAAGACGTCAGTATTCAAGAGCAAAGATATCAGTTTGAGGACTAAGGTGCACCTGCCCCAAGCCATGGTATTTTCAGTCACCTCATATGCACATGAAAACTGGACAATGAATAAGGAAGACCTTAGAAGAATTGATGCATTTGCATTATGGTGTTAGAGAACAATATTAAAAGTATCATGGACTGCCAAAAGAACAAACAAATCTGTCTTGGAAGAAGTGTTTCCAGAATGCTCCTTGGAAGCTAGGATGGCAAGATTTCATCTCACATACTTTAGACATATTATCAGAATGGACCAGTCCCTGGAAAAGGACCTCATGCTTGGCAAAGTAGGGGGCCAGCAAAAAAAAAAGACCCCAATAAGCTGCAATAATGAGCTCAAACATGACAATTGTGAGGTGGCATAGGACCAGGCAGTGTTTCATTCTGTTGTGTACAGGGTCATTATGGGTGAGAGCTGACTCCACCGCACCTAACAACAACAACATAAGGTCAAATTAATACTAGTAACTCTAAAGCATTGAGTGTAAATTAATAGAAGTGAAATAATTTGAGTAGAAATAGCAAGAATATAACACAACATGTAACTAATGTTACTGAATTACAAATGTAGAAATTGTTGAATGGGTGTTTGTTTTGATGTATACATAGTTTCTCTCTCAAACACACACACACAAATTCTACAGATCAAAACCTTCACTGCTCACTTTAGCCCAAGATGATTTCTCCTTTTTCTACTGCCTTGTTTTTCCCATC
Organism: Chrysochloris asiatica; assembly: GCF_000296735.1. Lineage (NCBI taxonomy): Eukaryota > Metazoa > Chordata > Mammalia > Afrosoricida > Chrysochloridae > Chrysochloris > Chrysochloris asiatica. The sequence goes on from NW_006408560.1 coordinate 3,397,084, forward strand.
AGTGATTTTTCTACCTTTCCAATTAGACTGTAATCTCTAAATGGCAGAAACTAAACTTTATATATACATCTTTGCACCCTTCTTCTTTCACTTAATAGTACTTTGCTGGTGTTGTCAAGTGCCATCAAGTCGGTTCTGACCCATAGTGACCCTGTATAGGGTTTCTGAGGAGCAGCTGGTGAGCTTGAACTGCTGACCTTACAGTTCAAATGGTTTTAGCAGTCTGGCTCATTAACCCACAGCGCCACACCAGGACTCTTAATAGTACTTAGTGCATTATAATTACTCAATAAATATTTCTAAGGAAGCCCAATAGTTTCACCTCCTTTGCTTCTCTGAAAGGTCAGAGCAATGATTACCTTAGCTGACATGGTTTGCTTCTGAGATCTCTTACTGTTGAAGGCTATGTCTGGAAAGACTGTGATGTTGAATGAAGATTTGTAAATGAGTCTCTAGCTTCGGCATTCATCAGTTTAAACTGGGAATATTGAATAGTAGATCTCCTTATATGAAGTTGCTAGAGCTGCATAAACTGCTAATCCCTGTGAGGTTTTCGGTCTCTGCCTAGAGCATTTAAACAGCATTCCTGCCTTAACCTCCACGTCAGATCTCTCTATGGTAACGCTGGAATGTTTGCTATTTTAGGAAATATGCTTCACTGCACATAGCGCTGTTGACATTAGTCTCCAAAGATGGCATAAATACAACCGTTTGAGTGTCTTCTGCTTTGTGTGAGTGGGAGAATCCTGCTTGCTTAATTTGTGCCTCTCCCTAATACTGCTGTCCTGTTTCATTTGTTAAGCCATTCATAGTGTAATGGCATGTTGCTTATGAAGTACTGAGGAAAAATGCAGGGAGAAAAGGAAAAACAAAAATAAAAGAATTCCTCCATACATTCCATTATAATACCATATTTTCCATTTAACATGCCCATGTAAATCTCAAGCACATGCATGTAACGTGCATAGTGCTCATAGGACACTAGCACAAGTTGTGCGGTTTGCAAAATCCATATGAAGTCTGAGAAACTTGCATAAAGAAAGATACATGACATCAATCCCCCTTCCTTCACCATCTCCAGGTCTGATTTTATTTCAAAGCTTCTTTGACATGAATTTTCCACCACTGTGTAGGAAGAAATGGCATCAGTAACTAAAATTATTGCTATCTTTACCCAGCAATTTTGTGGGTGTTTTCACCTACAAGAAAAAATCCTTTGTACATTTCACTTGATTAGATTTTCCGACTCCCTAGTAAGAGACTTATGGACAAGAGACTGCAGTACCATGTCGTTGGTATTAAGTGCTCTCCAGTCAGCTTTCACCCACATCAACTCTGTAGAGGGTTTCCAAGGAGCGCCTGGTGGATTTGAATCTCTGACATTGTGGTTAGCAGCCCAGTGCTGATCCTACAGCACCACATCTGATAAAACTAATTTAATAAAATAATATTGACCCAAAATCTATCTTATTGAAGGGATAAAAGTTCTAAAGGAAAACTGCCTGTACTCAGAGATTATACCTCGATCCAGACGTTCATTTTAGGATCAGATCAGAAATACTTAGCTATGGAAGATAAGTAATAAGTGCACTTAGACAATTCAAACCTAGAAGTGAAGATACGCAAGCTCTTCTAAGACCCAATTTTGGGAGTCTCAAGTGCTAAAGGCTGGAGGCTTCAGTGCTCCCAGAAGTACATCAGAAGAAAGTCCTGGTGATCAACTTCCAAAAACCCTTAAGGAGCACAGTTCTACCCTGATACACATGGGGTTGTTATCAGTTGGGAAGGACTCAATAGCAGCTGTGTTTTTTTGTTTGTTTGTTTGTTTTTTGGTGTTTTTTTTTTAAAGGAGTGTGCTGGAGAAATGGAGATCAGTCCTTAGAAATCAAATTCCTTGTCACCAGCACTAGGATGACTTTGTTGGCGATGAGAGGATTCTTTAGCTTAGAAGCACCTTTTGCTTTCCACATTGTAGGGATTTAGCTCCTGTGGTGACAGGTGGCAAGGCAGACAAAGGTTTGAGTCTAATACAGGAGAACCATGGTGCTATAGGAGTCCTGGTGCAGCGTTGTAGGATAAGGGCTGCATTGCCAACCACAAGGTCAACAGTTCAAACCCACCAGTCACTCCTCAGAAACCCCATTCAGGGTCACTATGAGTCAGAACCAACTCAACAGCACTTAACAATAACAATGGTGCTGCTACTGTTAGCAGACACGGGTAACATCCACAGCATAGGCTCACGGTGACTCAGCAAGAGCCGTGACATATTATACTACTATAGACAGAGGGAAGAGACAATGTTATTTCTAATTGGTTTTATAATATTCTTTACTACCATGCTGCAAAAGACCTCTTTATTATGTTAAATAGCAAACACATCAGTTTGAGGACTAAGGTGCGCCTGGCCCAAGCCATAGTATTTCCAATCCCCTCACATGTATGTGAAAGTTGAACAATGAATAAGGAAAACCAAAGAAGAATCAATGCATTTGAATTATAGTACTAGAGAAGAATATTGAAGAACAAACAAATCAGTCTTAGAAGAAGAAGTACAGCCAGAATGCTCCTTAGAAGTGAGAGGATGGTGAGACTTTGCCTCTTACATGTTATCAGTAGGGACCAGTCCCCAGAGAAGGACATCATACTTGGTAAAGTGGAGATTCAGCAAAAAAGATGAAGACACCCGTGGGATGGACTGACACAGTGGCAGTAGCAATGAGCTCAAATGTAACAAGAATTGAGAAGAATAGCACAGGACCAGACAGTGTGTCTTTCTGCAGTGCTCAGGTTGAAATGAGTCGGAAATAAGCTGACAGCACTTCAAACCAACATCACCACCTCAACCCACTGCTATGGAGTTCATTCCTACTCACAGTCACCTATAGGACAGAGGAGAACTACTCATTAGGATTTTCAAGGTTACAAGTCTTTACAGAAGCAGACAGCTTCATCTTTTGCCTTTGAAGCAGCTGGTGAGTTTGAACCACTGATCTTGCAGTTAGCAGCCCAATGTCTAACCCACTGCACTACCAGGGCTCTATAACAGTGCTCTTTGTTGTTGTTTTGTTGTTGTTGTTGTTGTTGTTGTTGTTGTCAGGTGCCATCGAGTCGGAACCGACTCATAGCGACCCCATGCACAGCAGAACGAAACAATGTCCGATCCTGGGCCAACCTCACCACCGCTGCCACCCCCGAGTCCATCAATGATGCCACCTGGCCGATCCAGCTCGTTAGGGGTCTTCCTCTTTTTCTCTGACCCTCCACCCTACCCAGCATGACATCCTTCTCCAACGATTGTTTCCTCCGGACAATATGTCCAAAGTAGGAGAGACGAAGCTTAGCCATCTTGGCCTCCAAGGAGCACTCTGGCTGCACTTCTTCCAAAACAGATCTATTGGTTCTTTTGGCAGTCCATGGCACTTTCAGTATTCTCCTCCAACACCACAACTCAAAGGCATCAATTATTCTACGATCCTCCTTATTCACTGTCCAGCTTTCGCATCCATATGAGGCTATTGAAAACACAATGGCCTGGGTCAGGCGCACCCTAGTCCTCAAGCTGACATCTCTGCTCTTCAATACTTTAAAAAGGTCCTGTGCAGCAGATTTGCCCAGTGAAATACGTCGTCTGATCTCTTGACTGCTACTTCCGCGAGTGTTGATAGTTGATCCAAGAAGAATGAAGTCCTTGACAACTTCAATCTTTTCTCCATTGATAAGAATGTTGTTTATTGGTCCAGTGGTGAGGATTTTTGTTTTCTTGACATTGAGATGTAATCCATATCGAAGGCTGTGCTCTTTAATCTTCATAAGTAAATGTTTCAAGTCCTCTTCACTTTCAGCGATCAAGGTTGTATCATCTGCATATCACAGGTTGTTAATGAGTCTTCCTCCAATCCTGATGCCACGTTTTTCTTCATAGAACCCAGCTTCTCGTATTATTTGCTCAGCATATAATTTTGTTAGGTCCTATAAAATTGGTTCTAACTTACAGTGTGACCTGTTAGGGTTTACGAGATTGTAAGTCTTCACAGGAGCAGAAAGCCTCATCTTTCTTTTGTGGAGTGGCTCATGGGCATTGAACTGCTGACCTTGTGGTTAGCAGTTTAATGATGATCTAGTTTAAACCTCTCTAATTCACAAAACAGAGACTCTGGGCAGTGCAAATGGTTATTTTGCTCCGGTGCTAACTGTAAAGGTAGAGGTTTTCCTGGGGGAAAAGGACTGGCTATGTACGTCCCCCAAATCAGCCTCGAAAATCCTACGGTGCACAGTTCTACTCAGATATACATGGTGTGCCATAAATCAGTGTCCACTCCAGGGCAACTGGTATGGTAATTCACAGAATGGACTTGCTGAAAGAGTTCATCATTGTGCCAAACTGATAGTGACATCAATTGTCCACTCTCCAGTCTATCCTTACTCTGTGCATCCACCAAGATTGCTTTTCCAAAATGCAAGTCATTTTGGAATGCTTTTATTCTCCTTGCTTAAATTAAAAAAAAAAAAAATCTCTACAAGAACCTTCAAGATACAGTCTAATACTTAATCATGTATGGAACTTTTCAGCTATGTTGTTGTTTTTGTTAAGTGTTGTGGAGTTAGATCCAACTCAGAGCGACCCTGTATAGGGTTTTCAAGGAGCGGCTGGTGAGTTTGAACCACTGACCATGTGGTCCAGTGCTTTATGCTACAGCGCCACACCAGGACTCCATCCAGCTATATAAGCTGTTATTCTCTGACACATACATCATACCTTCTGATACCACCAACTAAACCAAGCCTGCTGCCATCAAGTTGGTTGTGACTCACAGTGACCACACAGGACAGAGAAGAACTACCCAGGTTATAAATCTTTACAGAAACAGCCCCCACATCTTTTTCCTGCATAGCAGCTGGTGGGTTCAAACAGCCAACCTTTTAGTTAACAACCGAGTGCTTGACCACTGCACCACTAAAGCTCTTCTAAAAACAGTGATCATTCCCAATTCCTTAACTAGCTCCGTAACACTAATTAAAATGGTCTCTCTGTCAGGAATGCTTTCCCCCAATTTTCTGCTAGGTACACTGCTTTTAAGGTCCAACTCAAGGTGATCTTCAGGTGAGGATCTTTCACTTGCACAGACAGTTAATCCCTCTTTATGTGTGTCCCCTTTAGAGCTATGCATAGATTTTTATTTCTGCACATCTAATAATGTATTTTCGTTATTTCTTTAATATGCCATTCTCTCACTAAGAGAAGCTCTGGTGACATAATGGGTTAAGCATTGAGCTGCTAACTAAAAGATTGGCTGTTTGAACCCAACAGCCATTCCATGGGA
>NW_006408560.1:3404107-3407528 GCF_000296735.1 Chrysochloris asiatica
ACTATGAGTCAGAACCGACTAGATGGCACTTAACAACAACAACATATTTCACTTGAGCCCTGGTGTAGCACTGCAGGATAAACACTGAACTGCTAACCCCAAAGTCAACAATTCAAACTCAACAGCCATTCTGGGAAATCCTATACAGGGTCACTATGAGTCAAAATCAACTTGTTGACAATGGATTTAGTGGATATCATGTTTTCAGCAATATGCTAGATACTTCATATACGTTATTGCTAATCCTTACAAATAGCTGAACATTAGACATTTTTATTCCAATTTTGCCTAATGTTCAGCTACTTGTAAGGATTAGAAATAATATATATAAAATACCTAGCATATTGGCAAAAACATGATATCGAATAAACCCAATTTTACAGATATAGAAATTATATTCAGAGATATTCAGAGAAGTTATATAACTTGTCCAAGGCCACACATTTAAAAAGTGGAATTCAGATTTCAAAATCTAAGCTAATTTTTTTCATACCACTCTGCTTTCACAATTAACATGCATTGGAAGCAGCAGACAAGAAAGCAAATGACAAACTGCTTTAGGCAAATCTGTTCCAAAAGACCTCTTTAAAGTATTAAAGAATGAAGAGATCAGTTTGAGGAGTAAGACAAGCCATGGTATTTTCAATTGCCTCTTAAGCGTATGAAAGTTGGACAATGAATAAGGAAGACCTTGGAACAATTGATGCTTGTGAATTATGGCATTGGAGAAGAATAGTAAAAGTACTATGGACTGCTAAAAGAACAAACACATCTGTCTTGGAAGAAGTACAGTCATAATGCTCCTTAGTAGCCAGTATGACAAGACTTTGTCTCTCATACTACAGACATGTTATCCAGTGAGCCCAGTCCCTGGAGGACACCATGATTGGTAAAGCAGAAGGTCAGTGAAAAAGAGGAAGACCCCCAATAAGGTGGATTAATATAGTGGCAGCAACCATGGGCTCAAACATAACAACAATGTTGAAGATGGTACAGGATCCGGCAATGTTTTGTTCTGTTTGCACAGGGTCGCTATGTTGTGCACCTATCTTAATTTAAAGTGCTTCCCTAGTGAAAATCCAGGAAGACTTATACCTGTATATAAAATCATTGTAAATGTCACGACTTCAAATGGAGTCTGATACAAGTATGTTATATTGGCAATTCATGCTGGAATTAGTTATCAGGATTCTTTCTCTGATCTTGAATTTAATTGTATCCTTCCATAAATCAATCAGAATCCCTTAAGTATGGCTTAAGTTATTTAAAATATGCAGAAGTTGACTGAGTATTTTTTTCTTTAGGAACACAGCAACCAAAAGCATTTTCTTTCTTTGGAATTCCACAAGACAGGCTTTTCTATTCTTGAAGAATGAACAGGTGAATTATCGTAATGGAAAAATAAAAATTTCTCACTGTATCTTCCCTAGCTTTGTTCTCATAAATGCAGTTTTGAATTTTCTTAAAACTTTTCCATAATAAGTACCCATGATGGCTATTTGAGAAAATCTATCAAGATTACCCCTTAGGGGTTGGTTTATCCAAAGTGTAGTGAGATCTGGGGACTGCTGAGCTCATGGACAAGGATATATCCACAGAGGGCTAGAGCTCAGATTGAAGCACCCAGCTGATATAAAGTGAGGGGAGACGCACAAGAACGTCCAAATTTATAGATAGTACCAATTTGACCTAACATCGATGGTTTGATAATCAGAACTCAACTACAGGAATCTTAAAAAAAAAACAAAAAACAAAAAAAAACAAAACTATTTTTATTAAAGGAAACAAGGGTAAATGGCTGCAATTTGATGAACCTGACCTATACTCATGGAGCAGTACCTCAAAATTCCAACAGAGAGGAAAGGAGTCTTTATATCAAGTATCAATCCTATCCCCTCTGTAAACAGGGTAGATAGGGACAGGCAACATAGACATTGGCTACCTAAAATGAGGGGATGATAAAGGCACAAAGTGACTGGCTTACAAATTTTCAAGAGAGAATTTAATTTTAAGAGTATGTGGGCAAAGGTAAGTCCTCACTGAATAGTTTTCATCTTGTCTAGACAGGTCTGGTGAAAAGAGAGGGGGATAAGATTCTTACGATTCAATAGTGAGTAATTATCATAATGACTAATTGCAACTGTCACAACTGTAAAGGTAGAAGTTTTGTAACAAAAAGGGGGAAATAGTTCATCTTACAGTCCAGAAACAAAAGACCCTAGGACCAACAAGGAAGAAGTGCATGTGCGGAATGTGGGACCCTATCCAGAGAAGCAGTGATACCAGAGATGGAGGCAGACATGGTGACATGGAGAGAGAGAGAGCAACTGAGGACTCTAGACTCACAGAAAGAGAAAAACTGAGTGCTAGTGGCCAGGAAGCAGGATTGCAAAATGTGCCCTTTGGTTTTTTAAATTATTATATATTCCTGAATGTTTTTGTGTACATCTCCCCACCCCCTCACCCCACCCCCAACAAAAAAGAAAAACAGAGGGAATGGAAGCAAATACTGTTGAATGATGATGCATGGAGGAGATTGTAACCATTGCAATGAAATGATGTTGTGTATAGCTGATGTTCTCCCATGTAAATTATCACTCAGTTCACAATTAAAAAAAAAAAAGGTTACCCCTTATGAGTCCCCCAAAATAGTTGCCATAACCTCCTGAGCTGACCTCTCTTCCTTGAATTTAACTGATCTAGCAGAGCCCCTCAAAACGGATTGGATTTTGCTCTCTGGATTGACTTGGTAAATGCAAGACTCATGCCTGATTACAATTCATTCCATAAAATAATCTTCAATAGCTTCGATCCTGCTAAAAAGACTGATAGAAAGATCAGTTCTTTTAGTTAGCTGATCTTTGCACAACACTTTTGGCATCCATCAAACCAAAAGTTTGCTGAGGCCAAGATGTTCACTTAAAATGAAAATGTCCAACTGATTTCAGCAGCTTTATCAAGTACAATTCTATGGCTTTCTTCTACCAACTTCGGGACTTCAGTCACAGTTTTTACATTCATGGAGGTTGTGGTATTATCTTTCTTGGCTCATCTTTGAGGTCTTCCTGACCTTCTTTCAAGTACCTGATCCTCCTAAAAACAAGTATTTTATGTGTAGCAATATTCCTGAAAACTTGTTGCCAAGCTTTAATAGTTTAGTAAGATATCCACTTGACTTTTGTTAAATCTTTGGTATTATCTCTGATCTTGGTCCCTAGTGTGGTGCTGTAGGAAAAGCACTGGATTGGTAAGCACTGGTTGGTTCAAACTCACCAGCCATTCTAGGAACTCCTATCCAAGGTCACTATGAGTGGAACAACAACAAAGCCATGGTCTCAAAATCATTCCCACTCTCCCCCTCCTCACAGCACAAAAAGGATCTTTTTTTGGAAGGTATCCTAGCAAGACTGTTGTGCATAAG
>NW_006408560.1:3408006-3436548 GCF_000296735.1 Chrysochloris asiatica
CGCTATGGGTCGGTACCAACTCGATGGCACCTAACAACAATATAAACTTTTATATATATATATATATATATTAGACCTCGTGACAGCATGAGGCAAGTCCCTCAAGGACTACAGTCCAAACCTTACCTGCACCTCCATGCTAGTCGGCTCCTCTAACAGGTGTAGCAGTTGCTTATCTCTAGAGAGCTGTTGCACGAGCCTCTCCTGGGCAGCCAGACTCTGACTCAGTTCTTCAATTTTTCTGCAGCAAAGAAACAGGAAGAACAGTTATGGTTATGACACAATTATTACCTTATTGTTCAGCCCACTCCAAAGACAGTATGGTCCAATACAGTAAGCTTTTACTTTTGGGGTCATGGAACCCTCTAAGCTTTCTCCCTAGAAGACCAGGTCTTCTGTGTCCTGGTCCTCAAGTGCATATACAAACAACCTTTTGCTTACTGTGTTCATGGGGTTCATGGACCTCTGAAGTCTATCCTGGGATCTACAGACTGTATAGGTAATTCTTAAAATAAGTGTTCAGAATATTTATTTTCATTAATTGTTGTATTTAATAAATAAACAGCTCTTGTATACCCATTGCATATACCCATTGTACTCTACCAAGTAATGGGAATATAAAGTTGGGAAATACACCATCTCTGTGCTGTAGAAACTTTTATTGCTTTGGTATATGTGGTAGGTGCGTGAAGTGGGGGAAGGAGGTTCAGCAATATAAACAAATAATAACAATAGAATGTAATAAGTGCTATCAAGATCTATACTAGTATAGAAAAAAATATATATTATAGAGATCTGTACTAGTATAAATATAGATATACAGATCTATACTAGTATAGTACATTGAGGACTGTCATGAAGCTATCAGAAGAAAGATAAAGGAGTGGGTCATTTGACTTGGAGGAGTGTACAGGGGCTCGGGAGAAGAGATTTTGGAGACAAAATTGTTCTTCAGCTGGAGGAACCTAAGTAAAGGAAAGAAGACCTGAAAATATAAGGTATGCTTGGAGAATACCCTGGAACAAAACCTGAGAAGAAGGGACAATAGCTAGAAAACAGACTGGAAATGCAGTCTAGGACAAGCTGTAGAAGACTGTGTACGTGGTGCTGAAGTATACAAATCACGGGTTTGAACCAAGAATCAATGATTGTGTAAGGCATACATATCTTGTTTTTTCTCTGTTTATATGTCTCAGAGTCCTAGAGATACCTTTCAGGTCTTTGAAAATGTTCTGAATATTGGACAAAATGTTTCTACTTGAGGTTATTATTTCTGTGTAAGTATTTAAGCACCCTGGGAGAAAGGTGAGGGGCACCTGAAATCCAAATAGGAATTGCTGAGAAGAATTAGAAATTCATTTAAGGCATGAGGCTCAGTTAAGGTTTTAGGATGAGGAAGAACGTTAACAGTTGCATACATTATACAAGTGCAAACTGCCATGATAACAATCATGGATTCATGTAGATTCTATATCAACTTCCTCCACAGTATCTGCACTAGAATGTCTCTACTCTTCTCAAGCCTCACACCTCACTCATGGATTGCATTGACCCTCAGTCTCTCAAGATGATCTAATCTCCTATTCTCCAAAGTTGTTCAAGGCCATCTTGAATGCCCTCAATTTTTTTGTCAGGTGCACATTAAAAATTTACCAATATTTTTGTTTTTGCTTTTTAGTTTAGCAAGAGTTTATTAAGGAGCCCTTGGTGGCACAATGGTGAAGCAATCATCTGCTAAATGAAAGATCAGTGATTTGAACCCACCAGTTGCTCCATGGTAGATAAGATCTGGTAATCTGCTCCCAGAAAGACTGCAGCCTAGGAAGTCCTATGGGACAGTTCTGTCTTGTCCTATAGAGTCAGAATTAACTCAGTGGCCCCCACAATGAGTGCTTATTAGGTTATAGCGATCAACCAAAGTCTCAGGTACTCTACCAGAAAAGATTTGAAAGCAAATACAATATGACACTGCGAACTGTACAGTAAATGACACACACACACACGCACACACATATATTTTTAAATATGTCAGAGTCGCAAAAGCCTTCATAGGGGAGGCAGCTGATGCCTTGGTGAGTTTTGAAGGATAAACAGGAGTTCGCAAGAAGGGGACAAGATGGCAGATGATTCTCACTGAAAGAAGAGCGTGAGCAAAATTCCGGCGACCTAGCCTAGCTTCATGCCTTCTACAGGCAGTGTGAATTCAGGGTTTGGATTCCAGCAGTGTCTACTACCGTGTAATATGTTGTTGTTGTTGTTGAGTGCCGTGTGATATAGCTCTCTCAATTTCAGCTTTTCCGTTTGACAACTCTATGTAATTCCTGTGTAATAAAATTGTTAGGAGAATGAAACAAAAATGCAACAGATATATTTCTCCCACTACACTAGGATCCCCATGAAGTCTCCTGGTGTTTAACAGAATTCTGAATAATTAATGAATGCTGAATATCTGTTGAATGAATAAACTAGCTTTTCTACCTTTTGCTTACCCCCATTTCACTTCATTTTACTTAAAGCTTCCTGAGTGATTATTTTCAAACATAAATCTTGTCATATTGTTCTTCAGCTTAAAATCCTTCAACTGTCCCAATCTTTAGGATCAAATTCTAACGCCTGTTGATGGTGGATAAAAGTGGCAAACTCAGACCTCTAGCTCCCAATTTAACTTACATTTCATTAACTCTTCCCCAGTTCTTGGACCATGCCTTTCTCTGAGCCTCACATTCATGGTTTCTTCTTTTGCACAGAACATTCCCCTTCCCACCTACTTCCTACTCCATTTCTTTTAACTGCTATTCATTCTTCAAGACTTTGCTCAGATGTCACCTCTTCTGGGAATCCTTCAATGACATCTTGCTCTTTTAATCTGAAATAGGTGGCCATCCTATATATCCCTAGAGCACCTCATGCTACTTATATCAGATAACTCATTAGAATTCTGTGATAATGTTACTTGATGATAAGAAGTGAGACTTTCATTTCTGCAATCTTAGCGCTTATCAGTGTCTGGCAAATAATTGATATTCAATAATTATTTGCTAAGTAAGTGAATCCATACCTTTTGCTTATAACTATTTGTCAACTTCATTGTTCTACTTACACCCTCTTATGTCCCTGACTGCCAAAAAGTAATTTCTATTCATGGGCAACACCAAAGACTGAACCCTAAAGAGAAAATCTTTGGTTAGAGGAGCCAAAAAGTCTTGAAAATGGTGAAGGTTCCAGGTGAAGCCATTAAGGAGGACTGACTGGTATAGGCTCTTGTAGGCTCAAGAACTGTCAAAGAGTAATTGACCGATGGAGCACCCAAGGCACTTACTTGTCCTTCTCCGCCAGGGCCTCAGTGTATTGGCTGTGCTTGACCTGGTCTCCGGGCACATCTTCCCTGTCCTTGGTGACATCCTTAAGTTTCTCTGAGAGCTCCAGGTTACACTCTTTCTCTGCTTCCACCAGAGCTGCCATTCGTGCAGCTTCATCCTTAGCTAGCCTGGATTCCTGCAAAACAAATGAACACTGAGAGTCTGAAAAATTCCACCTAGATTAAGAACCCTAAAGTGCAGGGACAATTGATGAGTTCGGGAAGAAAAATAGGGAGAGACAAAGGTGACAAACAGCAAGAAGAGCCGTAAGGAAAGAGGTAAGAGGGCCCCTAGCCCTGGTCCTTTACAATGTCCACTCACCTCCTGCAGAAGTTGGATCTTATTCTCTAAGAGCTGGTAAACATGCTCTGTCTCCTGTTGCCTCTCCTCAAACTGGCGCCGGAGCTCAGCTTCATTATGGCTGTTTAGATTCTCCACATCAGCCCTAAAACCATAAAGCATTAATCAATCAGAGCCAAACATACACGTGGACTCAATGAGGTTGTTTCAATAACTCAGAGTCACGTTGAAGAGAAGAAAAAGGAAACTTGTTTTTTCCCCTTTGTAATTACTTGTGGACTCCCTCTTCCCAAACTCTTCAGGTAATATTTTAGGATCTATCATTTTTGGTTAATTGGCAATCAGAATACTTTGGACACCCTAGAGGCTTTGGCCACTTCACAGGGAAAAGATAAGACTATTTGCGCCCATAAAGCCTTACAGTTTCAGAAACCCTTAAGGAGGAGTTGTGCTCTGTCCTCTAAAATCACTATGTGTCAGAATTGACTTGATGGCACTGGGGTGCTTTTGGAGTTAGAAGCTTCCTTATTGCTATAGCTTGAAGAAGAATCTTCATTTGAAAGGCAGCTAGTGGTTGAGAACTTAACATTTTTAGTGGACTCTTCAACTGAGACTGCTTTTCCAAAGTGCTTTGCTAGTTCCTTATCTGTTTTACTATTTGAATTTAAAGTGTACCTTTCATTTAGATGGCTGAGACAGGATATCCATTTGGACACCTACCAGAATGTTCTCCTCCTTTGCAGGAATAATCAATAGCATATGGTCCTGAATCTGGGTTATCTATTAAAAGTTGCACAGTTTTCTCCAGGTTCTACATAGAGAACAGATGTTTCATGTAGCAAACATCATGATTCTAGTTGAGTATCTAGTATCCCTAGGAATGAATGTCCAGGCACTAGCATGGAGGGGGTAAGGTGTCACCAGCTTATTTATAGATAAGAACAGCTGCCCTTGGACGACTGAGGATTAGAAAATTGGAGGCAGCATCAGGGGCTGAATGACCTTAATTCCAGTTTTGGTTTTATTGCTGTTTTAAGGCATTTGTTGGAAACCACGGACTATCTTCTTATTCTCAGGATAGAGAAAAATACTGAAAATGTGTAACTTCAGAATAAAACCAAGCTGCTCTACCCAAGCCCTGTGTGACTTTAACGTTTAGATTAGGAGTTTGTATTCATAGAGATGAAATGGGGCTTCCCTAAAGATTACAGGATTTCTTGGTTGATGTTGTTATGATACAAAAGATATTCAGTTAAATTCTTAGAATTTGTTCCCAAATCCATTGCTCTCAGATTAGCCAGCCCCTCTCTGGAAAAGAGTCAAAGTTCAACTAGTTCCAACTACCACTCACCATGTTTTATTCAGATCTTGTTTCTTGTCCTGGAGTTCTCGTTTCAGGCTCTCTACTTCAACCTTCAGTTCAATGTTCTGAAAAGCACATAGATATTCATCATCATTAGCTGCCACAGACACTAGACCCTACAGCCAGGTTCCTATCTGAGTATTGCTTTGGTCCACAGCCTCTCATCTAATTCCAGCCCTCTCCATGACTCCTGACAAAAATGGGGACCCCATTGAATCAGCAACCAGTCAAGGACCAATGAACTGTACACCTTCAGGATTTTCCTTGAATAACTTATCCAGTCTCCCAGTGTGTTCTTAGTTGTCCTTCACCGATGAACTCAGAGCACATTGTGAACAACTGTGTCTAGTTTTGAATTTTCTGATATGGCTAGGTTTTCCTTCTAAATATCAAGAAGTACTATCAATGTGGAAGAGATGGCAGATTAGATTGAATATATACTGACCCCAAGGTATAATCTAAAACTATTTTCTAATGCTTTAAAGCATTCAAGGACAGTATATAGTAACATAATACTTCTCACCAATAACAATATTTCTTACTAATACTAAAGATCAAATTGCTACCTATTTTAAATATACCTTTTTATTTAAGAAACATGAGGGAATGGCAAAAAGTTCATGAAAGTGGAATTAAAGGATAATAGAATTTTTCCACGGACTTTTTGAAATCCCTTCCTATGTTGTAGATAGTTATTAAACAATACTTTTCCTTTATCATAAAATTGGGTTTTATAAATTGGATTTGCTTAAGGTGAGACAGGACTCTGATGATAAATCTATGCAAGAACCAATTTTTACTGAGGTAATGTAGCAACAAGTAAGATTTTGATTTAAAAAAAAAGAAAAATATATTCCGAGTGAAGCATGAAAAAAGATGTGATGGGATGATTGTGCATTAAACATTCAGTGCTTGATACATGGAACGAAGTGGTGGCAAATCAATGTAGAAAACCATTTTCAACTAGCTTGTGGTCATGCTCAGAAGACTGGATAGTAACCAATGGAGAGCAAGAAGGCATCTGAGAGCATTAGTCCAAATGTCATCATGATGAAATCTGTGTTGAGAAAATAATTGATAGCAGATGTGAAGATGATAGATTAGTATATAGGAGGCAGTTGAGCAGAATAGGGATGGGGGCTGTCTGAAATCAGAGGTATGATATGCATATGATATGACTGAAAATGCCATAATTTGGATCAAGAGCACCTTGATCTTCAAAGTCACATCTTTGTGCTTGAAATTTTAAAAGAGATCTTTTGCAGCAGATTTGTCCAATGCAAAACATCATTTGATTTCTTGACTGCTGCTTCCATAGTTATTGGTTGTGGGTGCAAGTAAAATTAAATCTTGGACAACTTGGATCTTTTCTCCATTTATCATGCTGCTGCTTATTGGTCAAGTTGTAAGGATTTTTATTTTCTTTATGCTGAATTTTAAATCCATACTGAAAACTTTGATCTTCATTAGCAAATGTTTTAAGTCTTCTTTATTTTCAGTAAAATAAGCAAGGTTGTATTATCTGTAGATCACAGTTTGTTCATGAGTCTCCCTCCTTTCCTGATGTCCTCTTCTTCTCCATATAGTCCAGCTTCTCAGATAGTTTGCTCAGCATACAGATTGAATAAGTATAGCGAAATGATACAATTCTGAAGCACATCTTTCCTAATTTTAAACCACACACTGTCCCTTTGTTCTGTTTGAAAAGCTGCTCCTCTTGGTCTATGTACAGGTTCCACATAAGCACAACTAAGTGTTTGAAATTTCCATTCTTCACAATGATATCCATAATGTATCATGATCCACACAGTCAAATGAATTCGCATAGTCAATAAAACACAGGCAAACATCTTTCTGGTATTCTCTACTTTCAGCCAAGATCCATATGACATCAGTAAAGATATCCCTCACTCTAGGTCCTTGTATGAATCTAGCTTAAATTTCTAGCAGTTCCTTGTCAGTGTACAGATGCAACCATTTAAAAATGATCTTCAGAAAATTTTACTTGTGTGTGATGTTAATGATATTGTTTGATAATTTCCTCATTCTATTTGGTCACTTTTCTTTGAAATGGGAACAAATGATGGATCTCTCCTAGTAGGTTGGCCAGGTAGGTAGACAAGTGAGTGCCTCCTGCACTGCATAAGTTTGTTGAAACATCTCAGCTGGCATCCTGTCAATTCCTGGAGCCTTGTTTTTCACCAATGCCTTGATCTTCCTTCAATACCTCCGGTTCTTGATCATATGTTATCTCTGGAAATGCTTTAGCGAACTGAGCAAATAAAAATAGAAGATAACCTAACTCAATTTAAATTTCAGGTAAACCATGAATAATTATTTTACTATAAATATTTATCTGAAATTCAAATTGAACCCAGCATCTTGTATTTTATCTGGCAGTCCTAACACCAAAAGATTAGCAACTGGTAGCAAAGCACATTTCAATTTTATGTGAGGAAAAGGTCCCATATCTCAGTATAATTCAATAATCTGGCACAATGAGATATAGTCATCTATTCCAACTGATCAATCAGTGGAAAAGAAAATTTAATTACTATGTTCCCAGCACTGGGCTCAATACTAAGAAGAATATAAAAGTCATTATAATAAATGGTGCTTTCATAGAAGTGAAGTGATATATAATCTATCACATGAGAAGTAGAGAGATACAGGTGTTTCCTCATCTATAAAATTGAAATAGTAGCACCTTCCTCATGATTAAATCTGCATTAGAGGTTGGTAAAGCATAAATAAATTTATATATATGTGATCTAGAATGCTTTTTGGAACACAGAAATAATAATTTAATAACTACCATCAACATTAACAACAAGAGTATTATCATCGGGGGACCGAAATTTATTTCCCAGACAGAGAACATACTATTCAAGGGGATTTCCTATTCAGAATATAGTATTCTGAAAGAGGACTCCTGAGTTTATTATTACTTCTACCATCAATTGATTTCTGTGTGGCCTTGACTGCTAAAGTTTCTCCTTCTGAAAAGTGTACATGAATAGCAACAAGAATGACTAAAAAGTTATTTGGAATTTTCATATGAAAGAAAATATAATCTATAATTACAGAGAATTATCATTAATGTGGCTCCTTACATTTAGCTCCGACTCAATGATCCTGTATAGGGTTTGCAAGGCTGTAAATCATGATGGGAGCAGAAATCATGATGGTTCACAGTCCAGTGCTTATCTTACTGAGTCACTTTGTTCCTATGCTGTTCCTTTGTTTTTGTTGTTATTGTTGTTAAGTGCCATCTAGTCGGTTCCAACCCTATAGAGACCTTGTATAGGGTTTCCAAGGAGCAGCTGTTGAGTTTGAACCACTAACCTTGAGGTTAGCAGTCCAGTGATTATCGTACATCACCACACCACGACACCATGCTGCTGTTTTTTCAGACCAGGAAAATTTAGTAAGTCCAAAAAACCTGTTACTTAGTAAGTCACGTTAGATAAATCAGAAGTCTTGAGGAAGTGAAAACATTTTTTTTTTCCATGTTGTAAAACACATAAAAAGTTTCAAAATACTGGCGCTATTAATTCTGGCTAGAACACAATTTCATTCAATAGCACAGAGAAGCCCGTTCAGGCATAAAAGGGTCAATAGAAGGTGTCCTGATAGAAGTTTCTTACTGCCATTTTTTAATGAAAAGCCCTTGAAAGATTCCTTAAAGAAACACAAAGAAAGATGGAATGTGGGAAGCACTATGTAACAAGCAAGAAAATCAACCTAAAGTCAGAAAGAATCAGGTTCTACCACTACATGCTAAGTGACCTCGGGCAGGTTATTCAATCACTTTGAGCCTCCGTTTTCTGCTGGACTCAGAGTGTTACTTTCTTTCCCTAATGAAGATACGGATGACTATTCCACTGAGGAATCTGTGAGGATTAAAGGAGACAACAAACACCCAGAATACAGCCATGCACACAGCTGCTCAACCATCTTCATTTCTTCCCCCTTTGTTCCCAGACTAACAAGCGCCAATCAGAGAGAGACCTAAGGCCCACAAGAAACAATATAAATCTAAAAGGGGGAAAAATGAAGTCAATACATGAATTAATTTGGTCAAAGATTCACAGATTTGAAGATTTAAAAATGTATCTATTCCAGTTCCCTCATTTTAAAACCCTCTAAGGTGTGGCTCTGTGGGCTAATGTGCTAGACTGCAAAGTCGGTATGAACCACAAAGTCGGCGGTTCAAGTTCACCAGCTGGGCTTTGGAAACCCTATACAGGTCACTATGTGTCAGAACTGGCACTTAACAACAAGCTTATTTTATCACCAAATCTTATCAGTTTTTTGTCAAAATACCTAAAGAAATTGGTATAATTGACAAAGGGTCTGGAAAAGAGAGATTTTACTTTCTGGGAGGGTGGGGTCTGTGTTGGTGTTGTTAAATGCCGTCAAGTCAATTCCGACCCATAGCGACCTTGTATAGGGTTTCCAAGGAGTAGCTGGTGAGCTTGAACCAACGACCTTGCCATTCAAATGGCTTTGCAGTCTGGTGCATTAAACCACATAACCCCCAAAACTATTCACCCATCTAACTCAAGAAAAGGTTTCCTAGTGTAACAGTAGTTAAAGTACTTGGCTAAGAACTGAAAGTCCAATGGTTCAAACCCATAAGCAGCTCTGTCAGAGAAAGATGTGGCAGTTGGCTTCAGTAAAGATTACATAAGGCTTTCAAAACCCGGTGCGGCAATTCTACTCAGTCCTACTGGGGTCACATGAGTTGAAATCAAGGCAACAGGTTAATTCAAGGAAAAGTTTCAAGGATGAATGACTCTGAAATTAAATTATAGGAACACAATGCACTTTCATTACAACATCAAGTACTTAGCACTAGAGGGCAGGTCTAAGATTAACAGCTGTGTTTAACCAGACTTTACACATTAGTAGCTTGTTTTGATTCAGGAAATATCATATGACTAGAGGGTTTTTCCGACTCCATTAAACAGCAATCCATGTTAAACACAGGGGTCTACTGAATTGTTTTCTTCCCTAATATTTATTGCAGTTTAACTTACGACTGGGTTAAAAGCAATCAGCAGTAACCAATTACCTGACTTCTTTCCAAGGCTTTAGTTTAACTCTATAAATTAATCAACTGCTCATATAATCCACAATATAAGCTCTTTTAAAAATAGTTGTTGTTGTTGTTGTTAGGTGCCAGAGAGTCAGTGCTGACTCACAGTGATCTTATGCACAGCAGAACGAAACACTGCCCGATCCTGGACCAATCTCACTATTGCTGCCACGTAAGCTTTTCAAAAGTTTCCTCCAATAAAAACCATGGTTCAGTGAATCCTAATGAACTGTTTTAAAGAAATAAACAAATATATAAAAGTGAAAATAAAGATTTTGAAAAAAGGAGCTCTGGTAGTGTAGTGGTTACGTATTGGGCTGTGAACTGCAAAGTCGGCAGTTCAAAACTACCAGCTGTTTTTTCCGTGGGAGAAAGACACTTTCTGCTCCCATAAAAATGTACAGCCTCAGAAACCCTGTACAGGGTTGCTATGAGTTGGACATGACTCCACAGCACATAACCACAACCATCATAGAAAAAAGAGCTTAATCCAAAATGTAGCCTTTCAGCATTGTTGTTGTTGTTAAGTGCCATCGAGTCAGTTCCAATACAGCGCATTGACATCAGTGCCACACCAGGACCATTAGATGCTGATTGTTATATTAACAAGGTCAATTGTTTTCACACCGTCTTTCACATAAATACTAAAATTCTTCAGGACATTTCTAGAAGTGGTGGAGGGACAAGTTTAAATTGAAAAAGTGTGGTCACAGGAAAGCGGGGTTAATTGATCTACGCCAACTCTTAATAGGTCCTGCCCTCCATATTTAACAATACTCTTACTGACTCTTAGTGTTGAAAGACACTTCGCAGGTCCTGGGGAGTAATAAAGATGTCTAACATGTTTTTCTTATACTCAATTTGCTTGCAGTCCAGTTGAGGGGATAAGAGCAAAATTATGAGATATAGATGAAAAATGCTAAGAGAATTCATTGGTGAGGGAGTTCACACTAGGTTGGAATCACCTGAGAAGGCTTAATGTTATGCTTGACTGATAGCCAAAAGGGTGGAAGTTCAAGTCAACCCAAAAGTGCCCTCGAAGAAAGGCTTGTCAATCTACTTCTGAAAAATCAGCCATTGAAAACCCCATGATGCACAGTTCTATACTGACACAAAAGGTATTGCCAGGAATCTGAGTCTATTCACCAGCAATTGGTAAGACACAGAGGAGTAGAGAAAGTCATATAGATAAGGCAATGTGGAATTACAATAAAAATCTCTCACATAATCTAAACGTACAGGTGCCATTCCATAACTCACTTATTTCAAGCATACATATCGGGCAAAGTTCTAGACAATTAAAATGGGTTTTTTGATGTGTGTGTTGTAATGAATGGTATGTGACTTATATCTCAGTAAAGTTGTTAACAATTTTTTGAAGGCCCCCAGGAAATTATAATGATTATAAATAAATGACAATGATTATTAGATATTAACATATAGAAAGGGCATAGAACAGTGTCTGGAACATAGGAACATTATCATTATATCTGACCAACAAAGGAAAAACTACACATCATCTTCACACTTCTTTAACAGAGGTGATTCTTAGATTTTTTCAAATTTTCTTTCTTGTCTATCCATCCTCTCCAAATTCCTAGCTCACTAGCCTATTAGATACTTATTTCCCTCTCACCAGGATCAGAATAGTCTCATAACTGGTTTCCGCAAACCCTATCTTTCTACTATTTTCATATTTCCTGAAGGTATTTCTGATCAGTTCATTCCCTTTACTTAAAAAGTTTATAACTATACAGCAGCTAAATCTTACACAACTATCTTAGTTATCTAGTGCTGCTATAACAGAAATACCACAAGTGTACAGTTTTAACGAACAGGAATTTATTTTCTTGCATGTAGGAGGTTAGAAGTACAAATTTAAGGCACTGGCTCAAGAGAAGGCTTTCTCTCTTCATCGCTCTGGGGGAAGGTCCTTCTCTCTTCAGCTTGTTTCCTGGTTCCTTGGAGATCTCCAAGTGACTTAGCATCTATCTTTACCTATTTCTACTTGCAAAAACTCCTCCTTTTGTATCTTGTAAGAGACTGACTCAAAACACACCCTGCACTAACCCTGCCTCATTAACACAGTAAGGACAATCCATTCCCAATTGGGATTCTAACCACAGGCATAGAAGTCTGGGTTCCCAACACATATATGTGGGGGACACAAGGAGCTCTGGTAGTGTAGTGGTTCTGAGTTGGGCTGCCAACCTCAAGGTCAGCAGTTTGAAACAACAAGCCATTCTGCAGGAGAAAGATGAGGCTTTCTGCTCCTGTAAAGAGTTACAGCCTTGGAAATCCTCATTAGGATCACTAAGAGTCGGAACTAATTCTACGGCACAGTACCACCACTACATTCAACCCATAACTACAACTAAGCCCAATAATAGTTGTCAGATAATTCAAAATCTGACTTCAAGCTATGTATCCATCTTCATCTCCCATCACATTTCACCAGCCTAACTGCATTTCCCAGACATACCCTATGTGTTTTTAGTGCCCCGTCATGATTCCGTCTTCAGCTTCATCACTAAGCACCATGTCCCTTGTGAAGCCTTACTTTCTCTCCCCTGTATTAAAAGTAATTTCATCTGACCCTGAGTTTCTAGAATCGTATTTCTCTACTTTCCTTTTGCTATAAGTTATAGTAATACTTTTTGACTAACCTTTCTATGTGTGTAGTGTCATGGATTGAATTGCTCCCCCAAAACTCTGTATCAACTTGACTGGGCCAAAATTCTCAGCAGCTTATCAGTAATGTAACAATGTAATGAGGAGTGCTGGCAGCGTAGTGGGTTACGAGATGGTCTGATAACTTCAAGGTCAGCAGCGTGAAGCACCAATCACTCCACATGAGGAAGATGAAGCTTTTTGCTTCCATAGAGATTTACAGCCTCAGAAACCCTATACAGGGTTGCTGTGAGTTAGAACCAACTCAACAGTACACAACCACCACCAGCAGCACTATAACAATCACCCATGATGTGATCTGATGTGATAAACCAATGAGAGGACTGAAAGTGGGATGCAACACATAAAATTCCTTCATAACCCTGATCCCATGTAAGTGGAGATTTATTGGAGTGTGGCCTGCAATACCTTTTTTTTTCTTCCCCAAATTTTTATTGTGAATTGAGTGATCATTTACATGGGAGAACATCAGTTTTATACTCGTTTCATTGCAATGATAACAATCTCCTCCGTGCATCATTCAGCAGTATTTGCTTCTATTCTCGTGTTTTTTTGGGAGGTTAGCGAGTGTATACAAAAACACTCAGGAATATATAATAATTTAAACAACCCAAGGGCACATTCACCTGCAATACCTTTTATCTTACAAGAGATAAAAGGAGTGAGAAGAGAACAGAGATCAGCAGGACCTACCAAGATAGATAGAAGAGCCAGGAGTGGAGTGTGTGTCCTTTCGACCTGGGGTCTTTGCACTGTGAAGCTCCTAGATCCAGAGGAAGACTGATGCTTAGACACTTTGAGACCTCTAAGGAATGCTGGACCTACATCTAAAAGGAAATCAGGACGTTTCCCCAGAGCCGACAGAGAGAGAAAGCTTTCTAGAGCTCACACTCTGAGTTTGGACTTTCAGCCTCCTAAACTGTGAGAGATTAAATTTCTGTCTGTTAAAAGCATTTCTGTTATAGCAAAACTAGATAATTAAAACACGTAATAAAAGCTTTGAAAACACATGGAATGAGTGAAACAACAAATGAACCATAACCAGGGATGAGTCTTGGATTTAGCAATTCAATCCAGACAGCAATGTCCAATGAAAACAGCAGCTTCCAAGGGGGTCTGCTTGATCAGTTAAAATCAAGACAGAGAGGTTAGCTCAGAAATTATGGTAACTTCTTATTGTGACCCCCAAAGGAATAATTTTTATAGATTTTCTCAAAGGGCACAAGACTATCACAGAGTCTTATTATAAAGAAGTTTTAAGAAAATGGAAAACTGCATTGGTGAGAAAAAACCAGGAAAGTGGTGTCGAGGAATTTTCCCCCATAATGATAATGTACTTGTTCATTCTTTGAGGGTAGAATTTTGGTGGGAAACCTAACCCCATCCACCCTACAGCTCTTCAGACTTCTTTTTGTTCCCAGAACTAAATGGACATTTAAAAGAAACATGATTTGAACCCCTCAAGGATGCCAAAACTACCATTTTGACATAGTATAAATCCAACAACATAAAATTCCTCAGAAAAGGGTAAGAAAGACAGAAACACCACCTTCAGAAGTATATAGCCCTAGATATAGGATGTGTAGAGAAGCAATACCTTCACATTTTAATATTTTTGTTTAATAAATGTTTCTGTGATTTTGTGGCAATACTTTTTTGCTGACTCTCATATCATTAACCCATCTGAGATAAAAGGCTGCTAAAACTGAGGCATAAAAAGGAGAAATTACTTGCTATGGAGCAAATGAGTCACTATTGTTGTTGCTGTTAAGTGCCCTGGAGTTGGTTCTGACACAGAGCGACCCAATATAGATAGGGTTTCTGAGGCTTTAAGCCTTCAAGTGAGCAGAAAGCCTCATCTTTTTCCCATAGAGCAGCTGGCAGGCTCGAACCACACACTTTGTGGTTCACCGTCCAGTGCTTATCATATGGAGTCAACACACTCCTGGAGCCACTAACAGAATCTCAAATAAAATTTAGGACTCCAGCCCATCTTCTAGCTTTCATTCTCCCCTCTAAAAAGTGTTAACATTCTATACCTATTCACTACCTTGACCCTTAAAGACACTAAAATCTCCCAGACTTTAAAATTAACATTTTGGAGGGGAAATTGAGCATAAATAAATACTAGATGATATTAAGGAATTATTTTTAAGTTTTGAAAAACACTAATAGTATTGTGGTTATGTTTAAAAGCCAATCCCGTATCTGTTAGAGTTCCATGCTGATGTCTGCACAGATCAAGTTACAATGGCTGAGACATGCCATATGGATGGGACAGGGAGAAGAGGAGCAGTGGGGAGAGGTGAGTGAAATGAACATCAGAATGGTGGTACCAAAGCTGGTTGATAGGTACGTTGTAGTTCATTAAACTATTCTCTTTTTCTCTATGTGATATCTCTATTTGAAAACTTCTATAAGAAACCTTTAAAAGGGACATTTTTATCATTAAAGGACAAATGTCCACATTCTTTTTTATTTTCATTATTACCTAAACTGAGGTCATGAATAGCAAGGAACATTCTACTCCTCATTGCAGCTTCTTTCATCCATCAAACTTAACATAAAGCAGTTACCATGGGTGTCTTGGAGTACTTTCTAGTGATGCTAAGTATAATTCCCAATATAAAGAGATAAAGAGAACAAATCTGCCTCTAAACACCTCTCAAACACGGGGAACTCAGGATACAACTGAATCGGAGTTGTAGGAAGAAAAGATACTGAAGTAAATTGCAAACACAAAGATTCTTTTAAGGAAGAATCTGCAACTACATTCGTTGGGCAAATTGAACTAACACGAGTATAGTTCTCTCACTCCACTATCTCTTCCAGCCTCACATTGTCCAGTCACTTACCTTTCCTTCTCACTGACTCACCTTCCCCAATTTGAACTCTACTGTTTGAGCCCAACAGAGAACCACAATGAATCCACCATTATCCTGCTGCTTTTATTTCTGATAATCAAATAGCTGAGTGATCGTTTCTAAGACCCTTCTAAGTCTTTGGTGGTACCACACTTTTCTAAATGCAAGGACCTCTAACACATTGCTGTAGAGTCAATTTTGACTCATGGTAACACCACTTGTAGTAGAATAGAACTGTACTCCATGGAATCTTCAATGGCTGTTTTTTCATAAATGGATTGCCAGAATTTTCTTGACGGTGTCTCACTGATTTAGAAATAAATCATGTAAGTGCACTTTGAAGCTACCATGACTTTGCCCAAGCTCTCACTCTGTGATGGCTTTTCAGCCCTTCCTAAACCTTCTCTTCTTGAAATTTCATCTCAAAACATCCCCTCCTCCAGGAAACGTTCCCTAATCTCCTACTCAGAACTAATCATTTCTTTCTCTTCACTCCCACTGCACTTTGTTTATAATTAATATGACATCCATACCAGGATTCTTCTGAAAGTGAAAAGGGTCACTATGCTAATTATGCTTGGACAGCAGGCAAAAATCAGGACTGTCTTGAGTAAACCAGAGCTTAGAACTATCTAATGGCTATCTCTAGACTGTCTCTCACTTCATTCTGCCTTGTAGTTCAAGTTAGTTATTTTAAAGGCATAACTCCTCTATTAGGGCCTAAATAGCACTTTCCCCTCCATAGCTCAAACCATATCTTTTTAGAATAAACACTTTGTCACTTGTTGTGAAATACTAACTTACATTTTTGTTTTTGATATTTAACTTCACATTCTTGTGTGTAGGGGTGCACATTCTTGTGTGTAGGGGTGCTCCTTCAGGGCAGGGACAAAGCCTTATGCTATTTTATATCCCTCATCATTTGCTGCGGAAATAAGAAAATGGAAAAGGAAAAGGAAGTTCGATAGCAGGCACTCATGAATAAAACTGTTGTTGTTATTGTTAAATGCCACTGAGTGGGTTCCAATTCACAACAACCCTATTAGGGTTTCCAAGGAGTAGCTGGTGGATTTTAATCATCGACTTTGTAGTTTGCAGTCCAATGCTTACCTACAGCACCACAGCTTGTTATTGTTAAGTGCCTTTGAGTCAGTCCCGATTCATAGCTATCCTGTATAGGGTTTCTGAAGATCAGCTGGTAAATTTGAACTGCCAACACTGCAGTTCAAACCGACCTTGAGGTCCAGTGCATTATCCCACAGTGCCATACCAGGAAACAATTAATAAAACAAGCAAGTACTTATTGGAGATTAAAAATTGCCATAACCAAAGCAACAACATAATCCTTGGCCTAAAGGAATTCTCATTGGTCAGTTTGTCACACTGCATTGGCTTGCATGTTGCAGTGATGCCACCAGTATTTTGAGCACCAGCAGGATCACCCATGGTGGACAGATTTCAGCTGAGCTTTCAGATGAAGACATACTGGGAAGACAGAGAGGTGGACCACACCGTATGAATAGCAACAGGATAGTGTCTGATACCGTGTCAGAAGATGAGTTCCACAGGTTGGAAGATGCTCTAAATATGACTGGGAAAGAGCTGCCTTCTCAAAGTAGAATTGATCATAATGGTGTGAGTGGAGTAAAGCTTTCAGGATCTTTCTTTGCTTTTGCTTCTCATTTGAACAACTTAAAATGAGAACACACAGCTGCAAACATGCATTAATAATCAGCACATGGAAAATGTAACATGTTAGTCTAGGAAAATTGGAAGTTGTCAAAATTAAATAGAGCACATAAAGATCAGTATCCTAGGTAACAGTGAACTGAAATGGACTGGCATTAGCTATTCTGAATCAGACAATGGTATGGTTTACTATGCCAAGAAGATAAACTGAGAAGGAATGGTGTTGCATTCATATTGAAGTAGAATGCAACCTATTATAGGATAACACCCATATGCCTCCAAGGGAGACTAGTTAGTACCACTATTATTCAAATTTACACACTAACCACAAAAGCTAGTGATGATGAAATTGAAGAATTCTACCAATTTCTTCAGTCTGAAATTGATCAAACAATCAAGATGCATTGATAATAACTGGTGATTGCAAAGTGAAAGCTGGAACCAAAGAGGAAGGCTCTGTAGCTGGAAAATATGGTCTGGCTGATATAAATTATGCTGGACATAATAGAGTTTTGCAAGACAAATGACTTAATTCATTGCTAATACCTTCTTTTTAAAAAAACATAAAAGGTGACTACAGATTAAAAAAACCTCACCAGATGGATACACAGTATCAAATTGACTGGCTGTATTTGTGGGAAGAAATGATGGAGAAGCTCAACACCATCATCAGCTAAAACCAAACCAGAGGCAGACTGTGGAGCAGACTTTCAATGGCTCATATTGCACTTTTAATGTAAGTTCAGGCTAAAGCTGTAATAAAACAACTCCATGAAAGCCAAAATATGACCTTGAGTATATTCCTACCTGAATTTAGAGACCATCTCAAGAACAGATTTGATGCATTAGACATTAATGACCAAAGGCAGAACACTTGTAAAATGACATAAAGACCACCATACAGAAAGAGAGCAAAACGTCATTTAAAAGACAGGAAAGAAAGAAAAGACATAAATGGATATCAGATGAGATTCTGAAATTTGCCCTCCAGAGTAGACATGCTAAAGCAAATAGAAGAGATGAGGATATAAAAAAGCTGAATAGAAAATTTCAAAGGGCAGATGGAGAAGACAAAGTCAAGTATGTAATGAAATGTAAGACCTGGAATAAGAAAAATAAAAGGGAAGGACAGGCTCAGCATTTCTCAAGCTGAAAGAACTGAAGTAAAAATCTAAGCCTCAACTTGCTATATTGAAAGATTCTATGGACAAAATACTGAATGACTCAGGGAACATCAAAAAAAGAAAGAAGGAATACAGAGTCACTGTACCAAAAAGAATTGAAGTTCAACCATTTCAAGAGATAGCATATGAACAAGAACTGATGGCAACGAAGGAAGAAGTTCAAGCTGCACTGAAGGCATTGACAAAAAAGAAGGCTATAGGAATTGACTAAATACTAATTTAAATCTTTTTATAAATTAGAGGTGCTCACTTGTATATGCCAAGACAGTTCTGGTCAACCAATTGGAAGTGATCCATATTTGTGCCCATTCCAAAGACAGTGACCCTACATAATGTGGAAATCAATGAACAATATCACATGCAAGCAAAATTTTGGTGAAGATAATAATAATAATAAAAATGGCTGCAACAGTCAGGAAGCTGCCAGAAATTCAAGATGGATTCAGAAGAGGATGTAGAACAAGAGATATCATTGCTGATGTCAGATGAATCTTGGCTAAAAGCAAAGAATAACAGAAAGATGTTTACTTGTGATTTCTTGGCTATGCACAAGCATTCACCTGTGTGGATCATAACAAACTATGGATAACAATGCAAAGAATGGGTATTTCGGAACACTTAATTGTTCTCATGAGGACTTTGCACATAGACCAAGAAGCAGTTGTTTGAGCAGAACAATGGGATACTGAATAGTTTAAGATCAGGCAAGGTGTTCATCAGGGTTGTATCAGACACACTAGGAGAATGGGATCTACCAAAGCTGAAGGAGCAGAGTTAACTTTCCAATGAACCTGGAAGGCAAAACTGAAGTCCAGGGTTGAAGGGCATTTACTCAGAATCCAGAGTGCATTGCCAACACTTAGAGTCTTGACCCTTTTGTAATGAAAACGTCTACGTTTTACCTGCTCCACCATTGTATTTGGAAGCAGGTTAATTTATATTCTAGATTCATAGATGAAGAGGAATTTTGTCCCATGCTGGAATCTGGACTTTGGAAGAATTTGGTGATAATATGATGGGATTAGTGCATTTTGGTTGCATGCATGTTAGTTGTATCCTATTAGGTGCAAGCATGAATTTATAATAGTCTTTATTGAGTGATTATGTATGATTTAAGAAGATATGTACAGGTGCCAAATTGGCAATGGGTGAACTATGACAGTTTAGGTTTTGCATCAACTTGGCTGGAACAGGACTCTCAGTGGTTTAACAGTTAAGATATAACGAATGATCCCCCATGATATGATCTTATGTGATCAGTTCTGATATGATATAATTATCCTATGTGCTGTAAATTCTCACTTCTATGATAATGGGGTTGGACAAAATCCAACCATATTTTGTGAATTGGAAAAGTGAGCAAAGCTCAGAGGGATCTACTGTCAACAAGATAGAAGAGCTGGGAGTGCAATGAGTCCTTGGGACCTAGGGAGTGCCTGTGCTATGAAGCTCCTAGATCTAGGACAAGACTGATGACAAGATGTATGAAGATCTCCATGGAACACTGGGCCTGCAGATGCTGAAAGGAGGCAAAGGTATTCTCCAGAGCTGCTGACACAAAGAGAAAGCCTTCTGAATTTGGGATTTTAGCCTTCTAAACTGTGACAGAATACATGACTATTGGTTAAAGTCATCCTCGTGTGGTATTTCTGTTTTAGCAGCACTAGAGAACTAAGACAGGAGTCTTCCTCCCCCCACCAACCCAGGCTTCTCTGATACCTTTGGTGCAAGGCTATAGCTATATAGAACAAGATGAGGTACTGAGTATTTTCGTAGAGGATTCTACACTGACCAAAAGACAAAGGACTGGTCTTTGCACAGTCTCTAGAAATACATTTTGTTGATGCTATTAAGTGCCATCAAATCAGTTCTGACTCATAGCAACCCTGTATAGGGTTTCCAAGGAGCAGCTGGTGGGTTTGAATCACTGACCTTATGGTTCCAACCAATCTTGCAGTCCAGTGCTTATCCTATAGTGTGTTTTAGTAGCTCCCAAATGAGTTCTTTTATAGATGAAGTTTCTCTCCATTCACTCAGTTTGGGAACAAAACTAGAACTTTAGTGGGTCTAAATATCTGTGTGATCTGACACTAACCAGGGGCCCTCAAGTCAATTAGGACTTATGGTGACCTCATGTGAGTCAGCATAGAACTATACTTTGTAGGGGTTTTAATGGCTGCTTTTCCAGAAGTCGATCCCTGGTCCTTTCATTTGAAGTGCCTCTAGGTAGACTTGAACCTATAATTTTGCAATTAGCAGTGGAGCACATTAACCATTTGCACTACGCACAGACTCCTGATCTTCCACAGTTGTTGGTGTTGTTGTCAGGTGCTATCGAGTCACTTCTGACTAATAGCAATCCTATGTACAACAGAACAAAACATTGCCCAGTCCTGTGTCAGCCTCACAATTATTGCTGTTTGAGCTCACTGTTGCAGCCATTGTGTCAATTCATCTTACTGAGGGTCTTCCTCTTTTTCACGGACCTTACACTAGTCCCTCCCTCTTATAATAATTATAATGCTACCTGCTTGTTAATCTATGTTGTTGTAGATGTCTAGATAGGTGTTCAAATGTAAAACCTTAAGACCTTGGGGTAGAGGAAAGACATGATCCTTTGTTTTTCCACAGATTCCAGGCTCACTGTTTTCTTTATTGTAGTTAAGCTCCAAATTAGAGACAAAAATTGCCCCAGCATGTGACAAGTACCCTTCAGTGCCAGGAAAGCGTTACTGCAGTTACCCAGGGCAGTATCCTCAGCCTCAGTAACAAGAAGCCTGCAAGACCAGGGCACTCTCCTTCCAGCGCCTAGCTTAGTGGCCAGTTCTCCAAAGAGATGGAAAAACCCAAGTGGAAAAGTTTCAGTTTATATACTCTAAGGATCCTCATCCAAGCAGCAAAACTCCTGTGTTCAGGTGACTGTTTCAAGCCTAACCTACCTCACTCCTTAATAGGGGCCTGAAAGCAATGCCATTCTTTTCCCAACCTAGTTTATCTTGATTTAGACAAACACAGACATCCATCTCTGAGTAAGCACTGAGCTCTAAAGAGATCAGTTTGTATGAACACCGCCAGGCTTCTTGGGGTGTGTGTGTGTGTGTGTGTGTGTGTGTATGAGAGAGAGAGAGAGAGAATGAGGAAGTTGGGTTGTGTGATGGTAGCCTTGTATTAATATTCTGTGTGTGTGTGTTGTTATAAAACAAAATGCTCACTATTTTAACCATTTTTAGTAAACCAACTCTGTGGCATTAATTACATTCACCATGTCATGCTGCCACCACCCTTACCCATTTCCAAGTTTTACATCGCCCCAGATGCTCAGTAACCCTTAAGAAACAAGACTCCCATTCCCTACCTCCAAGCCCTTGATAACCACAAATAAACTTTTGTCTCTATGCATTTGCCTATTCTAAATATTTCATGTAAGTGAGCTCACACAACATTTGTCCTTTTGTGTCTGACATATTACTCACCATAATGTTCTCAAGGCTCACCCATGTCATAGCATTTGACACGCCATCATTTCATTTCTCTTTATGGCTGAATAATTTTATATTGTATGTTTATATCTTGTTTCGATAGTCATTCATCTGTTGATGGACACTTGGGCTGTTTCCACCTTTCGGTTATTGTGACTAGGATGTAATGAACATTGTTGTGCAAGTATCTGTTTGAGTTCCTGTTTTCAAGTCTCTAGGTATAAACTAACGATTGGTCATATGGTAATTCTATGTTTAAGTTTTTGAGACACCAACAAACTGCTTTCCACACTGGCTGTATCATTTTACATTACCAGCAGCACTGCATGAGGGTCCCAGGATTATTCATTTCTATTCAGTATTTTCTGTTTTTCTGATAATAGCTATTTTACTGTGTGTGAGGGGGATCTCAATGTAGTTTAGATTTGCATTTCCCGGATGGCACTGTAGGATAAGTATTGGACTGGTAACCACAAGGCTGACATTTCAAACCCACTAGCTTCTCCAAGGGAAAAAGATGAGACTTCTCTGCTCTCATAAAAATCTACAGTGTTAGAAATCCTATAAGTGTTGCTATGAGTTGGAATTGACTTAATGGCAGTGGGTTTTAATGACTAATAATGTGGAATAT
Organism: Chrysochloris asiatica; assembly: GCF_000296735.1. NCBI lineage: Eukaryota > Metazoa > Chordata > Mammalia > Afrosoricida > Chrysochloridae > Chrysochloris > Chrysochloris asiatica. The sequence continues at coordinate 3,430,668 of NW_006408560.1, forward strand.
CCTTTCATGTGCTAATTGGCTAGTTGCATATCTTCTTATGATAAATGTCTATCCAAGCCCTTTGTCCATTTTAAAATTAGGTTGTTTGTCTTTTTGTTGAGTTATAGAAGTTCTTTAAGTACACTGGGATATTAAGTCTTATTAGATATATTTGTTATTGTTAAGTGTCATCGAATCTGTTCCAACTCATAGGAAGACTGTATAGGGTTTCAAAGGCTTTTTTAATCTTCCCGGGAAAAAGTCTCATCTTTATCCCATGGAGCAGCTGGTGGGGTTGAACCACAGACCTTGTGGTTCATAGCCCAGTGCTTATTGTATGCAACCACCACACTCTTCCTTAAAATTTTCTCATATCCTGTAATTTGTCTCTTTACTTTCTTGGTAAAACTCTTCTTTGATGTATGAAAGTTTTAATTTTGATAAATTTTTAAATTTTGATAAAGTCTGATGTATCATTTTGTCATGGTTTTTCATAAGTTATTCATGCTTTTTGTGTCTTATCTAAGATTCCATTGTCAAAGAACAAGGCCTTAAAAGTTTTACTCCTATGTTTTCTTTAAAGAACTATAAGGTTATAGTTCTTATATTTTGGTTATTGATCCATTTTGAGTTAATGTTCATAAATAATGTGAGGTGTGAATTCAAATCCATTACTTTCCATGTAGCAATCCAGCTGCCCCTATTCATTTGTTTTTTCCATCAAATATTTACTGAGCATCTACTTTGTATGGGCAAAGTACTGTGTAGGCACTAGAAAGGGCAAGATACACACAATCAAAATCCTTGCTGAGTTTATAGCCTGGGGAGCAATTAAACTGAAGATTAAAGTAGAATATGACAAACAGAAGAGAGCTCAGAATCAGATATGTACATCTGTAAGGAAATGCACACAGGGTGGTAGATAAAAATAGCAACAGATATACAAATCAATACAACTACTCCTGCAAAGAGATTCTTACACCCAACTCAAAACATGTTGTAGCATGGGTTGTTTTAAAAATCAGCTCCCCAGATCCAGTCTCGTAGGGAGTAGAGATATAAATCAGAAACCAACACTGCCAAGGGAAAAGCAACAATTGGTTACTTAGGGCAGCAGTATGGTACCATGCAAGGAGTGCAGTCTTTAGAATTAATCTGCAAGAGTGGGAATTGACTTTCTGACAATAGGTTTGGTTTTATAGGGTTTCAAATAAAGCTCTCTCACACTGTAGAATATTGAATCCTATAAATTGCACATACTCAACGACTTTGTTACCTATAAAAGTAAGTTCCACACAGTTCACCCTCTGTAACCTATAGACAAATCTCTCAAAATAAGTTTCAATTCCTTCAAGGTGTCAACTTATTTAATTGTGCTGAGATCCAGGGATATTGTGAAAATTAAATGAGAACCTATAAACGGAAACCCCTGACATGCAAACATTATTAAATACACTTGTTGTTGTTGTTAGATGCCATCAAGGCGGTACCGACTCACTGCGACCCTATGCACAACAGAACGAAACATTGCCGGGTCTGGGCTGAACTCACAATTGTTGTGATGCTTGCCAACCCATCTCGCTGAAAGTCTTCCTCTATTTCTCTGATCCTCCACCTTACCAAACATGATATCCTTCTCCAGTAGCTGACATTATGTCCAAAGTATGAGAGACGAAGTTTGGCAATCCTAGCCTCCAAGGAGCTCTCTGGCTGCACTTCTTCCAACACAGATCTGTTGGGACTTTTGGTAGCCCATGGCACGTTCAATATTCTCCTCCAACACCATAACTCAAAAGCATCAGTTCTTATGCAATCTTTCTTATTCACTGTCCAGCTTTCACATGCATATGAGATTATCGAAAATATCATGGCTTGGATCAGGTGCATCTTAGTCCTCAAGCTAACATCTTTGCTCCTCAACATTTAAAAAAGTCTTGTGCAGCAGATTTGCCTAATGCAATACATTGTTTAAATTCTTGACTGCTGCTTCCGTGAAGCGTTGATAGTTGATCCAAGAAGAATGAAGTCCTTGACAACTTCAATCTTTTCTCCATTGATAAGAATGTTGTTGGTTGGTCCAATGGTGACAATTTTTGTTTTCTTTACATTGAGATGAAATCCATACCAAAGGCTGTGCTCTTTGATCTTCATCAGTAAGTATTTTAAGTCCTCTTCACTTTCAGTAAGGAAGGTTGTATCATCTGCATATCGCAGGTTGTTAATGACTCTTCCTCCAATTCTGATGCCAAGCTTCTCATGTTATTTGCTCAGCATACAGGTTGAATAAGAATGGTGAAAGAATAAAACCCTGTCGCACATCTTTTTAATTTTAATCCATTCAGTGTTCCCATGTTCTGTTTAAACAACTGCCTCTTGGTCCAGGTACAGAGTCCTCATGATTAAGTGTTCCGGAATACTCATACTTCACAATGTTGTCCATAACTTGTCATGATCCACACAACTGAAAGCCTTTGCATAGTCAATAAAGCACAGGTCTGGTAGCGTAGTGGTTATGAATCGGGTTGCGAACCTTAAGGTCAGCAGTTCGAAACTACCAGCTGCTCCGCGGGAGAAAGATGAGGCCTTCTGCTCCCGTAAAGATTTACAGCCTCGAAAACCCCGTACAGGGTCGCTATGGGTCGGAACCAACTTGACGGCACTGGGCACTTAACAACAACAAAACATCTTTCTGGTATTCTCTGCTTTCAGCCAAGATCCATTGGACATCAGCAATGATATCCCTCATTCCATGCCTCTTTTGAATCTGGCTTGAACCTCTGAAAGTTCTCTCAATGTATGCTTGTATTACCTTTAGTAAAATTTTATTCTCATGGGATATCAAAGATATTGTCCGATGATTTCCGCATTCCTTTGAGGCACCTCTCTTCGGATTGGGCACAAATACGGATCTCTTCCAATCAGTTGGCCAGATAGTTGTCTTACAAATTTCTTGGCATAGATGAGTGAGTGCCTCCAGTGTTGCCTCACTTTCTTGAAAGATTTCGATTTCTATTCCATCAATTCCTGGTGCCTTATTCTTCACCAACTCCTTCAATGCACCTTGGATTTCTTTCTTTAGTATCATTGGCTCGTGATCATATGCTACGTCTTGAAAGGGCTGAACATCAACCATTTCCTTTTGGTAGTGACTCTGTGTATTCCTTCCATCTTCTTTTGATGCTTTCTGCATCATTCAATAATTTGCACAGATAATCCTTCAATAATAAAAGTGAAAGCTTGAAGTTTTTCTTCAGTTGCCCCAGCTTGATAAATGCTGAGTATGTTCTTTCCTTTTGGTTTTCTGATTCCAGATCTTTGCACATTTTGTTGTAATATGTGACTTTGCCTTCTTGAGTGGAACTTTGAAATTTTCTGTTCAGCTCTTGTACCTCATTTCTTCCATTTGCTTTAGCATCTCTACACTGGAGAGCAAGTTTCAGTGTCTCTTCTGACATCCATTTTGATCATTTTCTACTTTCTTGTCTTCTTAATGACTTTTTGCTTTCTTCCTGTATGATGTTCTTCATGTCATCCCACAACTCTTCTGGTCTTCATTCAGTCTTTAGTGTTTAATGTATCAAATCTCTTCTTCAGATGATCTCTAAATTCAGATAGGATATATTCAAGGTCATATTTTGGCTCTTGTGAACTTGTTTTCATTTTCTTCAGCTTTGGTCTGACTTTGCATATGAACAATTGATGGTCTGTTCCAACATCTCCTCCTGGCCTTGTTCAGACTGATGACATGGAGCTTTTGCATCGATGAAGTCAATTGGATTTCTGTGTATTCCATCTGGTGAGGTCCATGTGTATAATCATCTCTTATGCTGTCTAAAGAAGGTATTTTAAATGAACAAATCATTGATTTTGCAGAATTAGATCATGTGATCTCCAGCATAATTTCTATCACTAAGGCCATATTTTCCAACAACTGATCCTTCTTCTTTGTTTCCAACCTTTGCATTCCAATCACCAGTAATGGTCAATGTATCTTGATTGCATATTTGATCAATTTCAGATTGAGGAAGTTGTTGGAATTCTTCTGTTTCGTCCTTACTGGCTTTAGTGGCTGGTTCATAAATTTGAATAATAGTGGTATTAACTGGGCTTCCCTATAGGTGCATGGATGTTATCCTATCACAGGCAGCATTGTAGCTCATGACTGATCTGGATATGTTCTTTTTGACAATGAATGCAACACCATTCCTCTTCAATTTGTCATACTAGGCATAGTAAACCATGCGGTTGTCAGATTCAAAATGGCCAATAGCAGTCCATTTCAGCTCACTAATGCCTAAGATATCGATGTTTATGGGTTCCATGTCATACTTGACAATTTCCAATTTTCCTAGATTAATACTTCGTACATTCCATGTTCTGATTTTTAATGGATGTTTACAGCTGTTTCTCTTTATTTTGAGTTGTACCCATCAGCAAATGAAGGTCCCGTGGGAGTAAAGTCCACATTACTCCATTCGCGTCATTACAGTTGGCTCTACTTTGAGGAGGCAACTCTTCCCCGGTAGCGTTTTAAGTGCCTTCCAACCTGAGGGGCTGATTTTCTGGCCCTATATCTGACAGTGTTTTTCTGCTAATCATAAGGTTTTCAGTGACTAAATATGCAGAAGTAGTTTGTCATTCCTTCCTAGTGTGTTTTCGTTTGGAAGCTCATCTGAAACCTGTCTACCATGGGTGACCCTGCTGTTATTTAAAATATCCGTGGCATAGCTTTCAGAATCACAGCAACTCACAAGCTACCACAGCATGACAAACTGACAGACTAGTGGTAGATTAAATACAGTGGGTACTTCATAAATGTTTGTTTCCCCAAATGAAGCCACATGCATAAATCATGTGATTAGGAAGGAGAAAGAGTAATTCTGGTCAACACTGAATATAGGAACTCAAGAAAAGATCAGTTATAATCAGGTATTTTTGCTTGTTTAATTTAGACCCTGAGGCTATTGGTTCCAAGATACACACTGCTTTGGTGTCTACACCAGTCTCCAGCTGAAATTCTTCTCTGTGTGTCCTGAGCTCTTCATTCCCTATGGTCACTGTTAAAATCATGGTTGAGTCCCAGAAACTTCTTGATCTGGCCCAACTGAGCAAGCAAGTGAAAAACACATATACAAAAATATCAATGATCTCAATATGCTCTCTCTGTCTCCAGCACATTCCTCAACAGGACTAATCTCTCTCACTTGGCTGGAGCCTCTCTGTTCACAAATAGGCCTGGCTGGGCTTAATTTAGCAAAGTACATGCCCACTGCAAATGCTGGGGCAATGAGACTGGAGCCCCTGCAATCTTCTAGGACACCTTGTGGGGAGACAAGAACCCTGCCCCTTCAATGTACTAAAAAGGGAAAGATACTCAGCATGTTTTGTATCCCTCAGCTAATTAGAAACTGCAGTACCTTGACCTCTCACACAAACTTTTCCTCTGAGTAGCAGATAATAGACAGAACTGGGAAGTAAGTAATAACTAACTTTGGATTAAAAGTATAAAAATGACATTAAATTTTCTATACATACTGGCATATAAGAAACCTATGGCTTGTTCATTTAAAAACAATTTTTATTCATTTTGTTGTTGTTGAGAATATATAGCAAACCACACATCCATTCAACACTGTCTATATATACAATTCAGTGGCACTGATCTCGTTCTTCAAGCTGTGTAACCAATCTCATCTTCCTTTCCTGAGTTGTTCCTCATTAAACTAAACTCGGGACCCCTAAAGTTCCTATCTAATTTTCAAGTGGCTGGTGTCAGTTTGACACCATATAAGACAATCCTTCAAAGGGCATAATGCTCAAGACAGACATTTTTTAAACTAGGTTTTAAGAAGACTTCAGGGAATAGTTTTAGGTTTAAAGATTATTTCAGGGTTTCATCCAC
>NW_006408560.1:3437888-3439607 GCF_000296735.1 Chrysochloris asiatica
CAGTCACTTCGTGCCTTTATAGCCTTCCTCCCCCTATTTTAGGTAGCCCATGTTTAAGTTGCCTATCCCTATCTACCCTGTGTACAGAGGGGATAGCATTGATACTTGATCGGAAGACTCCTTCTTTCTCTACTGGTATTTAAAGTTATCACCTCCATAAGTATAGGTCAGGTTAATCAAATTGTAGCAATTTACCTTTGTTTCCTTTATCAAAAAGAAAAACAAAAATCCAACTTTTTTTGTTAATCTTCCTCTAGTCCGATTCTGATTATCAAGCCATTGAGGCTAGGTCAAATGGGTACTGTCTGCAAGTTTGGGTGTTCTTGTGCATCTCCCTTCACTTCAAAGCAGCTGGATGCTTCACTCTCAGCTTTAGCCCTCTGTGGCTATGTTCTTGTCCATGGGCTCAGATGCTCCAAGGTCTCACTACACTTTGGACCAACCAGCCCTTCCTCTTCTCTCTCTCATCTCCAGGTCAATAGGAGTCAATGGACTGTGGTTGAACTCAGCCCATTTCTTCATTGCTGCCTTCCCCCACTCTTCCACACACCAGTATACCAATGTGGTCACCAGCAAGCTTACATGCCTGCTCATGTGTTCCCTTTGGGTTTCAGTCTTAGAGGGGAGTTTGTCCTTAAGGATCTTGATTGCTTGCCTTGATGGCTTCCTGGTGAACAGTTTGCTTATTCTTGTAGTAGCCAGTAATGCTGACATTTTTGTTTTGGGTTTTTCCTGATGGTCTTTCTTTGAAGATGTATCTTCTATTGCTCTAGCTGCTCCAGGATGGTCTGCTTGTCTTTGCTAGTGGGAATGTCCCACTTCAGAAGATTCTGAATGGGATTCAGGATTCCACCTAAGGTCCTATACTCTGCAAAGGCTCTGCAAGAGGCCTATTTCACTGGGCAAGTTCTAGAACCCTTTTTAGGTATTCCAATCAGTTATAGGCTAAAAACGGGCTTACAAGTTTTCTGTAATCATGTTTCCCAATATTACTTTCTATCTCACTCAAGTGTCTATTTTACAATCGTAGGCAAGGGAAACCAATATTCATACGACAGTCAAGAATCTTAGTATTCTTTCCCCTTTTCAAACTATGCCTAGATCCTGTATCTATGTATCATAGAAAGCCCTGTTGTTCTAAGATTGAGCATGCATCACTATTTACCTCTGTCCCACTTAGGTCATGCAAACCTGTCTCAGTGTTCCTCTATCTATTTTGTTCTTCCACCTCCACCCCCTTCTTGTATTGCCCTCCCCAACACCCGAACTAAACCCCACCCCAACCCCACTGTTGTGGATACCTTATATTCCATTAACTTTTCCCTCTAATTAAGACAGTCTATTTTATCCTGTAATCTACCTGACCTTATCACCACCTGGATCTCTGTTCCTCTGTGTTTACCTTCTTCCACATTGTAATTGTTTGATCATAGACTGATCTCCCAGATCTTCTCTTCTTATAATTTCATTCTGTTCTCGACTCTTCCGTTTGTTGACTGAGTTCAGGGTGATACTGCCACATAGTCAATCTTTGGTTGTTGTCTGTTCTTGTTGGTTCTCAGTCCACAGAACTCCCTTTAGGATGTTTTTCATCACAGGGTTGGCTTTGGCAAAATCCCTTAGTTTCTCTTTATCCTGGAATGTTTTGATTACACCTTTGTATTTGATTGACAGCTTTGCTATGTAGAGGATTCTTGGGTGGCAGTTTTTTTCTTTCAG
>NW_006408560.1:3440974-3462308 GCF_000296735.1 Chrysochloris asiatica
TTCTTGCTTCTGCTACAAATTCCCCTAGCTGTAAGCCTTCCAACCTTCTAAATATTCCATTATATGTGGTTCAGAGTTCTGGGACCATCCCCTGAGCTTATTTGGCCTGGTAGTCTGTGTTGTTGCTGATGGAGCACCACACTGCACTTCCACCTGATCTGCCATCTTGTTTGTTCTCTGACCCAGGGCAGTTTTTCTTAAAGTGTAAGTTACAAATTGGAATCTAGGCCCTGACACCTGGCACTCCTCTTCTGAAAATCGAGCTTTGTCCTAAAGCCAGGTCCTATGATCAGGCAACTCTGCTGAAGTTATACTTCAGCTCAGAGACCAAGAATAGCACTTACACCACAGACTCCTCAGCTACTCCAACCAGGATGAAAGCCATGAGTCAGACACATATGGTGATTGAACCCTAAATGTGAGAAATCCAAATGAAGGTGTGCCATAAGTATTTCAAAGACTTAGTACACACCAGATTTCAAAGGCCCAGTGTCAAAATATATATATATAAATCGCATTAATCATTTTGAAATACTGATTTCATATTGAAATAATAATATTCTAAATATTTTGGGTTACATGAAACACATTAACATAGTCACTTTTTTTTTCTTTTTTAATGTGACCACAAGAAAAATTTAAATGACACATGTGGTTCACATTACAATTTTTTTGGACCTTGCTGTGGGTTGATGTGCCAGACTGCAAAGTCATTTGAATGGCAAGGTTGGTGGCTCAAGATCACCAGCTGCTCCTTAGAAACCCTGTGCAGGGTTGCTATGGGTCAGAATCAACTCAACAGCACTTAACAACAACAACTCTAGAGAAAGTTTGAAAAAGGATATATGAGGGGGCTTCAAAAATGTAATGAAAAGTTAACGGAATTTTTCTGTGACCTTGTTCAAGGCCATTTTACCAGCTTGAACTGAGTACGTTACATGAAGATATGCTCTGATCTACAGTGCCATTATTCCCATGACAGCACCCCTAAGAGTTTTGTGAGGACAGATCATTCATCAACCAAAAACATATAGAAATGACTCAGCTAATTATGTTGTTGTTGAGTGCCTTCGAGTCAGTTCCAACTCATGGTGACCTATATAGGGTTTCCAAGGAGTGATTGATGGGTTTGAACAGGAGACATTGTGGTTAGCAGTCCAGTGCTGATCTTAAGGTGCCAAAATATCCAAGTGGTAATAACAAGTGTCAGCATCACATAGTAGGAGTACTACGCAAATGATGCTCAGACACTAAATTGTAAGGGTCAAGAGGGTAGAGTCCCCCTCTGTCTTTTCACCATTGTATCCCCATTGCTAGCACTATGCCCATACATAAAAGATTATTAAATGTTTATAAAATGAATGGAAGTTGCTCAAAATTCAAGGACAACCCACTGTTTAACAATTCTTACCGGCAGGAGTTTCTTCTTATTATTCTATGTCTTTCCTTAATGCTTCCTACTTTCCCTGATCCTTCCCTTGGAGACACTACTCCATCGCAGGAAGAATTGGAGGTTCACCTGGAGTGTCCCAAAGCCTGTGGTTGGTGATCTCAGGTGAAGGAAATAGAAAAGGATGGCAATGTGGTCTCCTCTTACACACTTTGTGTAAAAATGAGTCTCATCTGTAACTTTTGGAGTGTCTATGATCTAGTGGTTATGAATAAGGCTGTGAACCACAAGGTCAGCAGTTCGAAACTACTAGCTGCTCCACGGGAGAAAGATGAGGCTTTCTGCTCCCATAAAGATTTACAGCCTCGGAAACCCTATACAGGGTTGCTATGGGTCGGAACCGACTCGGGGGCACTTAACAACAACAACAATGATCAATCAACATAAAATTTTATCTGTACCTATTACAGTCTCAACAATGTTGAAGATCATAGTAAAGACTAGATAGGAAGTTTGAGATCAAGCAAGTCCACAATGAGTTTGTAGAATGGGGATAGGAAATATACAATGGAGAGGTAATGTGCAGCTATGGACTGAATAATGTATGCCACACACTGTACCTGAATTGGAATTCTGGAAGAACACAGACAAGGGAGAGACGATTTCAGGCAGTGGTGACGAGGAAAGGCACCTGAGGAGGTGGACTCTAAACTAGACTCTGAGAAATTAACCAGGCTTAAATACTCAAAGTGAAGCAGCACTTTGAAATGATACTTCAGGAGTGAAGAAGGATGTGCCAGTAGGAAGTAGCATACATAAAGAGTGACTAACTATACGGATATGTTTGAAAATGCACAGTGGGAGAATGAAGTTTACTCACAAATGGCAGATGATACAACCTTGCTTGCTGGAAATGAAGAGGACTTAAAATACTGATGAAGATCAAAGACTACAGCCTCTTTCAGTATGGATTACACCTTAGTGTAAAGAAAACAAAACTCACAACTGGACCAAAAATAACATCATGATAAATTGAGAAAAGATTGAAGTTGTCAAAAACTTCACTTTGCTTGGATCCATAATCAACACTCATGGAAGCTGCAGTTAAGAAATCAAACAACATTTTGCATTAGACAAATGTGCTGCAGAAGACCTCTTTAAAATGTTCAACAACAAGGATGGCAGTTCAAGGACTAGGGTGTGCCTGACCCAAGCCATGGTATTTTCAATAGCCTCATATGCATGTTAAACTTGGACAATGAATAAGGACTACCGTAGAAGAATTGATACATTTGAGTTATGGTTTTGGAGGAGAATATTAAAAGTACCACGAACTGCCAGAAGAACAAACAAATCTGTGTTGGAAGAAGTACAGCCAGAATGCTCCTTAGAAGCCAGGTGGCGAGACTTCGTCTCTCATATTTCAGACATTTTATCAGGAGGGATCAGTCCCTGGAGAAGACCATCATGCTTGGTAAAGTGGAAGATCAGTGAAAAAGAGGAAGTTCCCCAGTGAAATTGATTGGCACAGTAGCAGCAGCAATGGGTTCCAGCGTAACAACAATTGTGAGGATGGCGCAGGACTGGGCAGATTCATTCTGTTGTGCATAGGTTTGCTATGAGTTGGAACTGATGATACGGCACCTAACAACAGCAACAATAACAGCGTAAAGTTGGACTAGATTATGGAGGGCCTTAAAAGCTAGGTAAGGTAGCTTAGAATTCTTATGTTAGCAATTGGAGAGCGATTCATAGTTTTGCATTTCATGTCTTTAGTTTATCAAAGTATCCCATCTTCTGATACCCATATATATCATGCCTCTTCAGTGTTCAATAATTTCAGCTTATGACTATCTCACTCTTACTTTCTCAAAACTGCTCCTCTGAATTCATGTGATTTAAACATACATAACAATGTTCCTTTCAAAGCCCGGAGTACTCAGCAACTTGAAATCCTTACTACCTCATACTCTTGAGACTCCTGCTATAAAGTCAGGCTTTACCCCAGACCTACCAAGCCAGAATCTCTCTTTTAACAAGATCCCCAGATAATTCTATGCACAATTAAGGTTTAAGAAGCACTGCTTTGCATCTATCCATTGCCATTTAATAAACCTTTCATAATATCCATTTTTGTGTGTCATGCCCTAAACACCACCTTCCACCTTCCAAGCTCACATCACTCACTTCTAGGGCCTGCTTCAAAAATCCTTCAATCCATGATTCTGCCTAGAGTGATTCACTCTTTAAAGGACTCTAGTTCTCTTGACCAAACCTCAACTTTCATTAAACTCAACTCAGAGGCCACTACCTAAGTGAAGATGGCAGCGCACAAAAATGCTGTCCCCACCCCCACCCAGCCCCCCAAAAAAGACTGCCCAAAAGGAGTCCTGGTGTAGCCCTGTGGACTAATGCGCCAGACTGCAAAGCCATTTGAACTGCAAGATTGGCAGTTCAAGTTCACCAACTGCTCCTCGGAAACCATATACAGGGTCGCTATGGGTCGGAACCGACTCGATGGCAGTTCACAACAACAACAACAACTCTGCCTACTTAACATCTGCTCAAATGCAACTAAGTGTGACTGAAGGCAGACACACAACTTTGGTGATCATGGTCTTTCTTAAATTCATGATCGCAAATTTCAAGCGAGTCTTTAATGCAGCTAGAAGAACAAGCAAATCTGTCTTGGAAGAAGTAGAGCTGAGATATTCCTTCACAGAGAGGATTATGAGACTGCATCTCACATAGTTTGGACATGTTATCAGGAGGAATCAATCTCTGGAGAAGGACATCATACTTAGTAAAGTAGAGGAATAAGAGGAAGATCCTTAATAAGATCTTCGACAACAACTGACACAAAGAACATGACAGAGTGGCTACAACAATGGGCTCAAACTCACAGAATAAACAAAACAGAACTGAGCAGAACAGCATACATCATCATTAACCTGACTTCCCTGAAGTTAGGCACCCATCCACAGATCACATACAGGGATGTCCCAGTTTGAGTTTTGGGAAGAGAACACTCAAGTTTCTCTCTCCCAAGATTAAATACTAATCAAACAGACATGCCTATTTACATGCCTGGAGTCCTGGTGTGGTGCTTAGGATAAGCTATGGACTACTAACTGCAAGTCTGGCAGTTCAAACCCACAAGTCGCTCCTCAGAAACTTTATACAAGGTCATTATGATTTGGAATAGTCTCCATGGCACTTAAAAACTACAACAACATACACATGCCAAATAGCATGTATAGAGAACAATTAGGGTAAGGATACTAAAATCAGGCAATAACTTCGTTAAGTTTTTATAACTTTTTCCCTGGTATGCTCTACTATATTCATGGATATATTTGCAGTATAGGTAAATACACATGAGGAGCTTCAAAAAGCTCATGGAAAGATGAAATTGAAAAACAGTAAAAATCTTTTACGAACTTTTTAAAGCCCTCTTGGATCTTCTGATGACTCTCAAATTTATATACCCAGTTCATTCCTTTTTTCCAGAACTTCAGATTTATATACCCAACTGCTTACTCAGTATTGCCACTTGAATGTCTAACAAATATCTTAAGTATAAAATGTCTTACTCTTCACTCTCAAATCTACTCCACTCATGTTGTTGTTTTGGGGTATCATCAAGCTGGTTCCAACTCCTAGCAACTCTGTATCGGGTTTCCAAGGAGCGACTGGTGGGTTTGAACTGCTAACCTTGAACTTAGCAGTCCAGAGCTCATCTGACAGATCCACACCAAGACTCCCCCCATAGCCTTCCCTATTTCAGTTTCTGACAACTCCACCCTTCTTGTTTATGCCAAAAACCCCAGAGTCTTCCTTGATTCCCTTCTTTCTCAAATATTCCACATCCAATCCATCCACAAATTCTGTTGCATTGTCTTCACCAAGTCACACTTCAGTTGCTATTACCCTAGTCTGATCACCAATATCTCTTATGGATTACTGCAATATCTTCCTAGAAACCTTATAGGGTTTTACCCCTACTGGCATTGTAGGATAAGCACATTGTAGGCTAACCACAAGGTCAGTGGTTCAAACCCATCAGTTGCTCTTCAGAAACTCTATACAGGGTCACTCTGAGTTAGAACTGACTTGATGGCACTTAACAACAAAACAACATTCTCAATACCATAGCCAAAATGATCTTTTCAAAAGTTATATCAAACTCTCATTGGTAAAGCAAAAAAGACAAAGCCCACCAATGAGACAAACTGTTGCAGTGGCAGCAAAAATGACAAGACCAGGCCATGCTTCATTCTATTGTGCACAGAGTCACTACAAGTCCGGACTGACTCGATGGTTCCTAACATAACAACAACAACAAAGGACATAAAGAATATGAATGAATCTTAAAAATCATTGTTAAGTGAAGGAAGTCAGACACCAGAGTCTATATTGATTCCATTTATATAAAATTCTAACCAGATCAATCTGTTTTTTAGACAGTTTCCTGTAGCCAGAGGTATGAAAGGATTGGTACCAACTTTTTTGGGCAATGAAAACTTTTTATACACTAATTAGTTGTTGTTACGTGGGTATATATTTGTTAAAACTCACAAAACTGTACACGTAATCTATTACCACCACTTACGACAGAGTGGACCCGGACTCACAGCAACCCCGTGTGTGTCAGAGCAGAACTATACTTTGTAAGGTTTCTATAGCTGAGATTTTTAGAAATAGATCGCCAAGCCTTTCTTCTGAAGTGTTTTCTGAGTGGACTCAAATTATCAACCTTTTGGTTAACAGCCAAGCACATTAACTGTTTGCACCACCCAGAGACTCCTTGCACTTAATAAAGCTTGATTTAAACAGAAAGATGCAAGAAAAGCAGACATGATAAAGGAAGTGGCAATGAAATCAGCCAAGCACAAAGGGTAAGGAGCTCAGCCCAGAGACCACCAATCTAGGGCGTTCTCATTTCCCCAGATCAGCCTGGAGTGCTAAAAATGCTGTAAATGCAAAACCCACTCTCGTGTTTATTTAATTCCTTTCCTATCCCATCTGTAAAATAGTAGGAGGATAGAATGGTGGTCAGACTCTAAGGTGGCCCATGATCCCTGCCTGCTGGTGTTCATGTCTTCATGTAGTCCTCTTCCCTCCAGTGTGGATGGGATCTGTGACTTGCTTAAACCAACAGAATCTACAAACAGCGATGCTAGTAGACTTGCTCTAGAGACTCTTCCTTATTGACCAAAGAAGCAAGTGAAGTAAGTGGTCATGTGGGGAAAATTCATATGGCAAAGAACCAGGGCTTTGAACTGATGCATTCCAGTTTGAAGTTTGACCCCCTGCTCAGCAGAAAACGCACATTTTCAGCAGGGGGTTGAAACATAATGAACTCGTTTCAAAGCCCTATAAGTAACTACTGTGACAGACTTCTAACCAATAGGCAGCAAGAAGTCAGGGTCCTCCAGAGTGAGCTCAAAAGCAGATTCTTCCCCAATCAAGCTTCCAGAATACAATTTAGCCAAAACCTTGATTGCAGACTGTTGTTGTTGTTTTTAAGTACTGTTGAGTTGGTTCCGATTCATAGCGACCCTGCAAATGGTTTCTGACAGCAGCTGGTGGGTTTGAACCACCGACCTTGTGATTACCAGTTCAGTGAGACCCTAAACAGAGGGAAGACCCAGCTAAGCTGTGCCTGTACTCCTGACTAATAGAAACTGCAACATGATTGTATTATTGTTTATCATTTTCTAAATAAGGTTTCTTTTTATCCCTTGCTTTTAAATATTGCAAACTGCCCTCCACTCTTGCACTTTTGGGTCCTGGTGAGGCTCTGTGGGTTAATGCATCAGATTGCAAAGCCATTTGAACTATAAGGTCGGTGGTTCAAGGTCACCAGCTGCTCCTCGGAAACCCTATACAGAGTCACTATGGATCAGAATCGACTTGATGGCACTTAACAACAACAACAACAACTGGATAAAGCATAAGACTGCAAGGTCGGTGGTTCAAATTCGCCAGTTGCTCCTTGGAAACCCTATACAGGGTCGCTATGAGTCAGAACAGACTCAACGGCACTTAACAACAACAATAATCCTGATCTATGCATTTCTTTCCTTTTTTTTTCCCTGAAAGGACTTAAGACTTTCCAACATTCTACATACTTTATTTATTTACAATATTTACTGTTCACTATCTGATACCTCCTGCTAGAATATAAGTACCATGAGGACAGGAATCCTTATTTGTTTTGTTTAATGTACTTCCCACAGCTCCTGTAACATGGTAGGTGCTCAGTACATATTTTTAAAGGAATGAAGCCTATGTAACCATAAACTAGGATCTCCCTGGAGATTGGAGTCCTGGTGTGGCGCTGAGGTTAATGCGCTAGACTGCAAAGTCAGTTTGAACTGCTAGGTTGGTGGTTCAAGCTCACCATTCACTCCTTGGAAACCCTCTAGCGGGTCGCTATGGGTCAGAACCTATTTGACAACGCTTAACAACAACAACAACAGGATCTCCCTATTCATATTCTCAACAAAGACAGAGAATTGCTGATTAGTACCTGTCACGTACTAAGACTGAATGTGCCTAAAATCTACCAAATCACCTCAGACTCCATTTCCCCCAAAATTGAAAAATACCAATTCCATGGTTCTTATGCCAATGTTCTAGTTTTTAAGCTTGATTTGAATATTACCCAGTATCCTCAGGTTTTCTGGAGTCATATGCCAGGCTCAACACAAGTGTGACAGGGCAGCCTGGCTTCTATTACAACCCACATGGCAAATTGCGCTGCTCCCCCAGAAAAATGAGGTCAATGCTACGTTTTACTGCAGATAGATCAACGAGACAATGCCACCTCTTCCTGCCACAAACTTGGTGAAAGCCACTGTGAAAATAGATATCTCTCTATTAGTGTTCTTTCTTTCTTTTTTTTTCCAGTCAGACCTTCATACAATGCACAGTTATTCACTGAAAAACATGATTTGCATGTGAAATAGTGGCAAACTTTAAGAATGTGCCAAGGCCTTGTTTATTAGGCCATGTAGCTGCTGGGACACCAGGTACACTCTGTGAGGCTATTAATGGCAAATGTGGTACTATGTGCAGAATGAGGACAAGACACCAACTTCATAGGTTATATTGTGGTTGATTAAATGTGTGTGATGTTGAAAATAGGGTGCCTGACACATAATAAACCAGAAATGGCTTTCTTTCTGCATAAGGTTTCAATGGGAGCAAGGTGGCTCTGTACAATAAGCGCTGGACTTCGAACCACAAGGTCGCCGGTTTATTATCTGACCGGGTCCACCAGTCACTTTGCAGGAGAAAGATGAAACTTTCTGCTCCAGTGAAGATTTGTGGCTTCAGAAACCTTAGTAACTCTATACAGGGTCACTATCCTGGTGTGGCGCTGTGGGTTAATGAGCCAGACTGCAAGGAAGGCAGTTCAAGCTCACCAGCTACTCCTCAGAAACCCTATACTGGGTCACTATGAGTCAGAATCGACTTGATGGCACTTAACAACAACATGAATCTAAATTACTCAATGGTACTTAACAACAACAACATCTCTAAGAGAGATTTCTAGGCCCATGACTTGTCCTATGTTATGGTATCAGCATTCTCCCCACTCTTGGGTGTTTTTTGTTCTTTTCTATCCCAGGTTATCTCTCTCTTTTCCTCAGGTTCATTCCATACAATGTGTGGAAATAAATGCTAAATATTTTTCTTTTAAGTTGTTAAGTGCCATTGAGTCATTTAGATTCATGTTGTTGTTGTTAAGTGCTGTTGAGTCGGTTCTGACCCATATCAACCCTGTATAGAGTTTCCAAGGAGCAGCTGGTGAACTTGAACCACCGCCAACCTTGCAGTTCAAGCAGCTTGGCAGTTGGCACGTTAACCCACAATGCCACACCAGGATAAGTAACCTCAAAATGGTGAAAGAGGAGTCTTCATATCCCAGCAGCTACTTGGCCTAATAAGAAAGGCCTTGGCACATTCTTAAAGTTTGCCACTATTTCAAATGCTTTCCTCATGACACTTGTTTTCCGCCATCTAATATCCAGACCCTTTATTGTTGTTAAGTACTGTGGAGTTGGTTGTGACTCATAGTGACCCTGTATGGGGTTTCTGAGGAGTGTCTGGTGAACTTGAACCACCTACCTTGCAATTCAAACTGACCTTGCAATCCAGCACATTAACCTACAGTGCCACACCAGGACTCCATCCAGACCCTTATAGCTCCTAAAACTTTGAAAAAATAAGGGAAATGAAAACAAAGAAGGACAGAGAAATTAGGAAGGTAGCAGTGGAGATCAAAATCAAGGTTGAGAAAGCCTAAATTGAAATTGCAATCTAACTGATATCATCACTCCCTAACTACTATATAGCAGCTCAGAAGCACTTTATCTGGCCTTTACAGAACCAGACTTCACAATGTTGAAGGAAGCCCTCAGTTCTCACCCTCAGTTTTGCAGAAGCGGGCAGGAACCAGTTAAAACTATCCTGATCCTTTATCTACTGAAACTCTAAATGGTCTGGCAGCAAGCTGGGCTTCCTCAAATCCCACAGTTTACAGGAATCCTGGTGTGGTGCAGTGGGTTAATGCACTGGACTGCAAGGTCAGTTTGAACTGCAAGGTCGGCAGTTGAAGCTCACCAATCACTCCTCGAAAACTCTATACAAGGCACTATGATACAGAACCGACTCAACGGCATTTACCAACAACAACAGAAAGCCGGAGAGAAAGAATAGAGACCGCTACTTACCTCTTAGCGATCTGTTCCTCTGAGCCCCAGAGGCTGGCTAACTTCACTTGATTTTTATCCAGGAAGACCCTGGCATCTAGACAATACACCTAGACATTCCTGACTCTGGAGCAGAGTGGTAACAATCCTCCCTTGTTGTCAAATGATCTGTAGTCAAGACTATGATTATGTTTACAATGAGCAATAATCTTAGAGAGAACCTGGATAGGGAGGTCTGAGGGCTATCTCTGAAGGAGGCAGTCACTTGGGTGGCCTCAGCGTGAAGCTCTGGAACTTATCAGAGTGACCTCAGAAAACTCCCTTTCTTCCTACGCCAGTGCTTAGACTTTGTAGTATCCTAACTTTCATGCTAACAACCGCTCTCCCCTGACCTGGGAGCCTCTGAGGAGGGCTTCCTCTCCCCAAGCCTCTGTGTGGGCTTTCTAAGGCCCTGGATGTATGAAGAGGTGGCTTCATGGCAACAGGACCTTGCATGAGGTTGAGAGATGAAAAGCTGGTATTATAAGGTAGCCTGTGGCTTTCATTCACTTCCTACCTCTTCAGGCCAAGTTTCCAAATAACAGGGATGGTAACTGCCCAGTGTAGCCCAAAGTCCCTTCTAAAGTTGCTTGGCAAAAAGCCACCTGACTGTGTTCCTAAGCTCTCCACAGAACAGCATGTACCAGCTCAGATCACTGTCTTTTGGTGTGTGGGTGGATGAGCTGTTCTTGTACATGATAGGGTAAGCTCCTTTCCAGTTTGCACCAGCCCCCACTCTGTGCTTTCTCTATCTGTAATAAAAAAATAATAATAACTCAACCCAAACTCATTGCCATCAAGTCCATTCTGACTCATAGTGAGCCTATAGGAAAGAGTTGTTGTTGTTAAGTGCCGGCAAGTCGATTCCCACCCATAGCAACCTGTATAGGGTTTCTAATGAACAGCTGGTAAGCTTGAACCACTGACCTTGTAGTTCAAACGACTTTGCAGTCTGATGCATTAGCCCACAGTGCCACACCAGGACTTCTTATAGGAAAGAATAGAGCTGCCCAATAGGATTTCCAAGGCTGTAAATCTTTATGAACACAGACTACCATGCTTTTCACCTGCGGAGCTGTGGTTGTGATCAAACCGCTGACCTTTTGGTCAGCGATCAAGCACTTTAACCACTGTGACACCAGAGCTCCTTATCCATATGTATTGTTGTTGTTGTTATGTGCTGTTGAGTCAGTTTCAACCCATAGCAACCCTGTACAGGGTTTCCGAGGCTGTAAATCTTTACGGGAGTAGAAAGCCTCATCTTTCTCCTGCGGAGCAGCTGGTAGTTTCAAACTGCTGACCTTAAGGTTTGCAGCCTGAATCGTAACCACTATGCTACCAGAGCTCCTTATCCATATCTATTAGAAGCTTCTTTATGTGTGGAGTTTGACTTGCTTACATGAGACGGTAAAGACAGGAAGCAGAGGAAAAAAATTGTTTACAGTGGCTTTTGAAAACATGGATGGAAGTGCTGAGTATGTTAAGAAACTGGGGAGTAGGCTCAATATTTTCTTTCAGCAGCAGGCACAGGCAGGATTCAATATCATTTATCTATGAGTTCCTAAAGCTTACGCTCCTGCGGTGTATATTCTATCCCAGCCAAGTCTAAAAAGGGGAAAGAAGACTAACTTCTGACACGCATATACAGTAAATTGCTTTTTATGTTGGAGACCAAACCTGAACAGGGAGCCAGGCCTCCAGAATTCTAGTCTCAATTTGGCCACTAAGTTACTGTGTGACATTAGGCAAGTAACGTTACCATTCTGGGCCTCAGTGTCTTTATCTTAAAACATGAATGTTTTATTTATTTGGAGATGCAAAGTGAATAGTAGTATATAGGAATTCTGCGCTATTTTTGCACCTTTTCTGTGAGTCCAAAATTGTTTAAAACCAAAAAAAATTCTTAAAAGTTGAAAGATTGAAAGAATTACCATATACCCTTCACTTAGCTTCCCCTAATGATGATCTGGTATGGCACTGTGGGTACATGCACTGAACTGCAACAGCAAAGAAAAATTTGGTCCTACTCCTGCTACAGACAAAATGATGATAATTCCCCAGTACAAACCCATTTTCTGCTTTTTAACACATCTGTTACCATGGAGTCCTGGTGTGGCTCTGCAGGATAATGAACTGGACCACAAAGTCAGTTTGAACCACAAGGTCAGTGGTTCAAACCTACCAACCGTTCTTCGGAAACCCTAGTCTAAACCGACTCTAGGACACTTACCAACACAACAACATACCATGGTTTAAAAAGCCCTCATGGCACTATAGGATAAGCACTTAAAGGTCATTAGTTCAAACCTACCAGCAACTCCGCAGGAGAAGGATGAGACTTACTGCTCCCATCAAGATTTATAACCGCAGTTAACCCTATACAGAGAAGCTATACACTGAAATTGACTCGATGGCATGGGTTTGGTTTGGTTTGGTTTGGTTTGGTTGGCATAATGTGGACAAAAAACAGCACATTAAAAGTACCCTATCCCTACTCCTACCCCCCTTTTTTTTCCTTGCTGCAATCCAGTAAATTCATGCAGTAGGAAAAGCTGATTCTGGCAACTTACAGAAGTTCAGCTTTTCCCTAGTAACTGGGCTAATTATAACCTAGAGACCTGGTAACAGCACTGAACTCCCCTGATATTGGCTGGCAGTTCTAAAGCCATCTCAGCTCTGCTGGCATCTCCCTTCCTGAGAAGGCTTTATTAGAGAAGCAGAGAAGCTAGGAGAGGGGAGGCCACTACCTAAGTGAAGATGGAAGCACACAAAAATGCTGTCTCCACCCCCATCTAGGCTGCCCACGAGGAATCCTGGTGTGGCTCTGTGGACTAATGTGTCAGGCTGCAAAATCGTTTGAACTGCAAGGTCGGTGGTTTGAGCTTACCAGCTGCTGCTTGGAAACCCTATACAGGGTCACTATGGGTTGGAATCCACTTGACGGCTCTTAACAGCAACAACAACAATATCACAGAACTTCAGAGCTGGGAGATGTAAAGAATCAGAAGACCAGCAAAAAATGATTTGTCTCAACCAGGAACCTGACTGTCCTTCCTTTTTGATTGCTTTTCTGTAAGCAATTTTTGACCTCCTAAATATGGAGTTCTGGTGTGGCGCTGTAGGATAAGCACAGGTCCGTTTGAACTACAAGGTCTGCGGTTCAAACTTACCAGCCGCTCCTTGGAAACACTATACAGGGTCACAGTGAGTCGGAACTGACTTGATGGCATTTAACAACAACAAAATTATGTCTCAGATCAGTTCATTCTCCTCTACTTCTATGACAGGGTTCTCATGTAGGCCCTGTCTCTTGCCTGGTCTTTCTGTTGTCCTGACTTCCTTCCTTGAATCCAGCTTCCCCATAGCCACCAAAGAGGTCTAGCATGTTCTCTACTGATTCAAGGCCATCAATGGCTCCTCATTCCAAGTGTATACTACTTAAAATGCCATAAAAGGACTCTGTCCCATATGCCCTCCAGCTTCATTCTGTGACTAGTATGTACAATTCAACAACACAAACCCATTTCTCAGTCTTTACACATACCACACAGTTTCTTTCCTTTAGGATCTGTTTGCATGTGTCCCTTTGTTCCAAAAGCCCTTTCCTTCCACCCCACCATCCATTGACCGACTAATGCTCATCCTCCTTGAAGAAAAGCTTAGGGATCATCTCCTTAAAGAATCCTTTGTAGGTTTTCCTTCCATTGACTCTATTCATTGGGCCCGAGCTACCTCACTTGAGTTCCCTTATGCCTTTTACATATTTCTATTACTGCTTTTTACACTCTATTATCTGTATTTTACTCATTTGAATTCTCAACTTCCAGAAGAATACTTAGACTATAGAGGTGGTGCTAGTTCTGTGTTGAGGAGTCAATTCTGACTCATAGCGAACCTGTGTAGGGTTTCCGAGACTGTAAATCTTTATGGGAGCAGAACGCCTCATCTTTCTCCTGTGGAGCAGCTGGTAGTTTCAAACTGCTGACTTTGAGGTTAGCAGCCTGACTCGTAACCACTACATTACCAAAGCTCCTTAGAATATGTTGTTGTTGTGAAGTGCCGTTGAGTCGGTTCCGACCCATAATGACCCTATATAGGGTTTCAAAGGAGCAGCTCGTGAGCTTGAACTGCCAACCTTTCAGTTCAAATGGCTTTTCAGTCTGGCGCATTAACCTACAGTGCCACACCAGGACTTCCCCTGAGACTATAGTAGGTACCAATTTAATGGTTATGAATGAATGCAAAGCTCACCATGACCTTTCTTATTTATACCTCTTGAAAAGACATTTGTATCTGAGAGTGACAAGGTAAATTATTTGCAATAGGGACATTTGAAGTTTAGTATGTTATTTAGGCACAGGAAAACTGAAATGGGGAAAAGGCAAATGGGACAAATGATTCCAAATCAAATATTGAGGAAAAAGAAACTGATTTGGAGTACAAAGTGGCCCAAATGAAACTAACTGTCCAATAATTGGATTTATCTGGATAATCTTGTCATCTGTCAATTTGTCACAATAATGGGAAATATTTATTGACAGCTTACTATGTGATAGACATTGTGTTATGGTCAACAAATTGGCCCATTTAATCTTCCTCAAACCCTATAAAATCAGTGCTATTATTATACCCACTTCAACTCAGAGAGATCAATTTGCCCAAGTTAACTCAGTAACAGAATCAAGACTCTATTCTAGGTCAGTCTGGCTCGAAGATCTTAATTCTAAACCACATTATAGCAGAATAGAAGAGACAATAAAAGTTAGGTAGGCAAGTAAACTCAGTAGGGTGTTTATCTTGATTTTTAAATCCTAGCTGTAGAAGTGTAGAGGTATAAACCTCAGAGTTTGCTTAGGAAAAGTAGTACCATCCAATCTCAAAAGTGAGAAAACCATCGCATTTTAAGGGTCCTTAAACAATGGAGTCCTGGTGTAACACTGTAGGATAAGCTCTGAACTGCTAACCACAATGTTGGCAATTCAAACCCACCAGCCGCTTCTCAGAAACTTTATACAGGGTCTTTATAAGTCGGAATGACTCGATGGAATTCAACAACAACAACAACACAATGAAACACAACCCTCTTAAGTCCTATCTAAAGGCCAGAATCACGTCAATCTTACAACATCAATTATATCATATTTGACCACTGACTCTACTTGGTCCAGAGTAACAACTTTCAGTTACTCCTGATCTGTTTGCTATCACATCTGGCCCTGTCAGAATTTAAATTGCATTCTTAGAATGGCACCTTAATTCCTTTTATAAACAACATTGGTCAATAACATAATTTTAATAAAACCTACAAATGAGTAGTCATCTTGGCAGTGGTTATCTTGGGTGTGCTGTGTAGAAATTGGGTGTTAACCACACAGCAGTGGATTTCACAGATTCCAGGGTCAGGCATCTTTTGAGTGGTGGTACACTTGGCTATCATGAGAAGATGCAAGATTAGATAATCAACAACAAAGAAATGAGCCAAGTTACCACCCAGAAATTATTTACTAGAGCAGCTGCAGTCCAGAAATTCTATCAAGCCCATCTCCCTAGGAGTGGGCTCATACTCAGCTGTGGACCACTTGCAGCATTTTCTCACTTTCTTTGCTCCAGAATCAGGAGCTATGTTACTAGTACTGTAATGGTTTCTCCTCTGCTTGCTTTATCTGTTCAAAATCACCTTCCAAAAACTGAACCTACAGACTATGAACCACAAGATCAGCAGTTCAAACACACCAGTTGCTCCTCAGAAACCCTATATAGGGTCGCTATGAGTGGGAAATGACTTGACGGCCCTTAACACCACCACCTCCAAAAGGGGGCAAGGAGCCTTGGTAGCATAGTGGGTTATAAGTTGAGCAGCTAACTGTAAGGTCAGCAGTTCAAATCTACCAGCTGTTCCTCAGGAGAAAGATGAGCCTTTCTGCTCCAGTAAAGATTTACAGCTTCAGAAACCCTATTCTATGAGTCAGAACAGACTTCACAACATACAACCACCACCACCAAAGAGGGGGAAGTGGTACCTAATCATGTAAGTATAATCAATTGCCTTGTGGTAGATGGTAACCCATGAGTGTCAGAGTGCAACTCTCCTCTAGGTGTTTCAGTGGCTGTTTTTTTTTAGAAGTAGATCATCAGTACTTTCTTCTGAAGTGTCTCTGGGTGGATTTAAACTTTTTAACTCTTCCATTAACAGCCAGGTTGGTTAACTACACCACCCAGGGACTCCAGGCAGGTATATGCCCCAGTTTGTGTGCTAAAGATAAGTCTTTTTTTTTTTTTTTTAATTAAATAAAAAATTTTAAAAACCAATCCTAAAGGGTAATTTAAATATTCAACAACAAAGGAAGCCAGTCTTACAGAACCTATTTTTCAATGTACAATTTAGTGCTATTTTATGAATCTGTAACTAGACCCATTTTCGACTGAGTCAAATTCTGACACACAGCAACCCTATAGGACAAAGTCGAGTTACTCCAAGTTTCCAAAGCTGTAAATCTTTATGGAAGCTCTTGGTGGGTTCGAACTTCTGACTTTTCAGTTTTAGTAGTTGGGCACTTAATCACTATGCCATCAGGGCTCCTTTAGTCTATAGCTAGTGTGGCACTATAGGATGAGCACTCGACCACACAGTCAGTTTGAACTGAAAGGTCAGTGGTTCAAATCTACCAGCCATACCTTGGGAACCTAGTCCAGGGTCACTATAAGTCAGAACCAACTCGGCAGCACTTAAAAACTACAAGTATAATTCTTAAGTTTATTTCTGTATTCTCTGAACAGATTGAAAAAGAAAAAATATTTTTTTTTTTCTTTTTGCTTACCTGCTTTGAAGTTGATATGTCTCGGTTTACATAACTCTTTAGCTCTTGCAATTTCTCTTACAATAAATATTTCTGGTAGTTTCCTTATAGTTAAGGATTATGTCTATGATTTTAGCCTCTTCTTCTATCAACTACATAAAGGAGGGCTCACCACTTGCAAAGAGAAAGATAGTACACTCTCTGAAGTTCTTCTTCTAAAGTTTCCTTCAAGTCAGTATGGTGAGACACTTAATTACCTCTCACTCAGTTTTTCACTCTAAAGTACAAACATTGCAAAAAAAATCTACAGTGGCAAACTGTGTGAAACAATTAACTATTCACAATAGACTTGCATTATATGTTTCATAAATATTTGTTTTCTTTAAAAGAATATAGCACCCACATTTTTGTAGATTTTCAGTTAAAATTCCAAAGACTCACTGCTGTTGAGTTGACTCTAACTCAAATTGCACCTAAAGGGCAGATTAGAACTCCACACAGTCTCCTAAACTAAAAACCTTTACAGCAGCAGATGACCTCAACATTCTCCTGCAGAGTGACTGGTGGGCTTGAACCTCGAACTTTACTATTAGCAGCCCAACACTTAATCCACACTGCCACCAGGACTCCTTCAAACTCAGCTGGGTATGATTTCATGTTTTTAGTGTCCTTTTAAAACTAAAGAAAAATCAAGTTAAGTATGGTAAGAGAAGAGAGCTCTAAACTCTTATCTGAACCACCAGACTTACTATGTGATGCTGTGCTTGTTACTCTAAATGTCTTCACTACAACACTACTGCTAATGAAACTTCCTAACCTTGGGGGCTTGGGATATGAACAACAAGGGTGAATGTAAACCGTAAACCGTGTGTGAGAACCTGAAGGTGAGATTTTTTAAAGTCAAACTTCTTCCTCATTTTTGAATATGATAAACAGTGTGACTAAGGATCCCTGGTGGTGCAGTGGTTAAAATATCCAATTGCAACCTCAAAAGGTCTGCGGTTTGAACCCACAAACCACTGAGCAGGAGAAAGATGTGGCCATCTGTTTCTGTAAACCTTTACAACCTTGGAAACCCTATGGGGCAGTTCTACCCTATCCTATAGGGTGGCTCTGAGTTGGAATTGACTCCGGGGCAGAGGGTTTTTGTATCTTGAGCACTGACTGTTAGTAACATACCCCATTACGCTCCTCATGTATGAATGGTGCTATATAGGTTTACAAAGTGCTTTGATGTGAAGTCTTATTAAATCTTTATGGCTGCTACTTATTCAGATTTTCAACAAAGAACGTTCAGTACCTCTAGTGCTGTGCATTCTGAAAACCAGTGCCTCAGGGGTTGGAGCAGGCTTAGAGAGGTTAAGTCATTCACAAGCACCCTGCTTCTCCTGCCTCATCACTATATAGCGCATTAACGAGCCCTGGTGCACAGTGGTCAAAGTGGTCAGCTGCAAACCAAAAGGCAGTGGGTGAATGGCTGCTTGAATCATTTGATCTCCCGGGCTACTCTGTGCTGGCTCAGGAAACAGTCTTCAGGGGACACTACATGAAATGGCACCATGACTTTCTCAGAGAAGTGCAATTAATGATATTTTAGGAGCTGCACAGGTCAGGGAGGAGGGGATCATAACACATCGTCACTCACAGAAGTGACCACCTTTAATTAGACTCTGCTATTTCCACTTGTGGAGTCCTGGTATGGGGTTGTGGGCTAATGTGTCACACTGCAAGGTTATTTAAACTGCAAGATTGGTGGTTCAAGCTAACCAGCTGCTCCTCGAAAACCTTATACAGGGTCACTATGGGTCAGAATAGACTTGACAGCACTTAACAACAGCAAAACAACATTGCCATTTGTCCTGGTGTGGCGCTGTAGGACAAGCACTGGCCTGCTAAACACACAGTCGGTGGCTCAAACCCACCAGGTGCTCCTTGGAAACCCTAAATAGGGTCGTTATGAGTCAGAACCAACTTGACGACACTTAACAACAACAATAGCAAAGGTTTAGACATCCCTGTACTGTGCAAAGGATTCGTGCGGTTGGCTGCTAATTGAAATATTGGAGGTTTGACTTCCCCAAAGGCACATCGGAAGAAATGACTGGTGATTTACTTTTGAAATATCAGCGATCAAAAACCCTACTGAACACAGGTCTACTCTGATATACGTGAAGTTGCCAGGAATCAGAATCAACTTGACAGCAATTGTTTTTTTAAAGGTTTAGGTTAAAATGTTCTTATTATTTGGGGAACAGAAAATATAAAGCCATTATAAATCATTACCACTATAGCTGAAAGTAGTCAATCGTGCTACATACCCATTGCTGTCCAGTTGATTCCAACTCATAGAGACCCTACAGGACAGAGTGGTGGTGGTGGTGATGGTGATGGTGATGATGGTGGTGTGCTATTGAGTCGGTTCCAACTCATAGTGACCCTGTTTAGGGTTTCTAAAGCAATAAATCATAGAAAGCAGCTCGTGGGTGTGAACTGCTGACCTTGTGGTTGGCAGCCCAATATTTAACCACCCTACTACAAGAGTGCCTTATAGAAGAACAGAGTGGAAATGCTCATAAGGCTTCCAACCAAGACTGTCAATATTTCCATAAGCAGAGTGCTTCATCTTTCTACTGCAGAGCAACTGGTAGTCTGAATTGCCAACCTTTTATTAGCCACCCAAACACTTAACCCACTGAACCAGCAGAACTACAAACAACCCTTTGATTTCTGCTTTTAAAAAACAAATCATCTTCTTAAAATTATAAGGAAATTTATCATTTTCTTCCTTCTTCCCTTTAGTTTTGGTGTGGTGATGTATAGTAAGCACCAGACTGCTGACCACAAGGTCAGCAGTTCAAATCCTATCTCTGCTAAATGAACACATTTATTCACTGTTCCTAATGTAGCTCTTCCACCATTCGTCTGTCAGTTTGTTGTACTATGGTGGCTTGTGAGTTGCTGTGATTCTGGAAGCTATGCCATGGGTAATTTAAATACCAGCAGGATCACCCATGGTGGACAGTTTTCAGATGAGCTACCAGACGAAGACAGATTAGGAAGAAGGACTGAAGAACTACTTCTGAACATTTAGTCACTGAAAACCTTATAAACAGCAGAGAAACACTGACAGATATAGGGCCAGAAAATGAGGCCCTCAGATTGGAAGGCACTCAAAATGCGACTGGGGAAGAGCTGCCTCCTCAAAGTAGAGTTGACTGTGATGATGCAAATGGAGTAATGCCCGTGGGACTAAAAGCCACGGGACCTTCATTTGCTGATGGAACACAACTCAAAATGAAGAGAAACAGCTGTAAATATCCATTAATAATCGGAACATGGAATGTACAAAATATGAATCCAGGAAAATTGGAAATTGTAAAAAATGAAATGGAACGCATAAACATGCATATCTTAGGCATGAGTGAGCTGAAATGGACTGGTATTGGCCATTTTGAATCTGACAACCACATGGTGCAATATGCTGCGAGTGACAAATTGAAGAGGAATGGTGTTGCATTCATCGTCAAAAAGAACATAGCCAGATCAGTCATCAGGCAAAACACTGTCTATGATAGGATAATATCCATGCAGTGCTTCGTTCTGCTGTGCATAAGGTCTCTATGAGTCCATACCAAACAACAACAGGAAAGACCAGTTAATACCATTATTATTCAAATTTACGCACCAACCACTAAACCCCATGAGGATGAAACAGGAGTATTCTACCAACTTCTTCAATCTGAAATTGATCAAACATACAATCAAGATGTATTGATCATTACTGTTGTTTGCAATGCAAAGGTTGGGAACAAAAAGGAAGAAGGATTAGTAGTTGGAAAATATGGCCTTGGTGATAGAAAAGATTCTAGAGATTGCATGATAGAATTCTGTAAAATCAATGATTTCTTCATTTCAAATACCTTCTTTAGACAGCATAAGTGATGATTATAAACATGGGCCTCACCAGATAGAATACACAGAAATCAAATTGACTACATCTGCAGAAAGAAATGATGGAAAAGTTCTATATCATCAGTCAAAACAAGGCCAGGGACAGATTGTTAAAACAGACCATCAATTGCTCATATGTAAATTCAAACTGAAGCTGAAGAAAATGAAAACAAGTCTACAAGAGGCAAAATATGGCCTTCACTATATCTCACCTGAATTTAGAGCTCATCTGAAGAACAAATTTGATACATTAAACACTAAAGACCAAACACCAGAAGAGTTGTGGGATGACATCAAAAACATCATACAGGAAAAAAGCAAAGTCATTAAGAAGACAAGAAAGAAGGAAAAGATCAAAATGGATGTCAGAAGAGACAATGAAACTTGCTCTCCAGTGTAGAGATGCTAACGCAAATGGAATAAATGAGGAGGTA
>NW_006408560.1:3463614-3484786 GCF_000296735.1 Chrysochloris asiatica
TGTTTGGTAAGGTGGAGGGTCAGAGATAAAGAGGAAGACCCTAGTGAGATGGACTGGCAAAGTGGCAGCATCAAAGTGCTCAAGCATAGCAATCATTTGTGAGGTTGCCTCAGGACTGGGCAGTGTTTCGTTCTGTTGTATATAGGGTTACTATGAGTCAGTACCAACTCGATGGCACCTAACAACAACAACAACGCAGCTCTTGTAGCACAGTGGTTACAAATCAGGTTGCTAACCTCAAGGTCAGCAGATCGAAACTACCAGGTTTTCCACTGGAGAAAGAGAAGGCTTTCTGATCCCTAAAGATTTACAGCCTCAGAAACCCTATGAGTCGGAACTGACTTCACGGCACATAACCAACCAACCAACCAACCAACCTAAGGCAAAATTCCCTCCCACTCATGTTCTCCCTCTCTCCATTTCTCTGAGTTACAAACTCTTGGCATAATCCTCCTAAACTCCTGGCAAATCTAGTGAGGACCACTCTGATGTCACCCAGATGATGAAAAACAAATTTGGACCAATTTCAGAATAGTCCAGGTGAAACATGGAAATTCAGAAAGACAGGAGGCAGAAGGGAATTCCCCAGATTTAGCTGTCCACATTAACTGACTTTACGAAATAATGATTTAAGTCTCATATTATTGTTGTTATTAAGTGTATTCAAGTCAGTTCTTATCCATAGCAACCCTTCATTAGAGTTTCTGAGGAGTGACTCGTGAGCTTGAACCACCTACCTTGTGATTCAAACCAACTTTGCAGTCCAGCACATTAACCCACAGAGCCACACCAGAACACCTTGAGTCTCATGTTGTTGTTCTTAAGTGCCATCAAGTCGGTTCCAAACCAGAGCGACCCTGTATAGGGTTCCACCAGAAATTGCTCTGGTAGCATAGTGGTTAAGAGTCAGGCTGATAACCGCAAGGTCAGCAGTTTGAAACTATCAGCTGTTTCTCAGGAGAAAGATGAGGTTTTCTGCTCCTATAAAGATTTATAGCCTCAGAAACCCTACCCAGGGTCACTATGAGTCAGAACCAACTCCAAGGCACACAACCACCACTACCATGATATTTGCTTTTTTGACTGCACAGGGCACACATAGAAAATGAAAATGTTGGTAGAATTCTCTAGTGTCAAGGACTGGAACTAGCTCCAGGTATGCAGGCCTCTTCAGGTCCTGCTTGCTTGGACGGACACTAAGAAGGCTGAGGGAATCAAAAGTGTGGTAACCAGTTAAGAAGCTTAATCCTTGTAATCTGAGTAACATAGCCTAATGTCCCCTTACCAAAGTGCTGTCTCATTGCATCCTCAACTCAGCCAATCCATGGGTCTTCTTTCCCCACTCAAGTCACTGGCCCATCAATCAAGATAGTCCTGCTTGCTAAGGGAGCCGCCATGCTCCTTCCCATCCCAACTCAGGCCAAGGGCTAGTCCACCCTGATCTTCATTCTAAGGTGATCTAGTCCTATGACTTACAATGCCC
The DNA here is from genome assembly GCF_000296735.1 of Chrysochloris asiatica. Classification (NCBI taxonomy): domain Eukaryota; kingdom Metazoa; phylum Chordata; class Mammalia; order Afrosoricida; family Chrysochloridae; genus Chrysochloris; species Chrysochloris asiatica. Next base: position 3,465,098 of record NW_006408560.1, read on the forward strand.
AAGATTCTTTCTTAAAGGCTGAATGGCAAAATCATTTTCAAAACACATAGATGATTTTGACATGAAATACACATGTTCTCAGCACCTGCCTTCACCTTCACATTCTCATGATTCACTTCTCCCATTGAGCCTAAACTCTAGAAGGAACCTTTCTCTGGAGGAATCTTTCTCTGTGTGTAGCCTGGAAACTACCTGCTGTAGAGAGGGGTAAGGGAGCGCTTGTTTAAAAATGCAAATTTCCAAGTTCCACCTTCACTTTACTAATTTCAAATCCCTGGAGATAAGGCAGGGAATGGACTTTTTAATCAGCTCCCCAAATGATTGTTACACACACCAGAGTTGGAGAGGTTCTGATTTAAAACCCAGTTCCCTCCCTCTACAGAGAAGGAAAGTCTAACGCAGGCACCTGAGAGGTGAACCGAGCTTGTCCAAGGTCACAGGACACTGAAGTGACCAGGCCTCGACTGGAACCCCCTCCCTCCCAGATAAGCACTGTATGAGCCAGGAAGAGTCTGGAATAACAGAGAGGCATCAAATAGCCCCTTCCCCGAGGCCAGCGCCTGCACTCACCCGCTTGTAGACATCCTCCCTGCTGGTCTCATACTTCTGCTGCATACGCTCCTCTAGGAAGTAGATGCGCAGCTTGAGACTGAAGTTCTCCTTCTTCAGGTCATTGAGGTGCTGGGACAGAGTGCGATATCCATTAGACATGATGGGCAACCCATGGGGAGGAGCATACCCAGTGGCTCCCTCACCCCAGGAACATAGTGCCGCTGCACCACGGCATGAAGGGAGTCTGCCCGGACGCTGCTGAGGCTTCGGGGACGTGGAGGCCTGGGCTACGGCGACATGGCCCAGGTCGCTGGCGATCTCTCAGGGACTCTGGGGATTGGGCTCACTTGCTCTGGGTGCCGGAGCGCAGCACACTTTCCTTTTTTACCTCAGGGAGATATTTGCGGAATCCCTGACAGAGGAACATGCTGCGCGAACTCAGACACAAGTGGTGTAACCTGACTCCAAGCCAGGACTAGGCTGTCACCCTCCTGGAGCCTCCCTGGCCCAACTGCAGGCAGTTAACAGCTTCTCAGAGGAGAGAGAGGGCTGACCCCTAAAAGCTTCCAGGAAATGAGGAAGGGGGGTAATTCAAGGTGATGGGGTGGGGTTGCAAAAAAGAGAAGAAAAGGGGGTCATATGTGTGATGGGTACTTCACTAATTTGGACAATAAAAGTCAAAAGAAACAAGGCTGTTGTTATAAGAATCAGTACCTATACTGTGGTCTACAAAGTGGTGGTTATTGTTAAGTGCCCTGGAGTAGGTTCCGACCCATAGTGACCCTGTATAGGGTTTCCAAGGAGCGACTGGTGAGCTTGAACCGCCGACCTTGCCGTTCAAACGGTTTTGCATTCCGGTGCATTAATCTACAGTGCCACACCAGGACTCCTAAAGTGGTGGTTCAGTATCAAATACATTACAAGATTTTTAACTCATTTCTGTCAGTTACAAATCTCAAAGGGCTTCTAATGATTGGGTTCTTTAATTTTCTCTGATGATCCAAATGCTCTCCTCAAATCACTTCCTTTCCATTCTTTTTCCACACTAAGGCAGTTAAATTAGTTAAATTAGTAGTATTTGTCACCACCCATCTCCCCAAGGGGATTGGTGGTGGTTATGTGCCGTGGAGTCAGTTCTAACTCATAGCGACCTTGTACAGGTTTTCCGAGGCTGTAAGTCTTTACGAAAACAGAAATCCTCATCTTTCTCCCCAGCTGGTAGTTTCCATGACCTTAAGGTTTGCAGCCTGATTCGTAACCACTACACTACCAGAGCACCTTTATACACACCATAACTATCCCCAAAGAAAGAACAAATATTCTAGTTTGGTGGAATCTTTACAAACTCTGTGTACTAGTTACACTAGCTCACAACTAGGCATGACCTAGTACTCCTCTCTCCAAGGGAGGGATAAGGGTAGGAGAGGGAGGGAGCCATCAGCCAGGAGCCCAGAGATTTCAGCCAGTTACTGGATCTTAACTCAGGCACCTGCCAAGTGGAGCCAAGCACTCATCACCAGATCCTGCTCAAAAGCAATTTAAGATCCTTGAATGACAGCTGCAACATAAGCAGGAAGTATTATTTATACCACATCTCATAGGACATTGAAGGTGACTGGGAGACAACCCCACAGCACAGATATCAAACACAGGCTTCTTGGCTGTAATAACACTGGGTTGGAAATCATTTCACATACTCATTCGTTTAATAGTCAAGATTAAGACAACTTTAAAGTTTATATGTAAACACTCACTCACTTCCTTCCCGATTAACCTGCTTTTCATTCTTCAAATTCCTTCTCAAACCTTCATAAATTCAGTCAACATATTCTGAGTAACCCACGAGTGAGTTAGTATGTCGGGCAATACAAAGATGAAGTCCAAACCCTCACATAGCTTGGTGGTCATAGTCCTCCAAGCCTATGTTTCCAAACACAACCCAGTACACACACACACATACACAACTGAAGCAAACGTTTCAAAAGTCATCGTTACTGTCACTATATGTGTTCCACCGATTTTCTTTTCTATTTCTCTCTTTGGCAGTGATCCACTAAACTGCCTGCATGATCCACTAATGGACTTTAATCTGCAGTTCAAAAATTACTGAATCTATGGGAACCCAGAAAAAAAGAGTGGTTGATGCTGACTGAGATGTCAATAATTTAATGAAAGTTTTGTAGAAAGTGAAAACTGTATATGAGTGAAGAGTATTCTTATCCAGCCTGTATCTTCTTTTCAGTACTTTTAATCCTGTTTAAATCTTACCATGCCATCTCCCTTAAAGCCTTTCATAGGCATCTCATCACTGTTAATATAAAGGGGACATCCCACCACATCCCTTCAAGATACCTTGCCTCTTCTTTCAAGTTCTACTCTAGCCTGAAAGATTTCTTCTTTCCTGAATTTCTAAGGCATATATTAAGAATCCATGGGTGGTACAAATAGTTAAATGCTCAACTACTAACCAAAAGGTAGGTGGTTAAAACTCAACCAAAGATGCCTTGAAAGAAAGCCCTTGCGATCTGTTTTCAAAAAGTTGCACTCCTGAAGACTCTATGGAGCCTAGTTCTGACCTACATGCATGGGGTTACCAAGAGTAAGAATCAATTCAATAGTAACTAGTTTGGGTTTGTGTAAGACAAATATTGACATTTGGTGAGTGTTCTTTTTTTAAAAAAATTGTGCTAGGGTGAAGGTTTACAGAGCAGATAATCACTTTTACATTCAGTTCCTACACATTTTATTTCATGTCATTGGATGCAATCCTATCAATGTATACAGAGAGAGTCCTGATGTGGCTCCGTAGGATAAGCACAGCATCAGAAGCCCAAACCCACTAGCTTACCAGCTGCTCCTTGGAAATCCTATGCAAGGTCACTATGAGTCAGAACTGACTCAACAGCACTTAACAACAAAACAGCTCTCTCTATATATGTGTGCTGTCTCATGATACTGCTTTTATTGTTATTTTAAAAGGTTATTTACACCTTTTAGACCTTCTTAGATATCATGAATTTATATCTCTCCAACTAGATAGTAAGTTGTCCAAGACAAGGACCAATGACTTCCATGTCCCTAAGGAGCTCTGGTAGCATAGTGGTTACGAATCGGGCTGCGAACCTTAAGGTCAGCGGTTGGAAACTACCAGCCGCTCCGCGGGAGAAAGATGAGGCTTTCTACTCCGGTAAAGATTTACACCCTCGGAAACCCTGTTACAGGGTCGCTATGGGTTGGAACCGACTCAACGGCACTTAACAACAACAATTTACTCCTACAGCTTTCACAACAGCCTCTCCAGACACAGTCGTCCTGCTGTGTGGTCCAAGCTTGTCTACAGTCACCTCAACCTGGTCAGAGCATTCAGTGGCCTGGCAAGCAATAGCTTCTCCCTGTATTCTCATTGCACAATATTTAGGAAATGTTCCCTAAATATTTGCTGAATTAATAGAGAACACTCCAATACTCCATCAGTATTTTACATTTAACTGATTTGATTTGCTATATATAGGCCAGCTTGCCTGTAGTAGTCTTACAACATTTCAATAATATTAAAAGGTTTAATAGTTCCAAAGAAAACTATAATTGCTAGCATGTTTATTGTAGAAAATTGATGTCTTGTTCAGCAACATTTCTAAATGTATATACCCACTGTGATGTCTTCCCGGACCTCTAACTTCGTAGTAGAATTCACCACTTGGATGTCTAATATAAGCATCTCATACTTGTGACATCTAAAACTGAGCTCCTGATCTTTTCCAGCAAACATGCTCCATGCTCATGGAACCCCATTTCAATTTGTAGCAACTTAATACTTACAGTTGTTTGGCCACAAACTTTTGAGTTATCCTTGACTCTTCTCTAATCTGCCTTCAGATTTTACTCTACCTTAAAATATATAGAGAATCCAGCCATCCACCACCACCACCACTATATCTCTATACTTTGATCCTTCATCCACTACTATTATCTTTCCTCTAAGTTATGTGAATAGTCCCCTACATTGGTCTCCCTACAGTCGATTTGTAACACAATAACTACAGTAACCCTTTTAAAATGTAACTCTGGTTACTCCTTTGATGAAAACCCCCCAAGACTTCCCATCCAATTGAGAGTGAAAGGTAAATTTCTTTCCTTAGCCCATAAGACCCAAGGCCCAGCAGAATCTGGAACCTCCCCTCTTGTCACCTCCCATTCTCTGTTTCTTTTTTCTTCCTACTTTGTCCTTGTGTATTCTGCTTTAGCCACAATGCTCCTCCATACTGTGCTTTTTCTTTTCTTTACTTTTCGATAATAGCAAACACCCTCTTTCCTCAGGGGCTTTGAACTGGTTATTTCTTCTGTCTGGTATGTTCTTTTTCCATATGTCTCTATGACTCGTTCACTTTCTCACATTCTTCAAACCCTTGCTCAGATGCCACCGTCTTAATGAGGTGACCACCCTATTTAAACTGCAGCCCATTTTGTGCTTCACCCCAGCATTCCATGTACCCCTTCATTGTTCCCCACAGCACTATTACCCTCTGAAATATTATATTTACTTCTTTGTTTCTTCTCTGTTTCTCCTCACTAGTTTATAAGCCAAAGTTGTTGGCTGTTTTGTTCACTGTTGTATCACACAATACCTGGTACTAGTAGGTGCTCAATAAATATGGGTTGAATTAAAAACCGGATGCATTAACCTGCTGATTTTGACTTTACTGGATCTGACTCTAACAAATCTCAATCTGTATGTAAAATGACACAGATTTTTCAGGATGAAAACATACCTACAGCATTCTTCCATATAAAGAGGGGTGTTTTTTTTATAAGCAAAATAAATTATTCAAGTACATTTAAATTTGAAACATAATGCAGAAGTCTAGACTTTGTACAAGTGTCTGAACAATGAATGGGGAATAATAAATGACAGATTGTAACTAAAGGATAATATGAAATGTACAAAAGTAAAATTTATAGAAATTAGGAAATAGAGGCTCTCAGGGAAGGTTCCACAGAGAATTGAGATTTTAGGTCTTAAAAGATGAATCACAATTGGATAGGCTGGGAGGACAAGGTACTCTAGAAAGGTGGAACATAAGCAAGGATCACAGAGATGCAACTGGATGGAAACAAACAAAAAATTGCTGTTGTTGTTGTTGTTAGGTGCCATCAACTCAGTACCGATTCACAGTGACCTTATGTACAACAGAACAAAACACTGCTCAGTTCTATGCCAATCCATGGAGCCAATCCATCTACTTGGGGGAATCCCTCTTTGTCGCTGACCCTCCACTTCACCAAGCACGGTGTAGTTTTCCAGAGACTGGTCCCTTCTGATAATATGTCTGAAGTATGAGAGACAAAGTTTGGTCATCCTGGCTTCTAAGGAGCATTCTGGCTGTACTTCTTCCAACACAGATTGGTTTGCTCTTTTAGCAGTCCATGGTACTTTTAATATTCTCCTCCAACACCATAATACAAATGCATCGATTCTTCTACTGTCTTCTTTATTTACTGTCCACCTTTCACAAGCATATGAGGTTATTGAAAATACTATAGCTTTGGTCAGGGACACTGACATCTTTGCTCTTCAATACTTTAAAGTGGTCTTGTGCAGCAGATTGGCCTAATGCAATATATAGTTTGATTTCTTGAATTCTACTTCCATGACTATTGATGGTTTATCAGAGATAATGAAGTCTCTGACAACTTCAATCTTTTCTCCATTAATCTTGGTGTTATTTATTGGTCCACTTGTGAAGATTTTTATTTTGTTTATATTCAGAAGCAATCCATATTGAAGGCTATGGTTTTTTATTTTCATCAATAAGTTTTCAAGTTCTCTTCATTTTTAGCAAGCAATGTTGTGTCACCTGTAGATTACTGGTTGTTAATGAGTCTTTCTCCAGTCCTGATGCCATGTTCTTCTTCATATTATCCGGTTTCTTGAATTACATGTGTCGCATACATATTGATAAGTATGGTAAAAGAATACCATCCTGGTGCACACCTTTCCTAATTTTAAACCATACAGTGTCTCCTTGTTCTGTTTGAACAACTGCCTCTTGGTACATGTACAGTTCGTCATGAGCACAATTAAGTGTTCTGGAATACTTAATTCTTTGGGTTTTGTTTGTTTGTTATAGCCTTAAGAAACAAAAACACATATCTGGGCCCCACTCTAATACATCAAAGGGTGCTTCAAAAAGTTTGGGGGAAAATGGAATGAAAAGATAATGGAATTTTCCCACAAACTTACCGAAGCCCCTTCATACATACTCATTGCCCATTAAAAAGTTTCTAACTCATAGCGACCCTACAGGACACAGCAGAATTGCCCCCGGGGGTTTCCAAGGCTGTAAACTTAATGGAAGGGGTGCTGCTGATACTGTGGCTGAAGTGCTGATAACCAAAATTCAGTGGTTAGAATTCACTAGCTGCTCCATGGGAGAATGTGACCATCTGCTTTCTTAAAGATTTACAGCCTTAGAAACCCTATGGGGCACTTCTTCTCGGTCCTATAGAATTGACCACAGAGGTGTTTGTGGTTTGGGTTCATCTTTACGGAACCCAAATGCCACACCTTTCCAAGTGCTTTAAGAACCCTCCAGGGCTGCTGGGGTCACATTTTGTTGTTGTTAGTGTCGTCAAGTTGATTCCAACTCATAGTGACCCTGTATAGGGTTCCCAAGGAGTGGCTGGTGGGTTTGAACCACCAAACTTGTGTTTAGCAGTCCAGTCCTGATCCTACAGTGCCACACCAGTACTTACTAAATCAGGATTTCTCCAGGGGGATGAGTCCTAGACTAACACATAATATTTTGAAATAACCACTGTAGATTCTTAAACAACCACTGTAGATTATTAAACAGTGCTTCTAGTTTGTTCTTCGTTTTTTCCATCATACATATCAAATCTTTACTCTTCTCAAAATACTGGTTTTTATCAAACGTGAATGACTCTCCCTTGTTCTTTCCTCAATTTCTTCTTCCCACTCCTTTTCTAATGTATTAGTCCACACTGGAAATAATACCTTAATAAGGACTTAATCATTGCCAACAATAGTAGGAGGATTACAGCCCAGCTGTTGCATGTCATGCACATTAACAAACCAACTGTCAAGTCAGACTTAAAAAAAAGAAAGCGTCACATTTGCTGAATCGTACTCAGACCCCCCATATAGCTCTTATAATGAAAATGCCTGAAAACACATTAATCTCTTACTATTTTCTCTCCTAAAAATAAAATTCCACTCCACTAAAAATTAATGATCATCTAAATGGAGATATTGTTTGCAACCATAATAAAATTTTAGCAACTTAAGTTCTATTGATTTGATATCTGTGATGATCCATATATCTTTACCTGTCTTGAAAATAAAATATAATAATAAGTAAATTTGATAAGCAGAGGAATGGGAGAATAGTTTTGAAAGTACCTCTTATCACTTTACTATCCATTTACAAACCGACAATAATTACTATCACTATTATTCATACTAATCTAGGAGATACATCTAGCATTTTCATCTAACAGCATTGTGAAAGGAGCAATGGCTTTTGAACCAAGCAGTGTTAGGTTCTAATCCTAGCTTTGTTATTGTCGGTGGTGGTGTCTTTAAGTTGGTTCTGTCTCATAGCAACCCTACGCACATCAGAATGAAACACTGTTTGGTCCTGTGCCATCCTCACGATTGTTGTATTTGAGCCCACCGTTGCTGTCACGTGTTAGTCCATCTTGTTGAGTGTCTTTTTTCCTGAGCCTCCACTGGAGCAAGCATGATGTTCTTCTCAAGGGACTGGTCCCTCCTGATAACATGTCCAAAGTATGAGAGACTAAATTTCACTATCCTTGCTTCTAAGGATACGTCTTCCAGAACAGATTTGTTTGTACTTCTGGTAGTCTATTATACTTTCAATTTTCTTATCCAACACCATAATTCAAATGCATGTTTTTTCTGTGGTTCTCCTTATTCATTGTACAACTTTTACATGCATATGTCACTACAGAAAATACCATGGCTTGGGTCAGACTTAGTCCTTAAAGTGACATCTTTGCTTTTTAACACTTTAAAGAGGTCTTTTATATCAGATTTGCCCAATGCAATACAGCATTTGATTTCTTGACTGCTGCTTCCATGAGTGTTGATTGTGGATCCAAGCAAAATGAAATCTTTGACAACTTCAATCTTTCTCCATTTACTGGTCCATCTGTGAAGATTTTCATTTTCTTTACATTGAGGTACAATCCATACTGAAATGTTGTAGTCTTTGGTCTTCATCCAAGTTTTTCAAGTCCTCTTTGCTTCTAGAAGCAAGGTTGTGTCATGAGCATATGGCAGGTTCTTAAGAACTCTTCCTCCAATCCTGATGCTGTGTTCTTCTTCATATAATACATCTTCACAGATTATTTGCTCAACATACAGATTGAATAAGTTTGGTGAAAGGATATAACTCTGGTGAGTATATTTTCTGATTATGAACCACACAGCATCCTCCTGTTCTGTTTAAACAACTACCTCTTGGTCTATATACAGGTCCCTTGTGAGCACAATGAAGCGTTCTGGGATATCCATTCTTCACATATCGTTTGCTATGCTCCACACTGTTGAATGCCTTTACATAGTCAATAAAACACAAATCAACATTGTTCTGGTATTCTCCACATTCAGTTAAGATCCATCTGATACCAGCAATGACACTCCTAGTTTCACGTCCTCTTCTGAATCTGGCTTGAATTTCTGGAATTTCCCTGCTGATGTACTGCTGCAACTGCTTTTTCATTATCTTCAGAAAATTTTTACTTTCATAGAATACAAATGATGCTTTCATTAATTATTAGTGATTTCCACATTCCATTGGGCAAGGTATAGATCTCTTCCAATCTGATAGCCAGGTACCTGTCTTCCAAATTTCCTGGTACTGATAGTACTTCATCAATTCCCAAAGCCTTTTTTTAAAAAACCTTTTATTGTGACTTGAATGAAAGTTTACAGAGCAGCTCATCAGTTTTACATTCAATGAATCATATACTTTGTTTCATTACAATGATTGCATCCTTTCTATGTACCATCAGTTAACAGTTGTTGTTGTTGTTGTCATGTGCCATCGAGTCGGAACCGACTCATAGCGACCCCATGCACAGCAGAACGAAATAATGTTCGATCCTGGGCCAACCTCACTACCGCTGCCACACTTGAATCCATCAATGATGCCACCTGGCTGATCCATCTCGTTGGGGGTCTTCCTCTTTTTCTCTGACCCTCCACCCTACCCAGCATGACATCCTTCTCCAGCGACTGTTTCCTCCGGACAATATGTCCAAAGTAGGAGAGACGAAGCTTAGCCATCCTGGCCTCCAAGGAGCACTCTGGCTGCACTTCTTCCAAAACAGAGCTATTGGTTCTTTTGGCAGTCCATGGCACTTTCAGTATTCTCCTCCAACACCACAACTCAAAGGCATCAATTCTTCTACGATCCTCCTTATTCACTGTCCAGCTTTCGCATCCATATGAGGCTATTGAAAACACAATGGCCTGGGTCAAGCGCATCCTAGTCCTCAAGCTGACATCTCTGCTCTTCAACACTTTAAAAAGTTCCTGTGCAGCAGATTTGCCCAGTGCAATACGTCGTCTGATCTCTTGACTGCTACTTCTGCGAGTGTTGATAGTTGATCCAAGAAGAATGAAGCCCTTGACAACTTCAATCTTTTCTCCATTGATAAGAATGTTGTTTATTGGTCCAGTGGTGAGGATCTTTGTTTTCCTGACATTGAGATGCAATCCATATCGAAGGCTGTGCTCTTTAATCTTCATAAGTAAATGTTTCAAGTCCTCTTCACTTTCAGCGATCAAGGTTGTATCATCTGCATACCGCAGGTTGTTAATGAGTCTTCCTCCAATCCTGATGCCACGCTTTTCTTCCTATAACCCAGCTTCTCATATTATTTGCTCAGCATACAGGTTGAATAAGTATGGTGAAAGAACCCTGTCTCACACCTTTCCCAATTTTAAAACATTCAGTGTTCCCATGTTCTGTTCGAACAACTGCTTCTTGGTCTAGGTACAGATTTCTTAGAAGTACAGTTAAGTGTTCTGGAATACTCATACTTCTCAATGTTGTCCATAGCTTGTCATGATCCACACAATCGAAAGCCTTTGCGTAGTCAATAAAACACAGGTAAACATCCTTCTGATATTCTCTGCTTTCAGCCAAGATCCATCGGACATCAGCAATGATATCTCTCGTTCCACGGCCTCTTCTGAATCCAGCTTGAACCTCTGGAAGTTCTCTGTCAATGTATGATTGTAGCCGTTTCTGTATTACCTTTAGCAAAACTCAGTTAACAGTATTTACCTCTATTCACTTTAACTCTTGCATTCCTCCCTGTCTCCTGACACTTTCATCTTTCCTGTGCCCACCTCCCTTTGTTGTATATTGCCTTCTCTGTCACCAATTTTAACATATGTCTACTCACTAGCCCATGAATAATTCCCCCAACCAGTAACCATCACAGAATGTTTCTTTTAGCAAGAAAACATTTTCTTAACTTTGTATAACAGTGGTTTCCTACAATATTTTTCCTTTTGTGATTGGTTAATTTCACTCTGCATAATGCCCTCCAGGTTTATCCATGTTGTGAGGTGTTTTGAAGACTCATTATTTTTCTTCAGCATTGGATAGCATTCCACTGTGTGTGTAAACCAAAGTTACTCATTTTTCCATGGATGGGCATTTAGGCTGTAGCTATCTTTTTGTTATCATAAACAATGCTGTGATGAACATTTGCATGCATTTATATATTCATGTTAAGATATGTCTCTTATAAACAGCATATTGAGGGATCCTGTTTTCTTATCCATTCTGCTATTCTCTTTCTCTTCTCTGATGCACTTAATCCATTTAGATTCAGTGTAATTATTGATAGGTCTGAATTGATTCCACCACTCATCTGTCAGTTTGTCATACTGTGGTGGCTTGTGAGTTGCTGTGATTCTGAAAGCTATGTCACCAGTATTTTAAATACCAGCAGGGTCACCCATGGTGGACAGATTTCAGATGAGCTTCCAGACAAAGACAGACTAGGAAGAAGGAGTGACGAACTACTTCTGAATATTTAGCCACTGAAAACCTTGTGAATAGCAGAGAAACACTGTCAGATATAGTGCTGGAAAATGAATCCCTCAGGTTGGAAGGCTCTCAAAATGTGACTGGGGAAAGGACCTTCATTTGCTGATGGAGCACAACTCAAAATGAAGAGAAACAGCTGTAAACATCCATTGAAAATCGGAACATGAACTATACGAAGTATGAATCTGGGAAAATTAGAAGTTGTTAAAAACGAAATGGAACATATAACCATGCATATCATAGGCATTAGTGAGCTGAAATGGACTGGTATTGGCCATTTTGAATCTGACAACCACATGGTTTACTATGCCGGGAATGAGAAATTGAAGAGGAATGGTGTTGCATTCATTGTCATAAAGAACACATCCAGATCAGTCATGAGGTTCAACACTGTCTGTGATAGGATAATATCCATGCACCTACAGGGAAGACCAATTAATATCACTTATTCAAATTTACACACCAACCACTAAACCAGTGAGGATGAAATAGAAGAATTCAACCAACTTCTTCAATCTGAAATTGATCAAACATGCAATCAAGATGTATTGATCATTACTGATGATTGAAATGCAAAGCTTGGGAACAAAAAGGAAAGACCAGTGGTTAGAAAATATGGCTTTGGTGATAGAAATGATGCTGGAGAATGCATGATAGAATTCTGCAAAATATGATTTGTTCATTTCAAATACCTTCTTTAGACAGCATAAGAGATGATTATACACATGGACCTCACCAGATAGAAAACATACAAATCAAATTGACTACATCTGCGGAAAGAGATGATGAAAAAGCTCCATATCATCAGTCAAAACAATTTGCTCATATGCAAATTCAAATGGAAGCTGAAGAAAATGAAAACAAGTCCACAAGAGCCAAAACATGACCTTAAATATATCCCACCTGAATTTAGAGATTATTTGAAGAACAGATTTGATACATTAAACACTAAAGACCGAAGACCAGAAGAGTTGTGGGATGATATCAAGAACATCATACATGAAGAAAGCAAAAAGTCATTAAGAAGACAAGAAAGAAGGAAAAGGTCAAAATGGATGTCAGAAGAAACACAGAAACTTGCTCTCCAATGTAAAGATGATAAAGCAAATGGAAGAAATGAGGAAGTACAACAACTGAACAGAAAATTTCAAAGATCAATTCAAGAAGATAAAGCCAAATAATACAACAAAATGTGCAAAGATTTGGAGTCAGAAAACCAAAAAGGAAGAACACGCTCAGCATTTCTCAAGCAAAGATTCTCTAGGCAAATTATTGAAAGATGCAGAAAGCATCAAAAGAAGATGGAAGGAATACACAGTCAGTGTAGCAAAAGGAAAATGTTCAACCATTTCAAGAGGTAGCATATGAAGCATAGGTAGCCTGAAGGAAGAAATCCAAGGTGCATTGTAGGAATTGGCAAAGAACAAGGCACCAGGAATTGATGGAATAAAAATTGAAATCTTTCAAGAAAGTGATGCAGCACAGGAGGCACTCACTCATCTATGCCAAGAAATTTGGAAGACAACTATTTGGCCAACTGATTGGAAGAGATCCGTATTTGTGCCCATTCCAAAGAGAGGTGACCCAACAAAATGCAGAAATCATCAGACAATCTCTTTGATACCCCATGCGAGTAAAGTTTTACTAAAGGTAATACAGAAACAGCTGCAAGCATACATTGACAGAGAACTTCCAGAGGTTCAAACCGGATTCAGAAGAGGCCATGGAATGAGGGATATCATTGCTAATGTCCGATGGATCTTGGCTGAAAGCAGAGAATATCAAAAAGATGTTTATCTGTGCTTTATTGGCTATGCAAAGGCTTTTGATTGTGTGGATCATGACAAGCTATGGACAACACTGCGAAGTTTGAGTATTCCTGAACACTTAATTGTGTTCATGAGGAATCTGTACCTGGACCAAGAGGCATTTGTTTGAATAGAACATGGGAACGCTGGATGGTTTAAAATTAAGAAAGGAGTATGACAGGGTTATATTTTTTCACCATACTTATTCAACCTGTATGCTAAGCAAATTATCCAAGAATGTGGGTTATATGAAGAAAAACATGGCATCAGGATTGGAGGAAGACTCATTAACAACCTGCGATATGCAGATGCTATACAACCTTCCTTGCTGAAAGTGAAGAGGACTTAAAATCTTTACTGATGAAGATCAGAGAGCACAGCCTTTGGTATGAATTGCATCTCAATGTCAAGAAAACAAAAATCCTCACCACTGGATCAATAAACAACATTCTTATCAACAGAGAAAAGATTGAAGTTGTCAAGGATTTCATTCTTCTTGGATCAACTATCAATACTCATGGAAGCAGCAGTCAAGAAATCAAACGACATATTGCACTGGGCAAGTCTAATGCACAAGACCTTTTTAAAGTGTTGAAGAGCAAAGATGTCAGCTTGAAGACTAAGGTGTGCCTGACCCAAGCCATCGTACTTTCAATAACCTCATATGCATGCGAAAGTTGGACAGTAAATAAGGAAGACCACAGAGAATTGATGCTTTTGAGTTATGGTGTTGAAGGAGAATATTGAAAGTGCCATGGGCTGCCAAAAGAACAAACAGATCTGTGTTGGAAGAAGTGCAGCCAGAGTGCTCCTTGGAGGCCAAGATGGCCAAACTTCGTCTCTCATACTTTGGACATATTGTCAGGAGGGACCAGTCACTGGAGAAGAAAATCATGTTTGGTAAGGTGGAGGGTCAGAGAAAAAGGGGAAGACCCCCAGCAAGATGAATTGGCCAAGTGGCAGCATCAATGGGCTCAAGCATGGCAACAATAGTGAGGTTGGCAGAGATCGGTCAGGGCAGTGTTTCGTTCTGCAGTGCATAAGGTCCCTATGAGTCAGCATCCACTCAATGGCACCTAACAACAACAATGAATTGATCACTGTCATTTTGCTTTGTGTTTTTTGTGGTGCTTCTGCTTTTTTGTTCCATATAATTATCTGCACTGAGTACATTTTTTTTACGGGTCTTATGTTCATTTTCATTTCTCTGTGTTAATGTTTACTAATTATTTCTGATTTTCTGCTTTTTTATTTTGATATACAATTGTATTACTTTCCTTTGAGATTACCCTATAAATTTTCCCCATTTAATACAGTCTGTTTTATTTTGCAATCTAGTTGACTTTCTCACCATTTGGAAGTTCTTTACCTCTTTCTGCTTTGTAGTTGATTTCATTATAAATTGATATGTCTGGTTCCCTATTTTCAGTCCTGTAGTTCATTTTGGGACAAAAGTGGCTCCATACAATAAGCACTGGACTGTAAACCACAAGGTCCACAGTTCGAGCCCACCAGCTGCTCTTTGAGAGAAAGATGAGTCTTTCTGCTCCCACAAAGATTTTGGAGCCTCAGAAATCTAATACAAAGTCGCTATGAGTAGAAACTGACTCCACGGCACTTAACAACAACAACAAGTTTTGTTTTACTTTAAATATTTCTGTATCTGGATTGAGTTATGGTTGGTGTTTTCATGTATGCTTGTATAGGGTTGTTGTCTGCTGTTGTTGGTTTTCAGTCCAAAGAACATCCTCTGGCATTTTTTGTAAAGTTGGTCTGGTTATTACAGGTTCCTTTCATGTGGAGTGGCTACTAGTTCAAACACCTAACCCACGGCACCACCAGGATGCTAGATGAAAGTAAGCGATACCTTATTTCCAGATAAAGGCAGCCAATGACTGGGACCCAATGGTGTTTCTCCATACCTTACTTAATCTATAATTTTGTTAATTGTCATGTTTTCGAAACAATGCCATGGTAAATCACACAAATTATTGGATAGTATTTCCTGCTCTTTAGCATCCTATGGAATTTAATCCAGGAATCTAACATGTTTTGGACTGGGGGGGGGGGCGGCACAGGATCTATAGGAAGAGATGGAGCAGAGAGAAGGGAAAGATGATCAATTTTACATGCAAATGTTTTATTTATACTACATCTGTGATCACCATGAGTTGGAATCCACTCGATGACAGCAGGTTTGAGCTTTTTGGTTCATATATGTATAGGAGCTATTGTGCTGCTTTGATAAAATCGGAGTTGCACAAACTGTTGTTGTTGTAGTTGTTAAGTGCCATTGAGTCAGTTCCAACCCACAGCAACCCTGTGTAGAGTTTCCGAGAAGCAGCTGGTTAGCCTGAATGCTGACCTTGTGGTTCAAACAGACCTTGTAGTCCAATACATTAACTCAATTCTTGGTTGTTTCAAATGATTTGAACTTGTATTACAAAACTTGTTATTGTTGTTAAGTTCCATCGAATAAGTTCAGACTCATAGTGACCCTGTATAGGGTGTCTGAGGAGCTGTTAGTGGGTTTGAACTGCCAAAGTTGTGGTTAGTTTTCCAGTACTGGTCCTACAGTGCCACACCAGGATTCCATTACAATATAATTATAAAATCACAAAATACAACAGTCTCTTGTCAATCATCTGCATAGGCTATGCTTGATTATTTGCAAAGCACTTTCATGTATATAATTTCATTGAATCTTCACACTAAAACTCTATGAGGTGATTAGATTAGATACTATTATCCCCATTTTACTGCCTAGAAAATTGAGACATGAAGAGGTTGGCTGGCTTGCTCATATACAAAGTGGAGGAGCAAAAACTACAATTCCCAGCAGCCTGACCCTATATGTCATACTAATCAGGCGTTCCATGACACCATATTACTCCTGTAACGTGGGATTCACTGGTGATGCCTGTTAAGGTAACATCCCCTTTCTACCTCAGGGCCCCTACATCCTTTCAAAAAGCATCCTTTACTGTAAAATATTTTGGGGGTAATGAAAATATTTAGGAATTAGATTGTGCTGACCCAAACCATACAATTGTACACTTTGAAAGGGTGGATTTTATAGTATGTAAATTATATGTCAATAAAGCTGCTATTTAAAAAGAGAGGGAAGGGAGAAGTAAAAGAAAGGAATGAAGGAAGAAACCAAAATTGAGAGAAGTAACTTGCTCAATCCTTTGTCTCTTGCAAAGGATTTTTTTTTAAATGGTATTCAGTTAAAGTTAATTAAATTTGATTCAGTTTAAGTAAATACTTTAGAGCTGATTATTTTTAAATATTCCACATATTAATCTTACCTGGACCATGGGGACCCTAACATAAAAGCTAGATATGTATCCTCTACATGATCCTCAATATTGAATACTCATGGATTATTGTTTTATCAAAAGGTAAAGTTCTTTAACAATCATCAGATAAAATAGAAAGAAAATCTATGTGCCATTCTATTATTTTGACAGAGGAAAAATATATTCACAAGGCTGTCCTGAAGAATATACATAACTTCTGCAAGATCATGTTCAAATGAAAATATAAATCAAATTTAGTCAACTTGGTCTTCCATTCATCAACTCTTTCACTCCAACATAAGTGCTCAGCCCTGTTCCAGTAACTGACTATAGATGCTTCTTTCAGAAAGCAGATTGTGAATTCTACAAAGAGTTAGATTTTCCTTTGGGGTTTTTGGATGTACAATAAACAAATATCTCTTTTGAAACTGTTTCTGAATTTTCAATGTAATTGCTGAAGTTTCAGAGTCTTTGAAATGCTAAAATATTAATAATATTTCATTTTAAAACTCAGGAGCATTCAGATACCCATCCTCTACACAGCCTATTCTTGAAATAACTGGTCTGATGACAAGGAAGCTAACAACAGAACTCTTACATCAGGCCAATAAATAAACTGCATCTTGAACAGCTTTGTCATGTGCAAGAAAAATAGGAGTTCAGATGACGTCTCTACTGCCTTTCCCCACCATAGATACACACCCACACTACCCCCAATCCGGGAATAGGTTTTGTCATCATCATCACAAGAGAGCATGATGAACTATGCAAAACAAATAACAACTTCCCTGGATACCAAAAATAGATGGCACTGCCAGAAGTGGTGCTGTCAGAGACCGTTGAAAGAACTCCAAGTAGAAACTAAAGTTGTTTAAGTAATGCTGGGAGCCAGCATGGACACCTAGGCATCAAAGTAGATTCTCTACCATTTTGGCCAGATCAACACAGGCAAAGCTAGGTGCTGTCCGTTCACAGTTGGACTATCCCATGAAGATTATTTGCTGAGATTTTAGCATTCAGAAGGGAAAATGCCAACTTTTGGCCATATCCATTCCTCTAGATTTTCAATAATCCTTTCACCACCCTTCTCTGAGAAAGAAGGGCAAGTTCAATGACATGGCCCTGGTCTTCTCAGGGCATATGAGCTAAGAATTCACAGTGATACCACAAATGACTAGCAAATGGAATGCTTTGGACTGGGGTGGAGTAGGAGAAAAGGCACAGCCAACTAGAATCTCAACCGATACTCTAGTGCTCCAGCCATGACAAAGAGCCTTCTCTTCCTGAAATCACTATGCTCTGTACAGCCTACAGGGCTTTGCATGTGTGGCAGCATTGATTGTGAAATGTCATTCCTCTTCAACCCCACCCAACTCTGATTTAACTAACTCCAGCTCATCCTTAAGAACTTGATTTAAATATTACCTACTGAAGGAATGGAGTCCTTCAGTAGGTAATATTTAAGGTGTGGTGCTGTTGGTTAATGCTCTGGACTGCAAAGTCAGTTTGAACTGCAAGGTGGGCAGTTTAAGCATACCAGCTGCTCCTGGGAAACACTTAGGGATGCCACCACCACCACCACCACTATGGGTCAGAATTGACTCAACAGAACTTAACAACAATAACAACAACAACAACTGAAGGAATCCTATCTGATCCTAAAGCTTGGGTGAGCGCCACCTCCATGTGTGCCCACAGATGTATACATCTATTCCTATTACAGTCCTTGTATTGTATTGGGATTGTTTGGTGATGTTGTTTTAATGATTATAAAAAGTACCTACATGTAGAATTGAGAGTGAAGCATCCAGCTGATATGAAGCACAAGAACACCCAAACTTGCAGATAGTATCCATTTGACCTAGCGTAGATGGCTTGATGATCAGATCTCAACTAGAGGAAGATAAGTAAATTTGATAAAGGAAGGAAGTATAAATTTCTACAATTTGATGAACTTGACCTATACTTATGAATGTAGTAGCTCAAAATACCAACCAAAAGGGAAAGAGTCTTTACATGAAGGATTAAGCCTATCCCCTCTGTATACATGGCTGATAGGGACGGGCAACTTAGACACTGGCTACCTAAAATGGGAAGGGAGGGGCACAGCTATAAAGGCATGAAGTGGCTGGCTTACAAGTTTTCAAGAGGGAGTTTAGTTTCAGAGTGTGAGGAGAAAGTAGAATCCCCAGTGAATAGTTTTCATCTTGTCTAGATGGTTCTGGTGAAAGGAGATGGGGATAGGATTCATTTGATTCAATAGTAAGTAATTATCATGACTAATTGCAATTGTCACAACTGTAAAGGTAGAGTTGTGTAGCAAAAAGCAGGGAGTAGTTAATCTTACATTTCAAAAACAGAGGGCCCTAGGACCATCAAGAGAGAAGAACATGAGCAGAATATGTGACCCTAACCAGAGAAGCAGTGACACCAGATATGGAGGCAGAGATGATGACATGGAGAGATAGAGCATCTGAGGACTCCAGACTCATGGAAAGAGAAAAGCTGTGTGCTGATGGCCAGGAGGCTGGATTGCAAAATGTGCCCTCTGGTTGTTTAAACAATTATATATTCCTGTTTGTTTTTGTGTACATAATAAACAAAACAAAATAAATAGAGGGAAGGGAACAGAAGCAAATGCTGTTAACTGATGATGCATGGAGGGGATTGTAATCATTGATTGCAATGAAGCAAAATATGATTGGTTGAGTGCAAAACTCATGTTCTCCCGTGTAAATCATCACTCAATTCACAATAAAAGCTTTTTAGAACTATAAAAACTCATCTTTCGATAACAAACAAGATGGCGGATCGGGTGGACGTGTAGCAAAGAGCTCTGCCAACAACAACAGAAACTACCCAACCAAGTAGGCTCAGGGTATGGTCCCAGAACTCTGAACCACATATAAAGGAATA